>NC_135305.1:90395523-90704939 GCF_048772815.1 Callospermophilus lateralis
GGAAGGAACCGGCGGAACGCTGCGTGGGTGGATCAGGATTCTTCCTGGACACAAACGTGGTATTTGGCGGTTGTTTCAAAAATAAAGTTTGTTCCTGTTTGAGTGGCTCGTGATCTTGTGCCCAGCCAGACAGCGGCAAAAAGACACACATAGCATGAATATTGCCTTTTCCCTTTGTCTGGAACAACATAATTGAACAAATATCTAAAAACAGCTGGCTGTATTCATCTCAGTCCCCAACACATAAACAAAATAGACAAACATCTCATCACAAGAATGAATAAGTACAGAAAAAGCTACAAATCTATGAAAACATTCAATAGTTCTCAACAAAGATACCATTCTGAGAAAACACTACATGCTTTCCACAAAAAAAAAAAAAAGAAAAAGAAAAAAGAAAGTCAAGGGAAAAATACATCAACGATTTCTGTTTATAATTTGTTTATAATTTTCAAAGATATTTAAGAGAAACTTCTATCTATGAGCATTAACCATCTGTAAGGTACAATTAGCTATGGATGATTGACATAAATAGGTTGAAAATATAATAGAGGCTATGGATGATGAAATTTCTTTTTAAATGAGAATTTGTTAATTGGATAAAAGAATTAAGGAATTTTCCCAGAACAAAGAGATAAATCATGATGAATGTGGTAAATATATTCAAAAGAGACAGATGAGGAGGGAATTCTATGACGATGGCAAGTAAGAAGCAACAGGAATCTCTTCCCCCACAATGACACAATATACTGGCAGGATCTATGTGATGCAGACTGTTGAACTCTGGAGTCTTTTGAAGTCTTGCAACTTCCAGAGAAAGACAGGGACTGAAACCATGATTAGTTTTTATCAATTTCAGCTCTTTGTATAGTAGCAACCACCCATTCCCCATCCTAGGCTCCATAGCAGACAGCTGAGCAAATGTTCTTTGAGCAGTTTGCATAAAGCTTGCAGGAGCCAAGTGGGAAATAAGGACTCTGTTCTTTAAATACCAGGATTTCTGTGTTGTGATTGCAGATTGTGCTTTTGATTACAGAGGTACAGTGAAAACCGTGGATGTGGATGGCCATTTTAATTGCATCTCCCCTATTATTGCAATTATTCTCCCACTTCTGCTTAAAGTAACTTGCAGAGGAATTAAAGGGTCAGTGTCCCTTCCCTTTTTTCTCCCTCTCATTTTCTCTTTTGCCCATCCTGGATGCCAGACATTAAAAATTAAGATATTTTAAAAACATCAGCACATGTGGGGAAAATTAGAAAGTGATCATGTATGCCCAGGAAAAATTCAGAAAGAACCTGAGAAGACCTTAAATTGGCTAATCTGTGACACAGAGATTGCCTACAACAATAAAAAATTAAAATAACAATAAACAAAAGCAATAATAAACTACAACAAATAACACAAAAGAGGGAGAATATGATTCATGGAATTACCAAAGTATTAAATTCAGCAAAAAAATAAAAATCATACAAAGAAACATGAAAAGTTGGAAAACTCATGGGGAAAATAAATAAATAAACAGAAAAGAGTACTGCAAAAGACCTCGTCGTCTTTTAATTTTAAAGTACTGTCTTCATTAAGGGCAAAGAACTAAAGGAAGATGTAAAGAAGGAAAAGAAAACAATCATTGCATGATTAAATGAAGATATTAGTACAAAGCTTAAGAAGTAATCTAAAATTCTGGAACTGAAAGGTATAGAAACTAAAATTTTTAAAAAATCAATTTCATCGAGTGATTCAAAGTCCAAAGAAAGAATTGACAAATTTGAAGAAAGGACAAAGGAAATCATTGAGTTTAGGGAAAAAGATAGCAGAAAGATAAAATAAAAATGAGCAAAGTATAAGTGACTTTAAGACATCACCAAGAGGACCAATATACGCAATGTAGAAGTCCCAGAAGAGAAAAGGAAGGAGGTAGAGAATATTTGAAGAAATAATGACTAAAAACTTTCAAAATTTGATGGTAGACATAAATATAATACCCAAGAAGCTCAACAAACTCCAAGTAAGATGAACTCAAAGATACCCATGCCATAATACATTATAATCAAACTTTTAAAAGATAAGGAACAAATCTTCAAAGCATAAGGGAGAAGTGACTATTGACTATTTGTATCTGAGGATACAAAGCATACTCAGAAGGACTATCAACATATTTTACTTTAGAAACTTTGGTGGCCAGAGGGCAAGGCTGTATATTCCTACAATGTTAAAAGGAGAAAACTTTTAACCAAGTGTTCTATATCCAAAAAAAATTGTCCTTCAAAAAAATGAGGACATTTCTTGATATAACAAAAGCTGAGATGATTTGTTACAATTCAACTACCCTGAAAAAAATTATCAAGGAAATTTTGCAAGCAGGAATGAAAGAATGATGGACAGCAAAGCCGTCTAAATATGCACAGATCTCGACAAAGGTAAATACAATGGCAACGATAAGTCACAAATTTTTGTTGTTGTTAAGACAGATTTATTTCACTGGAAATATAATGCAGACATGGTTCCTTTTTCCTCTATGAATAAGTAGAATAGCCTTTACAAAGATTGTGCAGTTTTGCTAGATAACTTTGAAGCTCATTAAGAGTTTTGATAATTGCAGATGTGTAACAAGTAACACCAATACTACAAGAGTAAAAGAAAAATGGCAGTAGCATTTTAGCATTTAGTCCTAGATGACTCACACAGACCCATGGATTAGGAATCTGACTTCCTGAAATGTATACCTTTATATCTTCTGAAGAGAAACCACAAATAGTTAAAAAAAAATCTAATGTGTATGTGCAGTACTTCATAGAATTGAAACAGTTAAGTTAAACATCAAAACTCTTGAAGGTGGGGGTGGTGTTGTAAAGGTGCAGAGTAGTTTTTTTAATGTTATTGAAGATAAACTTATATAAATTCAAAATAAAATCTGATAACAGTGGTATGTTAAATGTAATCACCATAGTAACCACTAACAACAATAGACTCTAAATAAAAGTGAATGCAAATGGAATTTAAACATTTAACTATAAAAATATCAACTAACCACAAAATGCAATAATACAGAAAATGAAGGGAAAAAAATCAATAGTTCATAAAGAAATCAAATAGCAAAATTAGAGAAGGCCTTTCAATAATAATTACTTCAAATATTAGGGGATTAAATTCCCTGGCCAAAAGACAAAAAATGCAGAACAGATTAAAATAGATGATGCAATTGTATGCACTTTGGATGAGACTAACATTACATATAAAGATACAAATAGATTGAAAGTGAAAGGATTGAAAATAATATTTCAAGCAAATAATAACCAAAAGAGGTAGCTCTACTAATATGACAAAATAGACTTTAATTTGAAAATATATGAAGAGATGAGCAGGACAATATATGGTAATAAAAGACTAAATTATGGATGAAAATATAATAATTTTGAACATTTACACACCTAATAGCAGACTACCAAACTATACAAATAAAAAAAATACTCTCAATAACAGGCATAATAAGTAAGATAAGTCAGAAGATAAGAAAGAGAGGACATAAAAATACAATAAACCAACTATTTCCAACTGACCTACAGTTAACACTATCTCAAAACTAAACCATACATTCTTTTCAAGTGCACATGGGATATTTCACAGGACATACTATATAGTAGGCCACAAACTAAAATGTCAGCAGATTCAAAAATATAAGTATGATACAAAGTATCTCCTCCAAACATAACAGGATAAAGTTAGAAATAATTAATAGTAGTAAAAGTAGAAAATTCACAAATTTGTGGATATTAAGCAACATACTCTTAAGCCACTATGAGTCAAAGAAGAAATCACAAGGGAAATCCAAAAATACTTAGAAATGATTGGAAAGGAAAAGAAAATGTATCAGAATGTAGAGGACAGAAAAAACAGCACTAAAGGGGAAATTTATTCCAAATCAATCATGGAAAAGAAGAACAAAATCAGAGGACTCACTCTTCCTGATGTCAAGACTTACTCCACACCTAAAATGATCAACATAGTACAACACTGGCACACAGACAGACAGATAGGCAATCCACAAAAGGAGAGAAAATATTCAGAAATCATGTATTGATAAGACATAGATATTCAGAATATAAAGAGAATTCCTAAAACCCAACAATAACAACAAGTTGAATTCAAAACTGGATAAAGGATTTGAATAGATACAGCTCCAAAGAAAATATTCAAATGGGGGATAAGCACATGGAAAGAACCTGAATATCACTAGTCATTAGGGAAGTGTAAATCAAAATCACAATGAGATACCACCCCATACTCATCAGAATGGCTACCACTACCAAACAGAACAGAAAATAGCAAACAAAACAGAAAGTAGCAAACATTGGTAAGGATGTAGAGAAAACCTTGTGAACTGTTGTTGGGAATATAAAAGACATAGTTGCTGTGGAAAACAATGGCATTTCCTCACAAAATTAAAACTAACATGTGATCCAGCAATTCCACCTCTGTATACATGCCCAAAGGAACTGAAAAAGGCCTTGAAGAGATAATTGCACAACCATGTTCACATAGCTAAAGTATGGAAGAAACTCACAGGCAAATGGATGATAAGATGAACAAAATACAATTCATCTGTACAATGAAATGCTATTCAGCATTTTAAGAAAGCAAGGAATTCTGATGTATACCACAGAAGAAATGAACCTTAAGGACACCATGCTAAGTGGAAGAGGGTAGCAACAAACAAATACTGCTTGATTCCACTTATATGAGATAGAGTAGTCAAAAATCATAAAGACAGGAAGCAAAATGGTGATTGCCAAGGGTGGAGGGGGCCAGAGTGGGGAGTTCTTCTTTAATGAGTACAAAATTTCAGTTTTCCAATATGAGGAAAGTAATGGAAACAGATGGTGGAGATGGTTGCACATTAATATCAACAGACACTTAAAAATGACCACAATGGTAAATTTTACATTGCATCTTTTTTTACCCAATAAAATGGAAATGAGACATTGATAAAAGGACCAGATTTCATTCATTGGGAATAATAATTGAGGAAGAAACATATAAAGGAGAAAGAAGTAAAGCAATAACCAAAGAAACTACAGAAAATTATTGAAGTTTAAAGAAGCTTTCATCTTCAGATGAAAAAGGATTACTCAGTATTAGCTGAAATGATGTAGCGACCCACTAGTCAAACAATGAAAATCCTGTTTGCAAGGGATCCTGGGAAATCTGCTTTGTAAGGTAGCCTCCAGAGTCAATGAGTAGATCAGGGGAAGGGCAGGGAATGGATTATAGAGCAGTTGGACAAATTGGCACAATGGCTGTGTAAGTTTTGTTCCATAATAAAGGTCATAAACACGCTATTTATGCATGTTCATTATTAGGAAATCTATCAATGTATCATATACATAGATCAAAGAACAATATCTATAAAGAAAGGATGCTGAAATGAAACTTGAAAATTATCGATGAAAAGAGTAAAACAACCATAGTTGAATTAGATAACACTCACTGTGACATGCATTAAAAGTGATAAAAATCATTTGCTGCATAATTGAATTATTCAACATTGAATTATTCACCTGGATATTTTGGCCAAAAGATCTTTGCCTCTAACAAAAAGTGAAGGAAGACAGGAAAGACAAAAACAATCAAGAGCTATAAATAATAGAAAAGAGGAGAAAAAATTACCATTATATTCATATGCTGTCATTTTATGCCTAAGACCTTCCCAAAGCCCAACTAAGTAACTTTTAGAACTGATACATGAATCCAGTAAGTTGCTAACTAAAAATAAGCAGTGTAAAAAGTTAATATACTAACAATCTCTAAATAAAATTAATTTATTATAATATCTAAAATATTAAATACCAAGGAAATTTAACAGAAAGATAATATAAAATATTCTTCTTGAAATACCTAACTATATGGGAGAAACAAGATGTCCTTGGATAGAAAGTCTCCATGTATTATGGAAAGCATGTTTATGTCCCTTCAAAATTCCAATATTGAAGCCCTAACATTCAATGTGGCAGTATTTGGAATTAGGAATTAATTAAGGTTAAACCAGGTTGTATGAGTAGAGCCTTGATTCAATAGAATCAGTGCCCTTATAAGAAGAAATACCATGGAGCTCAATCTGTCTCTGTCTCTCTCTCCCTCTCCCACCCGCCCTCCATCTTTCATTTCCTTCCTCCCTCCTTCTCTCTATGAGCATTAACTAAGGAATAGTCACTCGAGGACTGTGTCATCCTCAAAATAAATTATCCCTGAATACCCCTTTCTGTTCTGAAATACCTAGCCACATCAAGGGAACAATGAGAGCAAGTCTGGGCTGCAATGTCCCAGTGCATATTATCTTGAAGGGTAGTGACTTTTCTTGTGTACACTGGGAACAAGAATAAGCTAGTGTTTGTAGAATGTTGCTTTTACCTGTTCTCCGGGACATTGCTCCTTGGATTCGGTCATACAAGCAAAACAATGCTGACGATGACACTGTTTCTGTAGCCTAACATACCCCTCTCTTAGTGGCAACTAGCACAGAACTGAGGACACTGTGGAAAGAATACATGCCACTTGTCCAGCAGGCTATCACTGGACAAAATGCTTATGAAAGATGGAGACACTATTTTCAGCCTATTTCCAATGCACCTGCTCTATATACATACATTTCTGGCACAACTGGGCAGTGGACTTAACTAGGATATAGAAAGAAAGTGGCCATATATATTATTTTTTGGGGGGGTGGGGTGGGATGCCAGGAATTGAACTCAGGAGCACTGGACCATTAAGTCACATCCCCAGCCCTATTTTGTATTTTATTTAGAGACAGGGTCTCACTGAGTTGCTTAGCGCCTCACCATTGCTGAGATGACTTTGAACTTGCGATCCTCCTGCCTTGGCCTCCTGAGCCTCTGGGATTACAGGCATGTACCACCTTGCCCAGCGGAAAGTGACCATATATAACTCAGAAGCCCAATTTTCCCACACCTTGATCATGGACTTTCACCTCCAGACAGTGAAGAAATAAATGTTTATCTGGGTGCAGTAGTGCACAACTGTAACCCCAGCAGTTTGGGAAACTGAAGAAGGAGGATTACAAAATCAAAAAAACCAGCCTCAGCAACTTAGCAAGACCCTGTATCAAATTTTTTTTAAAAAATGGGGAATATAGCTCAGTAGTTAAACTCCCCTGGTTCAATTCCTTGTATCAATCAATTAATGAATGTTTAAATCACTTACCCAGTCTGTGGCATTTTGTCATAGCAGCCTAAACAGACTAATACACCATACAATAATGTTGTTTGTTTTTCTACCATTAGCCTATAAAATCGCCATTATTTCAACCATGACATCAATGAATTATTTTTAAAAACTTAACTTTGGAAGGAAAATTCTTAAATAAATCTGGAAAGAAAAAAAACTGTGTTACTCTAACACTAACACTGCACAAGTCACAGTTACACTGGAAGAAAGGCTGGCACATCATACTCAGAATCTTAGTTATTATCATCACCATCTTGACTTCCATTAAATATTCATAAAAATGTTAGTTATTGTCATCATCATCCATTTCTCACTTTTGGCAGATATATCAAATGTTTTAACTTTACTGAGGGAAGTAGGAGAAAAACTGGTTTAAACAAAGAAGGCAAGGATGTGCCTAAAGTCAGGGTAATTTCATCTTTAGAAAACTACCATTAGGATATATTTAGGCTAAAGGCTGAAGACATTTACTGTAAATTGTTTATAATGGCATGAAATGGAAATAGTCTAAGAACTGGATAATGAAGCAATATTAAATATCTATAAAATGGAAAATATTTTAGCCACAGAGCCATTGTCAGGGTGTCAGGGTCACAGAAGAACAAGATGATGAACAGGATGATGGGCCATGAAGTTGAGCAACACAAGAATCCACTGACACTCTGAGCCTGGACAGGGGAGGGAGGAAGCAGTGGTACTGGAAACAGAAGCTGAGCCCTCCTATGGAAGCTAGAGTCCCATTAGAAAGCTGAACAAAGTCCTAGTGCAACAGGGGACAAGAAGAAAGGGTTGTCCTGGTGTTGCTGAAGGCAGTGGAGAGACTCAGTTGCTGCCAGCATTAACATTCAATATTTCATATTCAATATTCAAATTCAAAGCAGAGAGAAAGGCAGAGAAACATCCTGCCTTATCCTTTCCAGTGTTCCACCAATTTCTCCTATTAGTGGATCTACCAGGAAATTAAAGGCAAGCAAGTTCAGGAAATGTAATTCCCTGCAATTCAGAAGACACCGAGAAAATGTGGGGAATGAATTTGAAAGGAGACAGGCAATAAACTGACATACTTTATGTAGTACTTATTGATGGAGAAAATATATTCATGATATATTTTAAGGAAGGAAACAGGTTTTATATATACTGTTTACATAGCACATACCCACCTATATACATGCACAAACACGTAGAAAAATGTCTAGAGAATATAAGCCAGAATATTAATGTTAACATTGTTTGGATAATAGCATTGTTTGTTTTTTTGTATCTTGTAGTTTTTCTAAAATAAATATATATCATGAGTAACTTAAAACATTAAATAAGGGATACTTATGTTTCTGTGTTTAAGAAACAGGTTAAGTACATTATTGGCTCCTTGAATGTAGGATATAAAGATGAGTTATCTTTATCATGGTCAGAGCATTTATTCTAGGGAAAAGAGAATTTAAACTTTTCTGCAAATATGAAACATACAATGGCATCCATTGGTGTGAACCATGAAACAAAATGTTCCTTTTAATTTTACTTCTGCTTGCCCTTTTCTAACTCTTTGCATAACTAAAATAAAAATGTGTATTAAATCTGCTTCATTTTTATCTCTTTCAATATTATATTATGAATCATGCCCTCTAACAACTCTTTTCCTTTATTATCATGTTCACCCCTATAATTCAGACAGCTCTATTTTGTGATTTTCATATTCAATATCATTTATTTAATAACACGTTCTCTCTATCCTTTCACTTTGAATTTTGCATCTTTCCCCTCAAAACATTATTTAGAATATTTGAGTGGTTGTAGAAGGCAGACCTTGTTTGGGGACAATGGGTCAGATGTGAACTTGTAAGGAGAAACTGGGAAACCCTGTTTCCCATCGTTATCCTTATTCTCAACTTGGCTCATTCTGTAGCTGGTCAGGACACAGAGATGACATCAATTATTTTCACACGGAGAACTGAATGTGAACAATAGTTCAACAGGTATTGGAGAACTGAGAATGGAAACACAGGACACTGAGGCTTTACAGACTTTGTAAATATAGGAAGCAACAACTACCTCTAGGGTTAGGAGGAGAAGGAGAAGGAATTGGGATGATTAAAATTTAGTCAGTTAGGACAGGGTCCCAAGGAACTAGGTTGGAGGCCTCTGAGCAGAGAGCACTCTCTGCCTTTGGGATGCAACAGTTTCAGGGCTTGTAAGGAGGCACTCTGAGACTACACTCAGGCCTCTGAGTAGGGGACCTTAGCCAGCATGGCCAGTGCTACTATGCCTAAAAGGATACCTTGAAGCTGGTTCTAAAGGCAAACTGGATGGCTACTGCTACAAAACTTATTGCCATTGTCATGATGAAGGACCACGGTTGTGGTATAGCTGAGATGAACAAGAAAACAAGTCTCTTCTCCCTCTTCTGTCAGGCATTAGGATCCTCCCTGTCTCCCCTAGAAGCAGAACCTACAAGGAGTCACTGATCAACCAAAAACAGGTTTGGGTAAGTCCTAGCCCTGAGGTCAAAAACTGAATATAAGAGGTGGTTTGAAGCTGAGACATATTAGCCAAAGTCCCCTGCCACACAGAACTGTCAAGAGTTTCCGAAAATACTAGAACTCTGTGCTCACATCTGAGTGTGAGGAAGCCTGGACACCAAAGGAGAGTATAGATTTGGTGTTCTTTATACTAATTATGATAGCAGGGCAGAGAATTACCATCCCACAATTTAAGTCAGTGCTAAAGAAATACAAGCTAGATCAAACAAAAACAGGTTTGGGTTAGTCCTTGCTCTGAGGTCAAAAACAATTATCATATCCATTTAGCTTACTAACTATGTAGCTGTATCTGCAGTAATTTTTACCTCATTTCCTGATGTTCATCCCCATTGAAGTAGATAATCAATTTGGATTTCTGGAGTTTGACCCTGAGAATTCTCCCTTAGGCATAAAGTATGTGTGTTTTATATGTTCACCCACTGACCTTCTAAATGAATTCCCCTCCAACGATAAGTGGCACGCAATCATACAGCTGTGTATCGCCCAGTCCCATAAGACCTGTGTTGGCCCTGGAGAGCTCTCTCCATCCATCTGCTCCACCATTCCCAACTCATCCAACAAGGGCTTATTTAGAACCCTCTGCATTGCATATTATTCTAAATGCTGGAGACATAGCAGTGAACAAAACAGTCTCTGCACTGATGGAGTTTGCATTCCAGTGGGAGGAAAGGAGAGGCAGCCAGGGCAGCCAGGGGCAGACAAGGCGCAAGCTAATACATCACAAAAGGTCATGGAATAATGAGTCTTGTAGAGAATAACAGAGCAGTGTGAGCAGAGAGTGATGGGTGGAGGGATGACACAGTGATTAGGGAAGGACTTTGAAAAGTGACGCTTGAACAAATATAAGAATGGCACAAGTCCCAAGAATAGCTCTGAGGAAAGCCATTCTAGGTGAAGAAAACAGCAAGTGAAGAGGTTCTGAAGCAAGAACACGTCTGGCATGTTGGACAAAAGTAAATCAAAAACACCAGCAACACTGGGGAAAAGTCAGTGATCAGAGAGCCAGCAGATCACATTGGGCTATCTGAACCTTAGTCAGAACCTACTCAAAGTGAAATGAGAAGCTACATAAGGAGGATGAGCAGGGGGAGAGAAAAATCGATTTAAATTTCTAAAAAAAATCAAAAAATCATCCTAGCTACTGTGTGGGTAATAATTCATAGACTCTGAGAACAAATCAATTAGAAGAGACATCATCATATCACTGAGAAATAAGAAACACTTCTAATTAAAAGCCACAAAAAACTTACTTGTGATTCAGGAATTTTTTTTTAGTAGGTAAAAGAACTCTTGGATTTATTCAGATATAGAAGTTCAGTATCTAGTATTCTTGTGCATATATAAAAGAAAAATATATATGAAATTTATTGGCTAAAGAATTCCTAAGTCTTCTCCATATCAAGAGTCCAGCTTTCCCAAAATACTTTTTGATTCAAAGTCATCAAGGAAATCAGGCTATTCACTCATTTCATTCATTCATTAATTCATTCATTCAGTCAGTCAGTCAGTCAACAAATACAACCAGGATCCAGTATGTGGTGGAAATATGACAGATTGAATCTCATCTCACTAAACAATTCAATGGACCACACACAGAGCAAGAAAGAGAAGGGTGAGAAACAGAAAAGAGAAGGTAGCAATTCTGTGAACATTCTGTCATCACAGGGCCTTGTTCTTATGTCAACTTTAACACCAGACAAAACTTGCTTGAATCCTGACTCCCTGTTTACCATTTACATGTCCTTGAATACATTATTTAATCTCTCTGATCATTGATTTCCTCCTAATAATATCCACCTCCTAGAGTTGTTTGGATTAAAATAAAGTACTGCCTATAAAGATGTTAGCAGAATATTGGCTCTGACTGTAGAATTTGTAGTTATTTATTGAGTGCGTATATGTTTTTGTATTTTAAAATGTCTGATATAGCTTGCAAATGAATTCACATACCCATGATAGCCCTGACTTTTCTTGAGCCCAGTTGTGGGGTTAATTTTTTCTTTCAGTAGCCCTTGTGGGGGGGGTCTTTTAAATAAGTGTGTAAAATTATAATAATATGACAAATTTATCTTCTCATAATTATTCTCTTAGTTAACATCCTTTTTCCCTCTCTCCTAACTCAAAGGTTTCAGAAAGTAGCATTTGCTTCCACTTGTGTAAAAGAATTGTTATTATTATTTACCATTCTTTCTATTTGGCAAAGTAAAATTTGAAGGATTGAAAGCAAAGGGATTGGAACTCCAGCTCAAGGGCACTGAAGGACACTGTCAATCATTGCAAACATCTGAATAGTTTGAAGGAAGTATTGAGCTAGCCCCGTCCAGAATCCCCATTGTTGACACATTCTAATTGACACAGTGAGTAACTATAAAAATAATAATAATAATAAATAAAATAAACAGTTCTCAGTCAATCATGGAGTTTCATGTCAAAGACCCCCTCAGCCCTGAGGCCAGGAAGACAGTGAGGTGCATAGTAACATACGTGATGACCCTGTTGCTACAATCTTCATACCATCAGAACGGAGAGTCCCTGTGTCTTCCTCTTGCCCATATACTTAAAGTTCTGATTAGACCAGTTGTCATTTCTTATGCAATCAAATAAAATACAGCTTAAATGGTTTCTATCTTTTAAATCCTAAAATGATAAATTATACACTGAGGTTTTCTTGGCAAAGTTTCTTTGAAGGAAAGTGGATAATCTATCTCCAAAACATAGTTACATTTGTTTTCTCTTCTACATTCTAGACCACATTAGACTCCATTTGCCATCGGTCTTATTTGTGTGAATCCCCCTCAAAAAAACCACAGATTTATGAATTAGAAAATAATACATCTTTCTCTATATATCTTCTATTAATGTGTTAGCATCATGACTATATGACCAGCAATATTTAATGTCTATGAAAGGGCCATTCTGCTTCCTGCCAAAAGTCTCTGTTCCAGAGCTCAAAGGATGCCAAATACTCCATGTGATTACAAAAGCATAAAACACCTTTCCACTCCCTGAATATTTTAAAATAGAGGCTATTTTATTATTTATTTATTAGTGTATTATCTGATTTACTCTCTCCCAAACCATGTTTTAATTGTAATGAGCAACTTGAGGCCACATGAATCTAGAGGATGGTCACAAATGGTTAATGATTCAAGCCCTGTTACAAGGAAATCACTGAAAAAATCATGAGGTTAATTAATTCTTACCCAGGCAACATATGGTCTTTAACTACAACAGATACATGAATGTGTTCTGTATTTATAAATTTCTAATTTCTCAAAGTGTTCCAAGCAGCTCAAATTAATTTTCAGCATGTGTTGCTTCTTAAAACACATTCCATTTTATATTACTTCCACAAAATAAAATTACTTTTTTTCACTTGAAGTTTTAACTCATCTGAATAATCAGATGTCAGCCATGGAGAGAAACCCATTGTACTCAAATTATGGGCAAATGACATTCTAACTCCATGGTATCTATTTCTTTCAAAAGTCTCCCCTGTCCATTATCTGCCTAATTTCTTTTACAACCTGATCTATGTAATACTGCATTTCCCCCATATTTCAACTTCCCAAAGAAAACCATGAAGCCAAGATGGGACATGGTTGGCACAAGATTCACATATGATGTCCACTTTCCCTTGAAATGCTTCAATCTGCTGACTGATGTATTGATAATGATGGTGACAATGACAATGAAATCTTTCCTTTAATCAAATTCAATTGTCTTGCACTTTGATACCTTCCTAGCACTTTGACATTAATAACCACATTTAATTCTCACATAAATTCTGGAACAGGCAGTTCAATAATATTATATATATTTCCATAAACAGTATAAGAGATTAAATCATTTCAAAAAATTACAATTATTAAGGGTTGAGGCTTATAATTGTACCCAGACTTCCTAACTTCCCGCACATAATGTTTTCAATGATATCCTAAGAAATAATCTGAGTTTTGATGTTGTATATATCTCCATTGGAAAGTTACTTCCATTCTTCACTAGCTAGGTGAATGTGACTTTTCATGAAACCCTTAAGACTTTTTCACACTTATGACTGTTTATTCTAAAGTGCTTAATATGTGAAGCTAACTGCTATTATTAATTCCATTGTATACATTAAGAAACTGAGATACAAATGGATTAAGAAACTTCTCAATATCAGACAAGAAAAAGTGACTGATAGACTTGAGCCAGTTAATCTGGTTCCAGAGTACTTCGACTATATGTCAATTCCACTAACTGATAGAATCATCATGTGCTAGGTTTAGAGCAATGAGTCTTCTATTTAAGTGACAGGAGATTGGGCTTCATAATTTTGTTTTCAGCAAATGTACCTTAACATTGATATTTTTTGTGTGACAATATGTAACATGATGTTCTGATTCTGATAGAAATTCATTGTATATAAGAAAAGGGAGATGAAAGACTATCAGTTTGGGTAAGTTAGCATTACCAAATAACTGATTGAGATGCTTTTATATTTGAGAAAGAATAAAAGTGGAAGTTGAAATCATTGCCATGCACTGAGGGTTTTGAAAGACTTTTACTCTGGAACTGAGAGCGGGCCTGATATCATCCCAATCAAACTCCAGAGTCACCACATTTAATTCTCACATGCCTTCTCTGACTTTCAACTATTCAGAGCTGTGTCAACCATCACAGACTTCCCCGGATACACCATAACACATCAATAGCTGAATGTTACACTTATTCACTACAAATTGTGGCAACAATTTTATAGCCTTCTTATATGATCCAATTAATATGTTTCCAAAGGCCATTTTATTTATAGTTCTTGGAGTCTGTGTTCAACCTTTATACTCTCTCCCTAAAGGAACTAACAGGTGTCTCAAGTGTTGGTGGTACTGGATCTTGGGGTAAGAAAATGGGATGAGCCTGGGATGATTTGTTGTTAGAAAGGGTGATATTTGTGGAATTTTGGAGATAGTTTGGTACAGCTAATAAGATGGAATTGAGATAAGGGCTCACACAAGGGTGCATTCAAATAGCAGAAAGGTAATCAGAAAAATATTATTATGGCTCATTAGGATAACTTACAACCAAGACTCAAATACATGTTAAATCTTAGAAATAAAATTCAACTGAACAATGATAATAATACTATATAAGTTGGAATTGGATCAAATGTGAGGCTTTAGTTTTATTTACAGTAAGAGAGGTTATTCATTTATCAAACAAGTAAGAGAGTCCTATACTGAAGCTTAGCCAACATTCATCCAGGTTACATATGACAAATTGCTTCTTCCTCTTTGGAGGCTTTTAAATCCACTTTGGCACTCCTTCCAGGAAGAGATGAAGGTCTGAAAGTTTTAACCAGTAGTAGATGAAATGAATGGAAGAGTCAATGCTGTGTGATTTCGAAGGCTAAGTCATAGAATACCATGGAGCTGTGTCTTGTTTACTAAAACACTTGCTTCCATATCTCTGATCCACTATATGAGATGTTCAGTTACCCTGAGGCTGCCATGCTGTGAGGAAACAAATGTCACATAAGCAGGCTCCGAGCAGGCACTCTTGTCAACAGTTTCACCTGAGCTCGAAATTCACATCCTCCCTGCTCACATACCAGATGCATGAGTGAAAAAATACTCTAAAAGATGTCAACCGATCATCACTTCAGACACCTGAGGTGTGCCGCAGTCTGGCTGGGCACAAATCACGAGCCACTCACAGCTTGTAGATTCAAACAGCGATTCTTTATTTCCGAACTCATACTGGCCGTCTACAATCACGTTCTGGGGAAATCCACATTCTCTGCCCAAATCCACACCTCCACTGGGCTTCTGTCTCCCAAAAATACTGTCTGAATCCCGTGAGAACTCAGGAGGAACTCAGGCAGCAGGATACGCCCTATTCCCAGCAGGAATAACCTTCCTAAACTGGGAACGCCCTAAACCCGGATTGTCCTAAACCGGGAACGCCCTAAATCCAAGAGAGCCTTCCGCCCTGGTCCTTGAGCAAGGTCACCTTACATGCAATGTCACTGCAAAATGTCTAATGCAAGTCCTATTTCCACGAGTCCTTCCACTAAGCAACATGGGGTACGCTGGCAAGGAAATTGTCATACCTACTTGGCTAATGGCTCCCAGCAGAGGTGAAGTCCTCATAGAGAGGTCCCAAACGTAATGGAGTAGTAACAAACCCATTCCTGCTCTGCCCTTCAATTTCATGATCCACAAGATCTGTATGAACAATAAAATGATGGTTGATTTATGTCACTAAATTTTGGAGTGTTTTGCTACACAATAGACAATCAGAATATCTCCAGACATTTAGGTTAGTATAAATTATGTGATTAAATCTCAGGTACTTATGAAATATCAGTCCATATTGTTAGATTGTGCTTAGTGTTTGGTATGCATAACGCATTCCAAAAGGATGGAAAAAATCAACTCAAGTAAAAGGATAATAGCTCAAGAAATCTCTACTACACAAAATTGAGCCTGAGTCACAGATAACTATGCATGAATATTACACATAAATTTCTTCTTAAGATTGGTACTAATTAAAGTTTTCAAGAAAATAGCTTAGTACACTAATTCTCAAAGATTGGTATCAGAATCATCTGAGGCACTTGGGGTAAATGTAGAGCCTAGGCCCTTACTTATATAGTGAGCTGGAGCCCCTCCATCCTTTATTAATCTCCAGGTGATTATTGTGAAATGCTAAAATTTTAGACACACTGATAACAGTGTTTGGGAAAGTTTGTAGAGAAACGGTTGAGATATAGATAAGATGGCAGCATTTCCTGCTCCTCTGTCTACTGGATAGAGGAGAAATTTGAAAAGTGGTTAATTCTAGAAGGAAAAGCAAGTGTCCTTTTTCTTAATTGTTTCTTAATTGCATTGCTTTGTCCCACTGACTTGAAGGATCACCCTATACCCATGAACATATTACGGATCTGAGGTTTGTGGCCATGCACTTACACCTCAGGAGGGACAGGACTTATTTACTTACCAACCAAATGTATAAGGACTTATAAAAATTCCTCTTTGCCCAACCTATACACAGATTACAGAAAAACCAGGAGGTGGGACACAGGCATCTGTGACTGATGGGGGTCTCTGAATGATTCAAGGTCTACAAAGGTGGAAAACCATCATCTTCATCTCAAATTCTCATAAATGAGGCTGATTCATCTGGGATTAACAGAGTAATGAGTAGCATCAATAGTGCTCTTTGTTTGAAAATACTCTCATAACTTGATATCAGATGAAGTAGTTTATGAAAATATGTACAAAGAAAAGATAAAAAGTGCACAAAAAATAGTTCCAAGTATCCAATTCTTTATATTCCTGCCCACTTCCTAAAAACCTAAAGAAAACATCATTCAAGTTCCATGGGTACAGTAGAGAATCAACATGCAAAAATATTAGATACTTTTAAATTTTTTCTCTTAGAAAAATTTTTAAAATTTTTAAAATTTTTCTCATTAACAAGACAAATACCAGATAACAATGCACTGTACTGCACATGCATATCAGCTTCCTTGACCATCACAACAAGCTGAGAAGTACACATTGTCATTATTCCCATTTTGCAGATGGTTCCCCAGGGTGAAGATAACCAGATATCATCAGTTGTCCTAGGATAGAATAACCCTGGTTTACCCCTGTTACAGATCAACACATGCATGTAAATTACTTACAGCACTCATTACATTCTCAAAGTATCAGAGTATAAATGGTAAATTATACGATCCCCCCACTTTGAGCCTAAGAATTACATTTGGTAAGTTGTCTTATTTCCTCTGTTAATAAGTTAACAGTGTAAAGTTTAATCAAATAACTTAAAGATATAAAAATACATATTAGTAATACAAAAACTCATATCTTCCATATTACAGAAGAAAAAGAACCAAAGAAAACCTTTAAAACATAACATAAAGAAACAATATAAAGCTAACATCAAAAAGAAGACAACATTTAAAATCATAGCAAATTATGGAAAACAAATGTATGAATTAGAAAACATATAGAGACCAAACACAGGATAATTAATAATAAATATAAATGGTTAAAGCAGTTTGTTGCTAAAAGAAAGAGATCCTGAAATTAAACAATAAAAAAAACAAAGCCTATTTAGAAGATCTAAAGCCAATGACTAAGAAAACTAGAAAATAAGGATGAAAGAATATTGGTGGAAAAGAAAAAAGTAGACTATTATCTGCAAATCCATTCTTAACTCATGTACCTAAAGAATCCTGATTTTATGGGGTATCACAGTATTTCCAATCTCTCTTGCAAATAGAAGAGGCCATATAACTAAGTTCTGGCCAGTAAAATATAAGCAGAGGTTATGGAGGGAGGCTTCTGGGAAAGATGTCTGAGGAAGAGCTAAGCACCCTTTTGTCTTCCCCACTTTCTTCTTTCATTGGCTGGAATGTTAACCAAGTGTAATGGGACTTTCCAGTTCCATATGGTGACCTTAAGGATGAAAGCAATTCACCAAGCATGACAGAGCAAGAAGATGCAAGGAGCCTGGTCCACTGATGATGAAATAGAACCTCTTCATCTTCTAGCTTTCCATACCTCGTCTCTATGCTACTAGAAGGGGAAGGAAGAAGGAAAAACTATCTTGTTGAAACTGTTTTTCAGTCCTCTATTATTTGCAGCCAAAAAGAATTCTTAGCCAATACCAGATTATAATATAAAACAAGTCAAAACCAAAGGTGAAAGAAAAAATATTAGCTAAGATGGGAAATTGGCTTGCAGATTGACATATTCTAACATAAATATGTACATCATTAATCTTTCTGGGACAATAATACAACATTAAAAATCATGATCAAAACCTAAAGGAAATACAAGGAGAAACTATTATAGAGTCTAACAGAGAATTAATGGGAAACATTAACTTCTTTTAGTCTTTGACAAAAGAAGTAAACAAAAAACAATAGGGTGAAGAAATAATGTTCTATGGGCTGGGATATAGCTCAGTTGGTAGAATGCTTGCCTCACATGCACAAGGCCTGGGTTCAATCCCCAGCACCACAAAAACAAACAAACAAACAAAAAAACATGAATGTTCTGAAGAATACAGTCAAGTAGATGAAGATATCCTAACAATGCACACATGAAAGTATTTGTGTTCATGTAGGCCTTGGTGTATACAATTGTCTTGTGAATAGAATTCCAGGGACATTAAAAAATATGTAAATAAAGACATTTCAAAATACACATCTTGTCTTCTTGTCTTCAAAATGTAATTCAAGAAATAAGTAGAAGGTGGGATGCCTGTAATCCCAGCAGTTCAGGAGGCTAAGACACTAGGATCACAAGTTCAAAGCCAGCCTCAACAAAAGCAAGGTTCTAAGCAATTCAGTAAGGCCCTGTCTCTAAATGAAATACAATAAAGGGCTGGGAATGTGGCTCAGTGGTTGAGTGCCCCTGAGTTCAATTACTGGTACCCCCACCCAAAAAGAAATAAGTAGAAACATGAAATTAAATTAAATGTGAACACAGAATGTAATTTAAGAAATAAGTAGAAACAGAATTTAATTAAATGATGATAAACACTTGAAAGCATTTACAAGTAATTATTTGGTCTAAGAAGAAATCAAACACACATACATTGTGGGAAATAATGCAAATAAAGATACTACATATCAGAAGCTCCAGGATACAGGTAAAAACCTAGTTAGAGGAAAATTCATTGCCTTAAGTACTTTAGTAACAATCATGAAAGAATGAAAATAAAAGCCAAGTATTCTAGCCCAAGAATTCAGAATACAAAACGCCAAAACTAAAACCAAAGAAGAAGAAATAGATGGAGAAAAAAACAGTAGCAGCAATTCTATCTCATGAAAATATTTTGAAGAAACAATCATACAAGTGCTCAAAGATGTTTGTTCATTTCTCTATGAAAAATCAGAAACAACTAAATCTCAGCGATAAGGGGATGATCAAATAAATTATGGAACATTGCAGATTGCCATAACAGAGAGACATTAAAACAACCATTGTATTTCTTGATATAAAAATCTACACCATGAGATTAAAAAGCAAAGTGCAAAGCCAAGTATAAAGAATGATCTTACTTGGGTGCTGAGGATTACATTAGCAGTTAATAGAACATGTGTCTTTGCATCTTCAGATATTTATTGAGAGTAGACACATTTTACTATTATAATTAGAAAATGCAACCTAAAGGCATGATCTGCTAAATTATATTTCTTCCAATGTCCTCTTTCAAGTAGAACACTACATTCCATTTATTCAGGGAATACATCTCTTAACCATTGTAACAAGCATAACCTATTGCACCTGTCAGAGTAAGCAATTACCAGAGGTAACATTGAATTTATCTGTTCTTTGGGATCCAAAAAGAATTTCTTCATCTTCAAAGCAATTTTCTAACACCGAACACAGACTTTTATTTTATACTGATGATTTAGAACCCTCACCATCAGAATGTCAGGGTCAGGGAGAGGGGAAGGTTAACTAGTGTGGAGAGTAAGTGATTTTTTCTAATTCCATCACTCTACTTGAAAAGCTCGTCTTTGCCAAGAGTTCCCTGTATCTTTAAAATGGAGGAGATGTGCACTCACTTTGAGGGACTATTCAGGAAATTAAATGTTGTGACATCCAGTAAGCACCCAGCACAGTGTTTAGATGGAATTTCTCACTTTTCCTTCTCCATATCCTTCCCTAAGCACCTCTGTAACTAAAGCTCCTCAACCAATCCACTTTTGCCTGGCTTCTATGAGAAGCACTTACACGGTAGTATCCAAATGCAGCAGCTGTGGTCTTTTATACTCACTACCAGAAATATTTCAAGCTTTAAGTTGTCAACTCGTTCCTTTAAGGGAAAAGTCCCAGGGATTGAGGTGTCTATTCACATTTTAACCCTGGGAAATTTACTCTCTGCAGGCAATGGCATGTTCTGTTATCAAAGGATCAAAATCCAGCTGGCCAAAGTGACTTTCCTTTGTCCTACAATTCACACTTAACTAGCCACTCTTCACTCAGAGGGAAAGGTGAGTTCTTCATCCCAAGAAACTAAACAAACAAAACCCCCAATTTAAAACGTGATCTCTGCTTCCTGTGAACTCAGAATATTAATTCTACGCACTACTCATTTAGAGATGAGTCACCCTCTGCCCTTGTCACCTATTGAGTCCATGTTATTTTACTCTCTTTGTGTTATCCTACTTGTCTATTTTCTCCAACTAAATTATAAATTAGCCCATGTCAGGGATCCTCTAACAGCAGATTGACCCAACATGTTCCTCACGTATCAATGCTTTGTACATTTTTTATGACTAGATTGTTAGCCAACGACATGTCACGATTTAATACAACTTGTGTTTTAAACATTTTGAAGGTTTTGAGAAATAACTTGGAACTTTGGGCAGGTGACACTTTATTCAAAAGGATGCCTGCAAGAGCAGAGAAAGTGAACTTTGCAGGAAGGAGAGAGGGACTGTTGCTTAGGGAGAACTCCTACCATGAGATCTGCAAGCATCCCAGAGGTTAGGCAAAATTAATGCTATTCTTTCAGAGAGAGGAGTAAGCAAGGCTAGAAGGGCCTGGTACTGAAACTTGGGAGGCAACTGGAAGGATATGGCCTGACCATAGAGAGAGTGTTTCACCCTGTGGTCCTGCGGCCTGTCCAAGTGAAGGACTGCTTCCTGGGTTGTGTGCTGGCTCAGGCTCCAGGAGAGCCTAAATTTATTCTGCAGAAAAACATAATGGTAATGAGAGTTTGTTTATTCAGCATGGTGCTCTGATTGATGGTGGGAAAAAAATAATTTAGTTAACTGTTTAAGAGGCATAGAAATGGAATTCAGAGGCTTTGTCCAGCCTCCTTATAGGTTTTTAACCCACAAAGGAGCACTGTGGGTCTGATTTAAGCCACATAGGGAATGGTGGTTTGTTGCTGTTTCAGGAACACAAAGGGCAAGGGGCTTTTCATAATCTCTCTTGTCTAGGACCACAGAGATCTGGTAGCTTTTGTAATAAGGTCAGAGGACACAGAAAGGAGGGCAACTCCCTCAGAATTTGGAGACTAAATGCAGAGTAGAGAAAAAAACTACACATTAAAAAAATAATGATTAAGGAGAAGGAAAGAAGAAAATTAGCATTAATAGGTAAAAACTTACCTCATTTAATTTTCCAACACTCTTATGATTCAGGCACTCTGGTCTTTCCAGTTAACATATAAGGAGAAAAGAGAGTTGAGGTTGTGAAGTAAATAACTCATAGTTTTACAGTCAGAAAGTACAAAGCCAACTTGGGATCCCAATCATGTTGACAGCCAGACCACAGTTAATGTTACGTGAAAGTACCAACATTTCAACTAATAAAGATGTTTAGACAGTCAGGAAATAACTGGGAGTTCCAGAACTTTCTATCTTGTTTACATGGGGTGAACAAGAAAAGCTTTGGACTTTGAGTCTGCAGTGAGGAAGAGAGGCAACCCTTACTGATATAGACCCCAGTAACCATTCAAAACACATACATAAGAAATAAGTTTGAAAGTTTTGCTTACAATTTTTACTCCAAAGCTTACAAACTTTTTCCCCTTTAGCATTATAGGAAAACAATGCCTTTGTTGAAGGTCATAAATATTGTAGCCAAGACTCCCATAAAAAAAATGCACGAAGCAGGACACTGTGGGGAATTCATGAAACCTCTAGCATCTCTCTTCCAAATCTCTCCATCAGACTGTTAGCTAAAGCTGAAATGCCTCTCTCAGGGCAAAGATTTTCATTCTAGGAAGGTCAAGACTTCAAAAATAAATGTTCCTAGTGGGTAACTGCCTCTATTCATGGCTGACAGGAGACTGATTTTGTGCAAAAGTTTTCCTAGTGGAAACGAAGAGAGCCAGTAACCAAGGAAAGGTGACCTTCATCTAGAAAAGAGACTAGATATCCAGTTTTCACAACACCATTTTTAAATAAAGAAAAGAAGAAAAACTAATAGGCTAGAAGTGAAGGGTGAAGAATATAAGAAGGAATCAAAACCAAACCACAAAATCTTGTTCCTTCACAATGATCAAAATGTGCTACAATAATGTTTCAAATATGAATCTTTGTACTCCTTTTCCTTAGCACTTAAAAAAATCTATTGTCTGTAGATCAAGTTCATCTCCCTTCAAACCTGAAGTGCTAGGTCCCAATTATCCACTGCTTTGGAGGAAAATATTTAGGATCTTCTGTGAACCAAAGGCAGAAAATCTGTGGAAACTGAGTCAGCTCCCAGATGTTTCTGAGCTGACATCTGGAATGGCCCATAGATACAATGGCCAGTACACCCCTACTTATTGTTCATTATCTATGCCTGTGGTTTTGGGGGAAAAAAATCCACATTGGCCCACTCCGGCACTGTGAGGCCACCCAGGAGCAGGTCCTGATGATGATTCTGTGTGATCTCTGACACTGGCCATAGTGGACAACTGTTTCAGCTGAAGCTTTTTGGTTTTCCTCCCTCCTTCAGGGTAGGACACATGCCTACTGCATATGTCTCTATAGCTATTAGAGATCGGAAGTGACCAAGATGATGAGGCAAGAGGGCTAGACGTGGAGATTCCTTTCTCCAAACTACATGTTCGACCAATAGCACAAGAAATAACAGAAGGCTGAGGAGAAGAGAACTGAACACATACTGGGTTCAAGGTAAACAAACAAGAAAAGAAAGAAACTTTCGAGCTGCCATTTTTTCCCAAAGTCTTGCAGTCTGCATGTGTCCCAGAATCATAAAAAGTAAATATATTTCATAAAGCAATTGCATAGCAGTTCATGCAATTTCTCTTTTGGGGTCTCCAAGACTTGGTTGAGTCTTTTGAAATGCCTTGGTCCCAGATCTGTTGCATTCTCAGGTACAAGTATTCAACTAAGAACCCACCCTGCTAAGGTAAGAAAGGCAGAAAAAGTTAGTAAGCTTACCCAAGGACAGAGAAAATCTAAAGAGTTTAGCTGGAGCTTTGTAAACTATACTTCCTTCCTGTCCTGAATATTCTTCTTTCAGGCTCAGGTTGTATATGTTTTAATTAAGCCAATGCTTAGTCCTAGAAATGTGATTTAAGTTGGGGTGTGTAAATGTCTCCGAATTGAAGGTTGACTAGGACATCCTGTTGCTAAGAAAAATAGCAGCAAAACTAGTAGTCCTAAAATTAAAAAGTGGAAATATTCCTTCATCTCTCTGCTCCTCTGAGACTATGGGTGCAGATTGGCTAAAACTGGGTTTTGAGAAAGCAAAGCCTGCAAATGAAGTCAGACTTGCTGTGGGTCCCTGGAGTGCCAGAAGCAGCCCACAGGGCTGAAGACCAGGTAGGGCTAGATAATTAGGAATGCAGAACCAAGTGGAAGATGGGAGGGCAGATGGCAAGAGAGACTTAGAATTGTTGTACTCCTAGGAAAGGATTCTCTCCCTTGCATGCACATTAGAAATATGTGAGGAGCACTGAAAAAAAAAATCCCAAAGTCCAGGTTTTACCCCCAGAATCTCTTCAGAATCTCTGGGGGTGGAACCCAAGCATTAATATTTTTTTCAAGCACCCCAAGTTTTTCTAATGTGCAATGAGGATTGAGAAACCCTAACCTGGTGGGCAATAAAGAGATAAAAAGCAAGGTTTTGAACGGGTTCCAAATTCATAAGTGCTACTCACTTTATTGCAAACTTTTAATAAGCCATTTACTAAGGCCTCAGTTGGAGGGCACAGTGGCCAGGTGGGGAATGTTTAGCTTCCTCTCCTGGTAGTTGTCAGAGATCAGAGCTCTCCAACCAGTGTGGAATCCTGTGAGGGTTACTGTCAGGTCCTGCCTTGAGCTGGGATCCCCAGCACTATTATCTAATCAGGATTCTCAACTGCAGCAACACAACATGCCGGGGTTTGTTGTTAATTAATTGTTGTTAGCAATTAATGCCTAGTAATATAGTGAGAGTCCTGACATTTTCCTGTGGTTTGACATTTTTGGATCTTAAATTAAAGAAGCTTCAAAGTGGTCCTTGTAAGAACACTGTACTCAGGCATCTGTACTCTGGCTCATTCATCCTACAGTTTTCTATTTGACATCTACTACATGTGTGCCAAGCACTTAGCAAGATGCTAAAGATAACAGTCCACATAACAGTTGTGGATTCTGCCTTCACAGAGCTGATCATCTATCAGAGCAGAAGCTTTTTTAAAAAAATACTAAATTAAGACGATCGTTATGATGACCAAAGGCTACCCCAGGGACAGTGAGCAACAGGTTCTTGGTAGAGATTCGAGAAGCCCTTTCTTATCATGAGGTCTGAGGGATAAGCAGGTGTTGGGTGAAGGAGCAAAGGATGAGGCTACAAATTTTTATGAGGAATTGCCCTACATAGTGGCCTATCCCCAAAGCCACAGAAAGCCCCCATTCCTGAGGGCTTAATACTTGTCACAATTCTTGGCTATGGCTATATTATAATATAGCTTACTTCTCTACAGATTTGGGGGAATTCATCAGAATCTCAGAAAGACTGGGGAGGGAAGGGCTCAGGCCTATGTCTCATGTTGTAGGAAAGGTCAAGATCCACAGCACTGATACTGGAAATATGTCTGTGTATTTTCTGTTGCTATAACAGAATTGCTGAGGCTCGGTGACTATTAAAGATGTGACGTTTGTTTTGTCTCATAGTTCTCAAGGCTGGAAAGTTCAAGATCTGGTGAGGATCTCAAGCTTCTTCAACTCATGATAGAAGAAAGTCAAGTGAGCAAATACAAAAGGGACAGAAACACCAGGGCGGGGGGACTCACTCCATGTCAACCTGCTATCACAACCATTAATCCAGTCCAGAAAGAATTCACTCTCGTAAGATGGCAAGAACCCATTGGTGAGGGTGGAGTTCCCACAACCCAAACATCTCCCGCTAAGCCCCACTCCGCCCTTTGCCATGCTGGGACCAGCACATGAACCCAGAATTCATGTCCTTCTCACATAAAAAAAAAATGCACTTATTCTATCCTAATAGACCCAAGGTTTTTAACTAGTTTTAACTCTGAAGTCTCGCTGTGAGCCTGCGAAATCCGAATACGTTATCTACTTCCAAAATGCAATGGTGAGACTGGCACAGGATAGATGCTCCCAGTCCAGAAGGGTGAAGTTGGCCAAAAGAAGGGGTAATGGGCACCAAAAGAGATCCAAACCCAAGAAGGCAGACATTAAGTCTTAAAGATAGAGGATAGCATTTCACTCCACATGCCACCTCCTGGGCACACTGGGATGGGGTTGGGTCCCCAAGGCCTTGGGTACTCTGGCCCCCTCAGCTTTGCTGAGGTATCTCTCTGAAGTTGAGTCACAGGCTGATGCTTGTGGCTTTCCCAGGCTGGCATTTCACACTATAGGTGGCTTCACAGTTCTACATCCCAGCAATGATCCCACTCCCACAGCTCCAAGAACCACTGCCCTAGCAAAGACTATGAAAATGTTGTATGCTCTTCCCCAGCATTCATATAATTAAATAAATACATACTAATATTTGCTTTTGTTTTCATTCTTCATGTTAAAAATTATGTACAAAACATACACAAACCTTAGTTACATAATTCGATAGATTTTGACAGTTGCATTACAACAGAGTATCCCGGACATCTTCAAGAAACAGAATATAACACACATCAGGGAGTTCCTTCTCGCCCCTTCCAGCAATCTCTATAACCAGTCCTATTATACACAGATACAACCATATTCTTAAATTTTCCCACCTTAGATTACTTTTTGTTGTCTGTTATAAGACTTAAGTAATAATTAAAATAATTTAATATTTATTCTTTTTAATAATATTTCTTTTCATTCACCATAATGACTTTGAAATGAGCCATGCTGTATGAATTGTCACTTAGTTCTTGTTCATTACTGAGAAGTATTCCATTGTATGAATAGGTGCGGATTTATTTACTCTCTCTCCCATAGATGAACAACTGTAATCTTTCCAGCTTTTTGCAATCACAAATAAAACTGTGATAAACATTGTTTTGCAAGTTTTTTTGTGTGGATATATGACAATCCTACAAATAAAAGTATCTCATTGCAAAATAAGTGTGGTTTTTGTTTTATAGAAACAGTTAGAACTTTCCCCACCAAGTTGTACCAGTTTTGGGGGTTTGTGTGTCTGGTTGGTTGGCTGTTTTCCATCTATCAGAATTGTGTGAGGGTTTTACCTACTCCACATCCTTTTCAGTCTTTGGTGCTGTTAGTCTTTTAACTTAAATAATTCCTGTGGATTTTGAATAATTTTAAATTTTTAAGTAGTGGCATCTCATTGCACACTTCTCTGATCATTAATCACATGAGCACTTTTTCATCTTTATGCCACATTCACATATCATCCTTAGGTATCTGTATAAATCTTTTCTCTGATTTAGTTTGTTGTGTTTTAACTTTTTTTTCATATACCTTTGATACAGGACCTTTGTCATGTATGTATTAAAAGTATTCTCTCCTAATCTTGCCTCTATACTTTAATATCTTTTCTTTTACAAAAGAAAGCATCAAGCAAAATTGTTGACCATAACATTCTAATTTTATTTAAGTCTAGTTTATTAATGTTTCTTTTATGATTATTGGCTTTTGTATCCTGAGAAACATTTGTCTAATCAAAATTGTGAAAAAATCCTTCTGTGATTTATTCTAAAGACCAGAGAGTTTTAAGTTTATATCCACGCCAAAATAACTTGGAAAATGAAGGCCAAGCTTCATTTCCCTTCCATATGGATATCCAGTTGTGAAAACCCATTTGTTGAAAGGAGTTTCCATTTCCCATTGGATTGTTTGGGTCCCTCTGTCAAACATCAGATACCTGTATCAGTGGGCATTTGTTTCCACATTATCCACATACTTGGAATGTTTTGTTCTGATAATGCCATTATCACACTGTCTTGAATTCTGTAGCTTTAGAGAAACTCTTGAAGTCAAGTAGGTTAAGCATCCCAACCTTGTTCTTCATTTCCAAGAATCCTGTAGATGCAATGCATTTCTGCATATATATTTAAATCATCTTGTCTACTTCTACTGAAAATCTTGATTTGATTAGGACTGGAATTTCATTGAATCTATGCATCATTTTGAGAAGAATCGACATTCTAATAACACTAAGTCCCCCAATCCCTGAGCTGCTCTACCACTCTATTTTCTCATGTCTTCATTCATTTCTCTCAGCAATGTTTTATGGAGGTATTTTCACCTCCTTTGTTAAATATAAGCCTAACATTTTAAAATTCCTAAATTTAAACTTCCTATAAATTATAAATGAAATTCTCTTATAAATTTTATTTTCCAATTGCTTCCAATTGTTTTTAACTCTCCCAAGGGGATTCATTATATAGATGTTCACATTTTTTCCATTGTTCATATTCCTTAACCATTTTTCTTTCATTCTTTACATGATTTTTTTACCATCTTTAATGTCTTCTGAGAGTGTTTAACCTTTTAGCTCATTATTTTTCTGCTATTCAAAACATTTATTTAGCTTTTTTCCCCAACTATTTATTTTTGTAAATAAATCCATTTTTTTTTCCAGTGGATATTCCTTAAACTTATGGCTCTACTCTAACCTGGTCTTATTCAAAATCTCCCTCCCTCAGGTATAAACACCTAGGAGTGATATCAAGGGTGGATTTTATAGTGGCCCCAGTGACATTTAAACCTGAAACTCACACCTTTGTGTAATCCCCTTATCCAGAATATGGGAAGATCCTGTGACTTCTTTCCTCTTTAATACTATAATGATTTCTTTTTATTATTACCTGAAACAGTTATAATCTTGTGCCTGAGTAGCATCCCGCCTCTTAAAAATGATCCAGTAGCCTCTGGTCCCTTGCCATCCTGATGTGTTCTACCATGCACCTGTTGCATATATTTATGGAAAGAAATCTATTATGAATTTCTCACTGAATGACAGGCCTTGGTGCCATCACAGATGGGACCCAAATCCAGAGCAGAATGCTAGCAGATGCTTATTTAGGAAGTGTCGCTGTCATACAAGGCTGAGTGGACACATAAAGCTTTCACCATAAGAAATATGTATGTTGTCAAGGGAAAAAAAAAACTATTTCAATGGTTTATTTTATTTGAAGGAACAAGATGTTCTTTCATACTTCTTAGATCTGGATTAAGGGATTAAGCATCAAATCAATGAAAACAATAAATTTTATGATTTTTCTGCCAGAATACTGTGATGGATGACTTGGAAACCCGGTTTCCTCAAGAGTGTCTTTAGCCAGTAATAATTTTTTTTGGTAGCAGCAGGGCAACAGGATTGTTTCCATTGATATTTTTATTATATGTTAGAGAATAGCACAGATCTTGGAGGCAGAGTTTAAGGATGAAATGTGCTGGGACATGTACAAAGTTAAGAAAGGTTCCAAAACTTTCTGAGCCTCATTTTCCTCATCTGGGAATTAGGATTGTTCTCCTCTGTTCTAGCCAATCCTAAGTAAACCTATAATTAACCTCCTTGTTGCATCATCTTCCTTATCTGTGAAAAAGATTATCAGTGATTTCAGGCAGCAACAGTCAATGTCACTATGCTGTAAAACTGAACTTGTGCCACAGGCGGGCTGTGATACCCAATTTCTCCTCAAAGTGGCCAAATTAGCTCATTTTAGCTGGAGAAAGCAGAGGGCAGCAGGATAAATGGAGAGTTCCTTGGATATCAAATTAATTCCCACAAACAGTTTAGAAAAGCAAAGAGTTCCCTGGATTTGGACTAGGAACAATGCTCTGGAAACATCCACAGGCATGCATATAGGAGAGGGAACCCATCAGAGAAGGGAGGCAGTGGTGAGGAGGAAATCATGCCAGACCCACCCAGATTTGGGGCAAAAGTGAGTTGTACACAGTGCCCCTGGCTGCAGTCAAACCCAGCAACCCAGCAAACTCCCTGTTCTCAGTCCCACCCTTGGCAAACTCCTCCCAACTCATTCCGTGGGAGGTGTGTTGGGAAGTGGAGTAAGCAGTCAGAGGTGTTTTGGATGGCAGCAAGATGCATCTGTGACTTTATTTTGGAGAATAAGGAAAAGAACATATGCAATTAAATGTATGAGATTGCATAAGAGTAGTGCACTTATCTTGCTACAGTATCTTGCCCTTGTGCTGGCTTCAAAGATATGAGCCACAAGGAAATGAATTATGCCAATAGCTTGAAGAAACCCAACAGTGGATCCTTCCCCCACTGAGCTTCTGATGAGACCCCAATCCTGGCCAAGCACCAATTTCATCCTGATACAAATGGGACAAGAAGAAATACTCAGAGGCCAGTTGCCTATCTGTGAATGTTGAACTAATCCACCCTCACCCTAAGGCCTCACACCACTGTTTCTGCTACTATTTTACTTTTCTTTTATTACCACAGGCCAAGCAAGGATCTATCTGGGCAACATGTGAAGAAAAAACAACTCAACTAGAAAGTTCTTTCTCAGCTTATCTGCCATCCATGGTTCTTAGCCTTTGCCTCTGTTAGGTCACCATTTCTAGCACCTGCTCCAACCCTTTTCAAACAATGACCCAACCAGGCTCTGCCTCCCTACCCACTGCAGGATTTTCCCACAGCTTGAAAAACATCTACACAAAAAGGCAGAAACTGTAAGAGTACATAGTACATGGCATATTCACAAGTGCAGCACCCTCAAGTAACCACCCCAGTCATGGAACAGAATTACCAGCCTCGCAGCATCAAGCCTTCTCAGCAATGTATCTTTTCCATTGTGAAAATATGCCACAGTTCATTGTTTCACTTTAATGTTGGTGAACATTTAAGTAATTTCTAGTTAGGGGCAAATACGAACCGAGTCACTATAATCACCATTATATTTTTTTGGTTAACATATGCATTCATTTGTGATAGGTATTTTCCTAGAAGTGAAACTGCTAGGTCGTAGAGGGTGCATGTGTTCAGCTTTTAAGAATATTTCCAAGCAGTTTTCCAAAGTGCTTTGATCAATTTACCTCCCCACCATAGTGTATGATAGCTCTTCTCCCTCCTCCACATCCTTATCAATACAGAGCGTTTCCCATCTTTATCACTTAGGTTAAACCAGGAGCTGCTTGAATGGCTTAAGTTCTGTATTTCATCAATGTTCCACTCACTGTGCACAATCCCTAGGGAACAGTTCAGGTGAGGGGCTAAAATCTGTGTGTATCAGTCAGGGTTCTCTAGAGAAGCACAACCAATAGGCTGGAGACCCAGAAGAGCTATTTTTCACTTCAACTTCAAAGGCAAAAACAAAGACAAATATCCTAGGTCAAGGCAGTGGGTGAGTGAGAGCCATCCACATGAGGCTGCTTCACTCTGTTTACTAATTTAAATGTTAACCATTCAAAAAACACCCTCACAGATACACTCAGAATAAAGTTTGACCAACTATTTGTGAGTCCTGTGACCTAGTCAAACTGGCACATAAGAATAACCTTAATACCATGTTCATTTGCCACCTGGTCTACAAAAATTCCTTCAAACTGTTGTATATATTCCATTGTGTGTGCACACAGTTATGCTTTATATAAATGATAACAAATATACTTATTACTTTGCTTAATATTGTGTTTATGAGTTTCATCTCTAATGTTATTTTTGGCTCTACACCTTTCATTCTCATCACTGTATAGCATTCCGTGGTAATTATTCACCCAGTTAAGAAGCATGTGGGCAGTTTCCTCCTTAGGATGTCTCATTGATTTTGTCACCATGAATGTTTAGATTGCTTCTGTTTCTACACAATATTGTAAAGGCATCTTTTGCATATCTCCTTGTACTTATCTATGAATGTTTTCACTGAGAAAACCTTAGATCAAGCAATGATCTGGACCATGAGTGGAGAGAAAATGATACAACCTGAAAGGTCTTTCTCCACTTATCTGTTGTCTATGACAACTGCCATTTTCTCTCTTTCCACCCGTCAACACCAAACTAGCTTCTGCTCTTTCTCAAAGGTTTCCCATAAAAATTTTATATTTTTTAAATAAAACGCACAAACAGAAAAGTGCACACATTTTAATGGTGTAATCCAGCAAATTTTCCCAAATCAAACACATGTAAGTAACCCAGATAGAAATGGAAAATTACCAGCCTCTAGAAATGGAATAATGCATCAGAGGGTCTGTAATTGCAACTCTGCTAGACACTGTCAAATTGCTCTTCAAAGTCACTCTGTCACCTAACTCACTTCAAAAGTGAAAATGTACACCCCTTTTTTCTCAATCCTTTCAACACTTGGGGGGACAGGTAGTCATACCCTAATTTTCATTATGCTAATTGGTAAAAATTCTTATTAAGTTGCTTTTCCCTGTTAATAGGTTTAAGCATTTTTCCATGTTCATTTGTTGGCTGGAATATTTGCCAGTTAGAATCTTTTGCTGTTGGGTTATTATTTTGTTTTGACCCTTTTCTAAGAACTGATAACATCTCCAGTTTTCTGGAAAGCCCCCTTCTAATGATTGCTCCTTTATTCCACATGTAGCATCTTCCCTTCTGCAGCACACTGTCCTCTTCTTTTGGGAGAAGGGGGATGGATTATGCAAAGGTTTGCTTAGGAGATTTCATGAGTCTTTTTTTTTAATAGTCATTAAACCTGCTACCTCCTATACCATGTGCCATAAACCACTGCTGGCCTATTTGGCTCAGAGTGTTTTCAGAGTCTGTGTCCAATGTTATGCGTGGTTGTCATACAAGCAGCTTAGTTCCTGATGATTTATACCTGGCCTGCTACCGTATTCATATTAACCTCTTATTCTGGTAAGCATTCGGGATTTGATGTAAACTCATCTATGTTTCAGTAAATCACCACTGTCTAGGAATTTCAGAAGATAAAGGTTAGCAGCTCATTTCCATCTCTGGTTGTGGGATGTTGGGCAAGTCACTTCATCTCGTCCAGCCAGCCTCTCCTAGTGTAAAAGGAAAACATAAAGTCACCTTCATTACCTACATACCAGAGTTGTGGAAATCCAATGGAAAAATCAAGGCACAGGTCAATATGCTTTGTGAGTTTGCTTGTGAAGCAGGAGCATCTATTATTTTTTCCAACTCCTCTTCATAGTGTCTTTCCACCCTTACCCTGAGTACTGTTCCAGGCAGGAGTTACGGTGAGCCCACAGCAGGTGAGAAGATTTCACCAGGCCCCCCCTGGTCACATCAATGAGGGATCATGGATTGCACACACACACACACACACACACACACACACACACACATCATTTTTCTGAGAACTATCCTTTGAAAACCTAAGCAGAACCACAGGTGTGAAACACAAATATGCTGTTTGCCTCCATCTATTGAAACAATGTGCAGGCTACTGAATAAATGGCTAGGTAACGACTGTAAGACAGAAAGCAACCTTAACAGAAACAAATGTATAATTATGATTGATTTCACAAGTGCAAATATCACCTGAATTAACTGACCTGCTGATGAGTCCAGATTCCTGAATTACTGAAGCTGGAACAGAATGGGAGTCCATTGTGTCAGTTAGGAAAAGCACAGCAGAGCAGGAGGCCCATCCAGGCACCATGTCCATGGCTGTGGGAGGCTCCCCCCCTTCCCTCAGGGCGAGGCCCTGGTCCTGTGTGGGACTGTGGGGCGACGAGGGCTGTGCTGGCTCCTGGATTGTAGCTGCTGAGGAGAGAGCAGCACGTGGATCCTCCCTGTCGTCAGGCAGAGCTCTTCAGTGAGGTGGGCTCAGGGAGGGCTCTGTGCCTCTGCTCAGCCGAGCTCCAGCCAAAAGCCTTGGAAATCAGAGGAAGTGCCAGGCTGCAGCTGCTGCCCAGTTCTCAGGGGGGCAAGCTAGACCCTCTTGCCTGGCTGCAGGGACAGGGACAGCAAGCCCCAACCCCTCTTGAGCCATGCCAGCCAACCTCACAGAGGGCAGTTCCAATTCCACCCAGACGGTGCCAACAACACTGGACTCATCCCGAGTGGCTTGCACTGAAATGGTGACTTTCACTGAAGTGGCTGAGGGAGAGGAGTGGGGCTCTGTCTACTCCTCCTTTAAGGTAAGTGTTCCAGATTCCATGCTGAATGTTGACCTTAAACTATGGGACAGGTGGAACTTAGGAGGGCAGTGAAAGTATCAGCCAGTACTGTGAATGGCCATTGTTTATTTTCTTTTCTAAAAAGAGTAAAAGAAATGATAGTTTAAAACAATGATTTTCATGGTGTTCCAAGATTTCTGAATTATTGATTTTTTAATGTATACTGGTGTATTTTCTTCTGCTGATGAAAACTTGTGAATTGTAAGTAACATTTGTAAGTGGAAGATTCTTTTACTTTCCTGTTTTCATTAGGTGAAAGCACTTCTAGCTAATTCTATAGCAGTGTTTGAGATGTCTGCTTCTAGTAGAAATAGTGAATTTGTCAAAAATAGACATTTCTAATATATGTGTGCTTACTGTCAGAGCTATGAGTCTTTTTGCTAGGAGCATTAGAGGTACAGAAAACCCATATGCCCCAGAGCAGAAATGGGTGCCACTGGAAAGATCATGTCTAGTGAGATAGGAGGATTACACTGACTTTGTTGATCCTTCTCCTTGAACATGCATGAGAAATAGATTCTTGGACTCTAGTTGGCGGTGTCCCTGTTTGCAACAAGTTGCTACCTAGACACATGAAAGTATCAGTTTGATGCCTTTCACCTTCAGAGTATCCAAGGCTCACATTGAGGAAAAGATCACCATTAAGATAATACTGTTCTCTCCTTTGGGAAAAAAAAAAAATCTTGTGGACAGAGAGAAATCATGTCCCTAGAAAACAAAAGTTTCCTGCCTCTTATGTCTGAATGCTGGCTTGTGGGTTATTTTACGTGCTGCCTGCCTGATGTTATGTTTAGTCCCTGCAATAACTCACAGGTCTCAAACTGGTCCTTTACACTAGAAAGAAAAATGCCTCAAGGAAAATTCTTATTGTTACTTTGTTGTCAGTAATGTTGTTTTTAATCCTCTGGGTGTTCTTGAAATGATCTGACTTTTACAAAAAGAGGTAGAATTACTATAACAACCTTCTCTCTACTAGAATTTCACTTCTTTGTGAATACTCAGAATAAAACTTTCAGTGGGGAACTGTCCAAGGAGTCAGCTTCCTATTCATGGGAAAAGAGACCCTGTGGCAGTGCAGATCCTGAACAAATCACTTACACTGGCTGCAGGGGATCCAGTCCCATGGAGTCACATCTGAATGCATTCACATACACAGCCCAACTGCTCAACTCCAGCAGCACAGAAAGTGAAATTGGAGTTTGTTACCACTTAACTGTTGACTGAATAATCCCTTTTATGAAATCAGCCTGCACACACAGATATTCTATCTTGGCAGGCGTGGTACACCCAGGAAGCTCCCGACTCCACTAGTGACACCGTCTCTGAAGGCTTTGATATTTATAGAACATGACAACAAACAGAATGAAGAGGCTGGCCTTTGTGAAAAGGATAATAATCAGCAATAAGGGAGTTGTTCGGAAACTTGGGCAATAATCGCTCTCAGCGCAAATCTCATTTAACATTTTTTTTAATGCAGCACGTGAGAAGATGTTTTGAATGTAAGAACAAATCCCACTCACTTGCTGCTGGTGTTCGCACTTGGTCCCAGCATCATCATCTGCAGGCACTAAAGAGAATACATCTCCTGCATTTCATTCCTGCTAACACATCTGTGCCCAAAACACTTAAAGAAAGAAGCAGAGAGAGGAATTATGTCTAGGCGGGAGCTTGGACTGTTCTGCTTCATTTTTGAGAGGTGTATTCATCCTCTAGAGCACTGAGTTTTAGGGACACAGAAATCAGGGGTGGCATCTATGGGAGCCTAGCTTAAATATTTTAGTGTTAACTTTTTGTTGTGTCTGAGCAAAAGCAATTTTGATACACTCTTGACACAGAAATCGTTCTGCTGCCTGCTCCTGGTTACTGTGATTCCTTTTGTCCCACAGACTTGAGAAGAATGTCAAAACTGTGTCCCGTTCCTATGTCCCTTTAATTCCTGTCACCTGCACAAAAATCAGTGAAAGTAGCCCAAAAAACAGACATGGTATTAGCCGTGAAAGTAGCAGAAATAATAGCTACAGCAGGAGTGATTAGTTTCACTTGCTGTGGATTTTCTTGGTGCCCAGAATCTTGCTGTCTGACCTCTGTGGAGTATCTCATGTAGTTCCCATAAACCACTGTGTCTTTCCATTGAAACTACCTTCCAATCTATGTTAATTATACCCCTTATTTAAGGTTCAGTGAGGACTACTTCCTCCATGAAGCCCTCCTTGACTCATCCCAGCAGGTTATGGTCTGAATCTGTCTTAAACTGGTGTTTCTATCCCGGCTGAGTAGATGTGCTAACAGTCACCGAGCATCATGAATGAAAGAACTACCTTGCACTGATTTCATATTCTCTCTGGGATCCAGGACCATGCTAGACATGTTCAGTAAACATTTACTGCGTAAGCAAAGTGTGGTGTTCTTTTTCTGTCCACTGCCAACATTTTGCCAGTATGGGCAACAGAAAGCTTGCTTTCTCCATGAGAAAAATCAGGGGAGACGTATAGTCCTGCCTGGTGTCTAACTGCTGTACTCACCAAGGACTCTCTCTTCAACCACATTCAACTCATCCCTGATCCCACTTCAAATTCAATAGGACCAGTAAGTTATAGATCCCAGTGGGTGGACTACTAAATGTACTGTGGCACTGCAGGCTGGCCCCGTACCGAGTACAGCCCTCAGAAGTCGCTTCCCACCACAACACAGCCTTCTCTAGTCTCAGAACCCAGGGATGTGGATAGTAAGGCTGCTATCATAGGTTCTCCTAGCACTCCAGTTCTTCCTTTCTCACCCTAAAATTCTCTGGACAGGAGATAAGACATCCCTGTCTATATGTCTCTGGATCATGCTTCATAAGCTAGAGCCTTCTTCCTCCCATCTCCATCCCAAATTCAAGTTTCTAGGAGATCAGACAGGAGGTTGGAGTGAGTTCACCTCCATGTTCTCTACAATGGCACTGTGCAATTCACCCCTTGTGACTGTGGGTTCACAGTCACAGGGTTCTTAACTGAGTCATTGTCTCCTTCACAGCTCTGACCTCTTCTACCTTCAAGTCCTATCCAATTTACCTCCTCATTTCCCAGCCACCAGCATTAAGGATTTACAAGGGCATTGAGAAACTACTAGAAGTTTTCAAGAAGGAGGATGGAACCCAGCTCATCTAAAAGTACATGAGGCTGCCCAAATTGAAGACAAAGATGAACCTCTTCACACAAAAAAATCTTTAATTTTGCTAGTGAATTTGCTAGCAATATTTTCTGAATCTCTGATTCATAGTGATGAGAAACTCAATTAAAATTAACTGGGTGGGAGACCTATCTGAATTTGTAAATTACCTAAATTGTAGCATAATGCAAATGAAACTCAGTCTTATTACTTCTAGGCGAGGAGAAAAACATGAACTAAGACTGCTAAATACTACCTAATGATGATCTTTCATTGAACTTCCTTTAATGGATAGTTACAAAGGATATGCAATTAGTCTAACTATTGTTTGTATGTAAATTGTTGCTTCTAAGTGCTTGGGGGTGATTGGACACAGTGTGTTCCCATGTTAATTTTTGCAACACACCCTTCCTCCATTAATATAATAAAAGAAAATTTTAGCTCAACTATATCCCAATTATCTCACACTATGTTGAGAAAAAGCTCAATTTAAGAAGCTTAAGTATAGAATGCTTGTTTCACCAATAAAAAAAAATAGAATGCTTGTTTCCATTACATTAAGGTTGACAATGCATTTCTAAGACCTTGTTCTACCCACTGTGTACCAGCATTTTCACCTGTGACTGTCATTTTGTCCCCTCTTTGCCCTTCTGCCTGCTTCCCTAAACCCCCCTCTTCACCCATCATACCTCTCCAAGGCTTGCTGGTCTCCCTCCTGCCATGGAACCCAGGAGAGTTCCATGATGTCTTTCCTGGAATCCAGGAGACTTAACTTCCTGAACTTCTAATGTAATTCCCACAATTTGCATTTATGTCATGCATTTTTTAATTTTTTTCCACTTGGTTTTACTCATTATGTTTGCTTGAGATTCTACAGTTGAGTACCATGCTGTTCCTAAAGGAATTCCTACTAGTTTTGTTCAGTCGAGTGATTTTTATTAAAATCACTTTTGTTAAAAGTCTGATTCTTTCCTGCTTATTTCAGCTACGCAGAACTAGCACTTCACTCTCCAATCGTCCACCCTGAGTGAGCGCTACCATGCAGTGTGTCCACCTTCACTCCATGACGGAAATGTGCAGATGTTACTGATGGGCTGGACAAGGACGGCATGCAGTTTCTCAAAACTATTTATATTGGTGTATGAGAAAGGGAAGCTTCTTCAACTGAGTTTCTCTCTGTATTATTAATGTATAGGACAGATGGCAAGAAACACAATCTTAGTTAATTCAGAGCAAACACAATCATTTTCCAGCCTACAAAAGTTTTCACATTCTCTGGCTTACTGAAGATATCTACAACCAAGAGCAGTGGTTCTGGGATGAATCCCTGTCTATGGTTGGGAGTGGTGGGGGTGGAAGATATCATCTCTATTTAGATAAGTTTGGCATCCACTGAAATGAAGAATCATCTCTCTCTCTCTCAAAAGTGGTCATCTTTGTTCTGAACCTGTGTCTGAGATCCTATGTGGCCCAGGTCAATTTCAAATTGCTTTCTGGGACAGCCTCCTTTTTTCATAATTCCCTAGATCCATGGTCCTTGAATCTCCCTTGCCCCCTCTCACTCCTGGCTAAATTTCCACATGCTTGCTGGGAATGGAAAATTAGACAGTTCTCCTAACAGCTTTGGACTTCAGAAAACATTTTAGCTTTGTTTCTGGTCACTTCTCGCCTAACACAGACACCTAGTGGTACTACTCCCACATCCTCGTGGCCAGTGCCATCTTGGAGTCATTCTCTGGTTTTTACACAGTGAGTGATCCTCAGCCTTCTTTTCATCCTGTGCTTCCTAAACCTAGCAGGCACTCTCTCTTCCTTTCTCTTCTTGTGCTAACCTTTGGAGGGAGGCAATAAAATGTCCTCTCATCAGTGTCCAAGTTTCCCACTTTCTCCTGGATCCAACACCACTTTTGTGCCTTCACCCCTCCTTCCATCTCCCCCAGCCTCCCTTCTCCATCTGTGTCCCTCCAGGCTAACTCTTCCAGGCTCCTTTCTCTGAAGGCTCAGGAGACTTATTCCCTCACAATGGAAAAATGCCACTTCCCTTCAAGTTCTTTATGGAATTCTGCTTGGTGTAGTTGAAAGCCCAATTCTTACTTATTTCTGTTTGCATTAAAGTCATAAAGGGTCTACCTTGAGGGCAATGGTTCGAGCCCTCAGGCTAGAGAAGGTTTTATCAAGGAAGTGAGAAGAAGCACATCCATTCATGCTTCAAAATGTCACCCTGTCATCCTTGAAATAAATTCCTCTTTATACAGTGGGCAAGAATGTTTCAAGCTATGCACTTGAGTGGATGAAAAATGTCACTTTGTTTTTCTTAAGTTAATCTCTCTCTGAGCCTCTCAATCTGCCTGACTGCAGAAAAAGATAACTTAGTCATTACCAGGGAAATTCAGGTTCTTGAATTTTCTCCATAATTTCAGGGAGACTCTGGAGCTAGTAGATGCATTCACCCACTGGAGACCACTACCTAGCTGTGTGATTTTGGACGGCTCTCTGCTCCTTGTGCCTTAGTTTCCTCATCTAACTAATAAGCTTCTAATTGAATGTCTTTCTGAGAAAAATTAAGTGACAAAATGCTTGTAATGCTTTCAAGAATAGCAACTGGCCTGGAGTGTGGTTTAATATTAGCTATTATATTACCAGGAAATAGTTCTTTCAGTCTTTTCTCAAGACTACTTACTGAGACAAGAAGAACTTCAATTACAAGAAAGAAGCTTCTGGAATTGCTGGGAGACATCACTGCACATCAAAACACTTGAGGATAGCTTTACTATGCATTTGGTCCTCAGACAAAGATGGTGAATTAAGCTGTTCTTTCTCTTTTTCTTTTTTTAATTAGACCACCAAAAACCATAGAATAAGATGTAGATATTTAGGGAAGATTCCATTTCTTATTTTATCATCCTGCTTTTATGCCTAACTTTTATCTAGGCAAGTTAATGGCCCACTACATGAAGGGTTATTTGCAAAGATGGAAAATTATGTCCTATCCAGAGAAAGAACGGATGGGCTTCTGCAGTGGTTATAAGATTTTCCAGGCCACAAGATAGCAAAATCACCCAAGGTCATGATGAAGCTATAAAGAATAATCAGGGATCTGTTTTCCCACTTAGGCAATATTAATGGTTTCCTAAAAATGATGAAGCCCTGACTCTTGTCAGGACTGTACAGTGTGATTGCACATTATTATATCCAAACTTCCCATCAGCTGTGTGTGTATATGCGGAGGGGGTTAAGTAGCATTTTTAAACTAAATATGAAAACAAAGACTGAGAAGTCAAAATTGGGAAGGAGTGAATGCCCTAAAAATAAGTAATATTTTAAAAAGAAAAAATAAAACAGGTTTCTAAGCAGATTTTAGGATAGATTAGACTGTGAAACATTAAAATACGAAACCTTGAACCTCTTCAGTTTAACACACCAGAAGTTTATTTTTCTCTCACATCACAGTTGCAAGCAGGCCAACTTGCCTCCTAGAATAAGTGGCTTCCAGGCGAGATGACCAACCTTCTGTTGTTGCCTATGGCTTCAAATGACACATGATTTTGACTTGATTCCATGGATAAGGAGTAAGCTACCTGAGGAGCACAGGAAATGTCCCCAGTACGGGAGACAAAAGGCACTGCTTTACAGCTTTGCTTGCTCCTCATCTTCTGCAAGTTGAAACTCCACACCTTCCACTTGGCCTCCTGGCCTTTTGCATCTGATGCACTACCTTCTTCTCTTCTCACACCCTGTGCCACTTTACGCTGAATGTCTCACCACAGTCCAAGAAAAGATGTTCTGTTTACCTTTCTGCACAGGCCTTTCCCTTGCCTCATTCTTTTTTGCTTTTTTTTTTTTTTTTAACTGTAGCAGATTTTAAAAATTATTATGGGTTACAAAGAAGCATGCAATATATAAAGTTAAAAATTAAATAAACAATAAGGAATGCAAATTTTTCAACAAATGTATAAAAGTAAAATATATGAAAATACCTCCAAATCAACAAAGCAGACACTGAAATGACTCCTCATTCTTGTGATACCACTCCAGGCTTGGTGAGTCCCTCCTTTAAAAGCTTATGCTAGATATGCATGTTAACCTATGTGCAGACACATGAATGTATGCATAATGTATTAACCAATACATAATGTATTAAAATAAGTAATATTTTAAAAAGAAAAAATAAAACAGGTTTCTAAGCATAATTAATTAATTAATACATAATGTAATAACCAATTTCAGCTTTGGTTAATATTCAGCATTGTCAATATTCTTGTGCTCTCAAAGCACTGGGAATCCCTGTGAAAAATGGTTTGTCACTAGATATGCATGTTAACCCATGTGCAGACACATGAATGTATGCATGCACTGGATGTCAGTCGACTAGGGATATCTCTAGGACCTGCTGTCCCTAGTTTAGTGCCTAATACAAAAAAAAAAAAAGAATGGTCAAGAAATATTTTGTTGAATGAAAGAGTGTCTCAAGAAACAATCCATATAAGATGATGATGATGATGATGATGATGATGATGATGATGATTTAGAACTAGGGATTGAACCCAGGGGTACTTAACCATTAAGCCAAATCACCAAATCTTTTATTTTTTATTTTGATACAGGGTCTTGCTAAGTTGCTTGGTGCCTCATGCCTCACTAAGTTTCTAAGGCTGGCTTTGAACTTGTAATCCTCTTGCCTCTGCTTCCTGAGTCTGGGATTCCAGGCATGTGCCACTGCATCCAGTAACAAGTTTTATTTTTAGTCTCAGCAAGTTCATGTGAATGGAATGGGTGATGGTGTCTTAATTCTTATTCACCAGTCATTTAGTGTGAATTTTAAAAGTGCCAAGATCTGGGAGGAATCCTGACATCACAGCAAGTCATTTTGGTAGGGATATATAGATTGGCCTTTCAGATCTGAATATGCAACATCCACGGCCCCTGCATGCCCTTTCCCATGCCGCCATGTTCTCCTTCCTAGGCCTTGAGATCATCTACCTCTGAGCCCTGAGACACAAAGCAGGTATTGAGCAAGGGTACAACGTTAACCTTCAAAACTTCACCCTCCATGTATGTTTAGATGCATGATTATAAAAGCGTAGCCACAGAGAGCTTCTGCAGGGTACATAGGACAGAAAGACCATCTGAAGACACAAGGATCTGTTTCAGTGGAGCAAATGAACCCAGCCATCTCTCTAACATTTTTAGGCAGTAACATCTAATTCCTGTCAGCTGCCTCTGGACAGTTCAAGCAGATGTGCTGTCCCATGAACAGAGAGCTATAGCTGCTTTTTCTGGGTTGGACCCATACTTGGTAGGGAAGCAGAGGATTAATCACTGTCTCAAGGAGGCTGGTAAACAAGGCAGTAATTCAATAAATATTAAAAAGGTTTTCATAATTTAAAATTTTAACACCTATGGAGAAACATAAATATTTCTCACTCTAAATTTTAAAATAAATATTAAATCTCAGAATAAGTCAAGACATAGTAGTGCAATGTTTCAAACTATATTTTTCCCTTCTCATTATGACAAGTACCCCTTTACCCTACTAAGTTGAGAAATAAAGATTGGTTTGACAAGTACATTAAGCACTGAGGTTCTGAAATGGGCAAAATAAATTCATTGCCCTCGGGTAGCTGTCTAATGAGGGTAGCCAACTTGCTGTCAATAGTTGCTTAAGACATCCATATAAAGGGGAAATATCAATTCAATGAAAGGAGAAAAGAGGTGGAAGTGGAACTCAGGGAGGGTCTCAATAAATGGCAAAGAATTTGTAAAAGAAAAAAATAGTTAGCTCTGTACAAAAGACAAGCAGATGGAAGTTTGGGGTTTACTTAGAAGAGTTAAAGGGCTAAAAAGAACCTACTGGACCATCAGACTAAATAATAAGATTTTTTTTTTCTGGGCAAGAAGAAATCTTTCACTTTGTATTAGGAGAAAAAAAGTTGCAGTTCAAAACTGTAATTTTAGAGAGATAAATCAGGATGAATCTGAATTATAGGGAGGGGACACTAGAGAAGGAAAGTCAATTAGGATGATTCAGTGTGAGCACTGGGAGCTCAATCAGATAAGGGCTGTCTGAGCCTGGGAAGGAAGAAGCAAAGGGAGGTCACCTCTGGTCATATGTGGGGTTTGGGGGACATAGAAGGTTTGGAGAAGCAGAGGAGGAAAATGAGGTGGAGGTTAAAATTGATAAACTGATTCTAAAGTTTATATGGAAAGAAAAAGAAAACCGAAAACCATAATAATTCTGAAAAAGAATGAAGTTGGAGAAGCTGCTTGACCTGGTTTACAGATTGAATAGAAAGCTACAGTGTGATATTAAAGGTAAACGTCCAGATCAATGGAACAAAAATAGGCCCACACATATATATTGATTTTTGACGAGGGTAAAAAGGAAACTTAACTGAAGAAAAGAAGAAAATGATGCTGGAATGATGTATGGCTGCATGTAAAAATTAAGGCTCACCTCACATCAGACACCCTAGAGAAATTTATTCCAAGTGGATGATAAGCCTATATGTAATACCTAATATAAAATATTTAGAAGAAAATATAACATAAATTCTTTGTAACCTTGGATTAGGAAAAATTTCTTCCATCCAACACTAAAAGCACAATCCTTAAAGGAAAATTTTAATAAATTGGACTTGATTAAAATTAAAAATGTTTGTTCTTTTAAAGCTTCTATTAAGAGAATACAAGGGCAAGCATCATACCTGAAACTTTCTCGAGATTTTCTTGAAAAAATATTAATAAATCATATACCTAATATAGGATGTATATCCAGAATACACAGAAAATTTTTAAAGTTAATACAAAGAAGAAAGCAAACTAGTCAATGAAAAAGAACACCAAAAGATTTGAATTATAGGTAGGCATACACCATGGCAAATCAGCACATGAAAGAGATTTAACATTAGTCATTAGAGAAATGCAAAATAAAAACCAAACTGAAATAGCACCAGACATTCATTACAAAGGTTGAAATTAAAATATACTGACCATACTAAGTACAGGCAAGGATGTAGAGCAGTTAGAACCAGCATGCATTGCTGATGGCAAGGCAAACTGGTGAAGATATTTTGACAAAATTCTTTCCATTTTCTTATAGTTAAATGTACATTTTTCCATACAATGCAATATCCTATTTCTAGGTATTTGCCCAGGGAAAATAAAATGTATCTATACAAAATCTTTGAAAAGAGTACTTATAATGGCTTCATGTGAAATCACTGAACACTAAGGGAAAAAACAAACATCCCTGGGATGGGAAATGAATAAATGGTGGCATATCCACTCAATGGAACGTTATAGAGCAATGAAAAATAAGCTTACAGATGCACACAACATGGATGAATTTCAAATGTGTTAAAAATAGACAGCCTTCAAGTGTTTCTTTCTCTAATTAGTTCATTTATATGATGTTCTTAAAAAGGCAAAACTCCAACAACAGAAAACAACTCAATGGTTACCAGGGGCTGGGGAAGGGGAGAGATGTTGGCCACAAAAGGGCATGTGGAAATTTTCTTGGATGATGGAGTGTTGTTCTCTATTTTGATTAATTTTTGTATGAGTTGAAAATACAGAACTGGGATGGACACTGTGGTGCATGCCTATAATCCCAAGATTTGGGCGGGCTGAGGCAGGAGAATCATTAGTTTGAGACAAGCCTGGGCAACATAGGGTGAACCTGTTTCAAAAAATAAAAAGGATTGGGAATGTAGCTCAGTTGTGGAGTGCTTCCCTAGCACGTTCAATCCCCAGCACCAAAAAAAAAAAAAAAAAGAGTATATATATATATATATATATACATACACACACACACACACACACATTTAATGCATATACCTAATATAGGATGTATATATATACATGCATTAAGAGTGAATTTGCCTCTGAATAAACTATACCTTAATTTAAAAATTGATACATAGAATTTATGACTTTGGATGAAACATATTTTGCTGAATATTAAATTCATTATATAAATCTCTAAGTGACAGCATAGTAGAAGTACAGCTTAAGTCTCAGGAGGACTTGAAAGGAGGTGTAGAAGTTGATGGGACCAAATGAAAGATGAATGAACCGAAAGCAGCAAGCGTTTCAAAATGAACAGAGTGACGAATGTCTCATTTCACTTGGGCATTGGTCACCTCCTCAAAGATCTTTGACCCACCCAACCAAATATCAACATGCCCATCATCACTCTTTGTGCCCCAGGCTGGTTTATTTTTCCTTTTAACATGTGCATGGCATCATATTATATATCTATATATGCGTTATCTATCTCATAGTTTTTGGAAACCGTGTTCCTTGGACCTTCACCTAACTTCCCTGCGGTGTGCCCAGCCTGAACACCTGCATGCACCTGGTGCAGAGTCTTGAAGAGTGAACATATCCTCTCTTTGACTAGGTATATTCTGGGCATGAACTGACAAAGGATTCAGGTCCAGGAATTCAGGACCCATGGGTCCTCTTTATCTTACTTTACAAATAGACACCAACCTTTACCTTGAGTAATATATGCAGTCATTCACCTATATTTAGTGCTGGTGAAGACGATGATGTTGCTGCCAAATGTTGGAATATACAATGGGGCTTCTGGGAAGAGGCACTGGATAACTCTCCAGGAGGAAAAGGAACAGGCTGCTGGAACCGGTTTGGTGGACCCAGCAGTTAGCCTTAACCCTCTTCTCACTTTTCCATCTACATTTACATTTAAATGTAGCACAGTTTCAGAAACTTTATTGGAGGCTTCTGAGATTTCAGAAAAGTCTTTCCCTTGCTGATAAAGGAAAAAGACACAGCTGGCATTTTTACCGTCCCCCTTTCTTCTGCCTTGAATGCAGTGCACAGAGCTGCAGCAGCCTTTCTGTAACAAGAGAAAAAGCACAGCAGTCTCAGTGACGGATGTCAGCAGCAACCTGCCTTCCAATTTCTGATTGTCTGAGAGAAATTAAAAACTTATTTGTATTAAATGGACTTTCTCTCATTCTGAGCTGAACACTTTCCTAACTGATTACTAATACCAGGTGCAACAGACATGTTAAGAGTACTGAAGCCAAGGAACCACCAAGAGTCAGGCAAATATTCCAGTTATTCCACAGTTGGGCAGGGCAGAAGCTGGCTCTGTCCATTTTTTTTTTCATCCTGCTATTATCTAGATTACAAAAGAACTGAATAGATACTTATAAATATTGATTCAGTCTAGATTATATGCTTTTGAGTAACCAAGAAAGTCTTTCCCTCTTTACAAAGAAAAGGACCTTAAATTTTCTCCTCATTCCAAAAAAATAATAGTGTCATTCAGTTACATCACTTTATAAAAAAAATATTAAAGTACTTTTAAAACTTTCAGTTCAAAAATGACCCAAAGCATTAGGTCACTATTTCAATAAGTTTTGATTGTTTCTTTATTCTCCTCCCAAAAGCATGAGTTGAGATCAACCAAGAAAAGTGTGACCTGAGACATGGCCTCTGGGCCCCTCCTCCAGTTTTCTATTGTGGGACCCTTAGCAGATCATAGGGTTGCTCTTCCCAGGAGGGTCTGCAGTAGTGCAGAAGGATGGGGACTTCCCTGCCTGGATGGTCAAGTGGGACCTGCCGTGTGTCCTGCACAAGATACAGTTTTAGGGGACAGAAGGGAAGGGTGGTCATGGAGGAGCCTTACTCACTGAGATCCTGTAGAAGTCCTCCAAGCTCAGTGTGGGTGGTAGGTCGGGAGGGTTGACATTCTTCCTCTCAAAGACCAGTCTCCCAGACACTCCACTTACCCAAATTATTCATCTATCACTAAAGGCTAATAAAGCAGAGACTTCCTGGGATTCCTCCCCCATGAGTTCCATTTTTGGAAAGAGACAGTTTTCCTATAGACAAGATAATAGTAAGTGGTTGGAGAGGAATAAGTCATAAGCATGCTCACAGGTGTCTGCATTTCTGGGTTACACTGTGACTCATGCTCTTGTTTTTGACGTGTTTCCCAAGAACCCAGATGAAGGTTTCCTGCCCTCTCAAGAGTGCCCCCTCCCTAGCCTCCTCGGATGGCCTTTGTTTTGGACCTTGCTATCTGTTTTATACATTTTTTTTCTTCCCTCTTCCCCCACTCACCCTTTCATTTTATCCAATGTTTTATTCTCAATAAGACAATTTCAAATATTAGTGTAAAAACAATTCTGAGTAAAACTAATTCCATCCCTCAAATGTCAATTCCCAGAACACACATCTCTCCAGCTATATAGGGCCATTTGTGTTTATTTTAAAAGGCCTCTGCTTAATGTAAATAAACCCTTACTCTTTGGGAGAGTTCTGGGGCATACGAAGGTAAAGAAGGTGGCTGGGAGGCTCAGTGGTGAGTACTTGCTTAGCAATCAGGAGGCCCTTGGTTCACCTCAGCACCACAAAATAAAAGTTATTATTATTTTTTTAAGGGCACTCAGGGTCTAAAGGATTCTGAGTTTCTTGAAGAAGCTAGAACTCTTCTGGTGGGCTGGAGCCCTGTTTCAAATAGGCCTTGTACAGGAAAGAGATCTCCTGACAACACTGAGAATTCCTTTCACATACAGATATTGAACCAAAGTATCATAACTTAGCACAAAATGAAAAGGACTATTGTGCGTGCTCAGATGCAGGTTTCTTTCTTTATCCATTATTGAAGACTATAATACTTGATAACACATAGAAATTCATGCAAAGGCAAGAAATTCTTTGGGCTAAGAATAAATTCTACTCCCTTTCCAAGGCATTTAGTGCCTTTTAAGAATTTTTGGCCTAGATTGGGACAAAAAATGCAAAGGATAATCAAGATCACTGAAACTACTAGCCCAAAATAAAGCTTAAAATAATTTATCAGATGCTAATTCTGCCAAGCATTTAGTCTTTCCCATTGATTATTTAACTGACTCCTTCATTAATCATGTTAAGCTAAATTATGCTGAGGTAGCCAACAACTGGATATTCTCAGTGAGTTGAAACCATCATGTTTTGGTGTTTATTTTCCATCAAGTCACATGTCCATCAGGGTTAATAAGTGACCACTGCTCATTGTAGCCTCCAAGAGACCCAGGTTGATGGAAGCTCCATCTCAACACAGGCTGCTAGAATACCAGAGTCAGAAGACAGACAGACGGAGTAAGAAAATACCCCGACCCTCACATCTGCTTCTGCTCTTCCATATGTCAACAGCCCTTAGTTTATTGTAGCTGCTTGATTTTTTGAGCCTTCTGGTCAGACTGGTGTGGACCTGCAGTGTCCCACAAAGGCTTATAAGTCGAAGGTTTGGTCCCCAATGCAGCAATGTTTACAGTAGGGTTCTTGGGAAGTGATTAAGAATCTGATTGCATAATTTGGACATGTATATGCCCAGGAAGGGTAGGTATCTCTTGTTCCTGGCTTCTTCCTCCCCATCCCTCTGCTTCCTGGATGCCATGAGGTGAGCAGCATTGCTCTGTTACACCCTCCATCATGATGTCCTTCCTTCCCCACAGCAGGGCCACAAGCAAAGAACTCAGCTGATTGTGGACTAAATCCTCTGAGACCATGAACCAAAATAAATCTTTCCTTCTCCAAGTTATTTTTTCAGGTATTTTGTCATAGCAAAGACAATCTAACACAACAGGAAATATGAGGGTCTGAGCTGAGTAGATCCTTGGGGAGAAGATTCCTCAGACATTTACAACTGTATATTAATAACAAATAAGAAATAAACTCCCACAGGCCTATTTTTTTAATTATATGAATCATCAGGCAAAATATTGCTTTGATATTTTTATTACATAGTAGTTATAGTTGGCCCTCTATATTCATGGGTTCTATATCCTTGCATTCTACCAAATGAACAAGAAAAAATAAATTTTAAAAATATCTGAACCAAACATGTAAATTAACTGTTTTCTTGTCTTTATTCCCTAAAGAATATAGTATGACAACTTTTACATAAAATTTACATTGTGTTAGGTATTATAAATAATCTAAAGATGAGGTAAATCACATGGGAGGATGGGAGACGATATATGCAAACACTGTACTATTTTTATAGAGGGCTTGATTCAGTACGGAGATGACAGTACTTTTCCTACCAAATTATAAAAATCTGGACCTAATTTACCCAAATGTTAGTTGTGTTGTTTTTTTTTTTTTTTTTCAAGAGTCTAAAGCTTAAACAACAATTTAAATGTTAATTCCAATTCTTGGTACTACAAATACTTTATTTGTTTATTCAAGAGATATTAATTGTTCTATAGACTTGAAGCCAAGTGGGTTTTCAGAGGATCTGTGGTCAGGTGTGCTATGGGGATTCAAATAGAGTCTCAGAATGTAATTGTCTCGGTTTCCGATACACCCTATTTGTGTTAATGTCGAATTCCTCATGTGATCAAAGAAAAAAAAATCACAAGAAGATATTCACATTGAGGTTAGTGTAGTACATTTGTGGCATTTCTATCTGGTGAATTCAGACCGTACTACCAACACAGTTCCACACTTCAAGGCCCTGACTTGCAGGAGAACAATTAGGCAGTGGGAAATCACTAAAAATGTATGATCTACTAATACATGTGACCCGTGGTGCTGAGGATGAAATACTCCAGACCATTGAGTAATCCTTCCTTGTCAGAGTAGAAGATGCCGCAGTCTCTGGCTGGGCACAAATCACGAGTCTCCACACAGCTTGTAGATTCAAACAGCAATTCTTTATTCCCGAACTCACACCGGCCGTCTACAAACACGCTCTGGGGGAATCCACGTTCTCTGCCCAAATCCACTCTCTCCCAAATCTACTACTCTGCCCCAAATCCACACCGCATGGGCTTCTGTCTCCCAAATATACTGTCTGACCCTAAGCACTCAAGAGGAACTCAGCAGCAGGATACGCCCTATTCTAAAGGGGGAACACCCTAATCTCCTATTATGCTAAACTGCCCTATTCTAAAGGGGGAACACCCTAATCTCCTATTATGCTAAACCGCCCTATTCCAAAGGGAGAACACCCTAAACATGGATCCTGCCCTGGTCCTTGAGCAAGGTCACCTTTCAGAAGTCCTTCCACTAGACAGCATGGGAGTAAGCTGGCAAGGAATTTGTCATACCTACTTGGCTGATGGCTCCCAGCATCTCCCCCCTTCTGATTAATTAAACAACAAGTAATGTGGCTTAAGGACCGTGCCTGGTAGGTTGTCCAGTTCAACATATGGCTCTTACCCTTCATTGGAAAACTGACCTTTAGGCGTCAGCCTCCTGTCTTAGGTTGATACCACTGCAACTGGATCATACCCGTCACTGACTACCGGTCCAGCATACAGCCATACTTGTGGATAGGTCTATGCACCAGTGGGGGGGTGAGGTTCTTTGCCTCACCTCTGTTGGCCCCCAAATTTGGCCTTGGTGCCAGTGGGGGAGTGAGGTTAATGTGGCTTAAGGACCGTGCCTGGTAGGTTGTCCAATTCAACATATGGTTCTTACCCGTCATCGGAAAACTGACCTTTAGGCAACTGACCTTTAGGTGTCAGCCTCCTGTCTTAGGTTGATACCACTGCAATTGGATCATACCCGTCACTGACTGCCGGTCCAGCATATAGCCATTGGCCCCCAAATTTAGACCATCACTAGCAGAAGGGAGGAAGATACAGAAATGCCACGACACCAAGCCAATTGACAGTTCCTTTGGAAAAATTGCATCATTGGTGACACCATCAGCAAAGATATGCCAGCATTACCACAATTTGCTGCACTAAACGTAGTTACATAGTCTAGGCAAGTTCTGTAAGCAGTTCAAAGTGGAGGAATATATCAATCTGTCCGTCTCCTCCCAAAGTCCGTTGCCTCCCAAAGTAAGTTGGCTCCTTGATTGAGCATACTTGTTGAGTTATATTCATTGGGATGAAGATAGGAATTCTGGCAATGATGCTAAAAAGACATTAACCTGAAAAGAATTATTAAATATAATGAAAAGGAAAGGTGAAAGTAAACAAACAGATCTGTTAACCTACTTAAAAAACAATCCTTAACAGCTGTTTACCTGATTTAAATTAGTAAACAAGCAGATCTGTTAACCACCTTTAAAAACAATCCTTAACAGCTGTTTACTTAATTTAAATTAAGCCATTTAAATCACGTGAATAAAAAAAAATAATAATTTGGATCCATTTTCTCATGAGCGCTCCTCATATATAAAATACGCACACACAGACATACAACACAAAACACAAATGTGCAAACAAACGTACAACACATAAGATAATAATAAAGGCCTTGTAGCTTTACCTAGGTGAAATCTCCATTGCAATGTTTAAAAACTCCATAGTCAAAAAATAAAACTGATCAGAAAAACATTAACCTAGGTTTGTATGAGCTCAAAAAATAAAATAGAACCTTATGATGTGGAAAAATGCAATAATAAAATAGATATTGAAAAAAGCATCCTGGTTAATCACAGTCGCAGATGTAAGAATGGCCAAGCTGGAGTTCTGGATATCAGCTGTTATGGATTTGAGTCAAATCATCTTCTTTTTGATCTGTAGAAACCGTTTTAGTTAGTCTTTCTGGAATCCAAATCGGTTGCTGTTCTCCTGTGGAAAAACAAAAACAGAACCCCGACTCCAGAAAATCACTGGGTCAGGATCTTTCCATTGTCCTGTTAGAATATCTTTCCAAAGTACTTTGGTCTTATGTACATTTTTTGGATACATATGTCTTTCTGCAGCACTAAGTCCTGATGAATCCAAATTTAAAAAGTTTAGAGTAAAAAGGGTTATTTTAAGTTTATCTTTGGGGGATATATACCCCTTTCCAATTTTTAAGATTAACTAGGCTTCGAATCACGCAATCTTTCCTCCGTCATGAAGGCATCTTAACCACCTTCAAATTAACCTTTTAAAGCCTACCAATTATCATCTATACTGTACTTTTAAATGTACTTTTTCACCACTTACAGCTTCACTCTTTTAAACGAGGCTTAGACTCTGTTTAAATCGCTTAATATTAGTTTACATGGCTGCCCTTCAACCAAAGGCCTTTTTTACTCCATTAAGAAGCTTTGTCTCAATCTGCCATGTACAAATACCTTTTTCTTCTTACTTCCTTTCTCACGCTTTTAAGGTAAGTCTAGTTTCCTCAAAATCTTTTTAAAATGGCATTTTACAACTTTTTACTTTACCACACAGAGATTATCTCATCTAGAAATGTTTTTTTTTCATTTAACCTTCCATATTAAAATATATTTTCACATCTTTAATCTTTTAATATTTCTTTTCTAGCCATTAACCCTTTTTATAAATTCACATTCTGAAATAACCCTTATAAAAATTTCTGATTTAGACAAATTACTCCACTTTAAGAAGATGAAAGACTTTCATGTTTTTTATGATACTATAATACTGTAATTGAAACCCAACTGAAACTTCTTATACTTATTGTATATAAATTACACCTGATAGAATCTTAACACTTAGTAACCTTGTTTCAGCAAAGACATAGACCAAAGCAATATTAAACATTTTTCCATTCACCAATTTATGAAAACACACATAATGTTTAAATATATTACCTTATGGAACTTAATAAGTAAAGAGTACTTGATTTCATATTTAGTGGTTGATATTTTAACACTCTAGTTGTGTAAATTAATCAGATTCTGTAAAAACCAAGATCTTAGACAAGCGTAGTAAACAGAACTAGCCATCTCTTTCTTGTTGAAGAAAAATCATTCTACAGGATACCATGATGGTCCCATTGATATATTTAACAACTTCTCGTTTAAAAGCCATGGGCTGCATTTTTGTATTGTATCAACATATGCCCTAACTGTTCTTGGTCTTACTGGGGTGCCTTTTTTCTCTAACAATTTCTCTTCCTCGGAGGCGAACAACTTAAAACCTTGAGTCAACCATTTTCCCCAGTTTGCCTGAGAAAGTTCTAGGAACAGGCAACTTGAAATAAAAACAAAATAAATCAAAACAAGAACACATTGTTTTTTGAAATGGTCACCCATTCTCTCGCCTTCCCTCAGGGGCGAGCAATTTCACTTACCTCCAAGTTTCAGACGTTCCGCGTACGAGCCACCAGATGCCGCAGTCTCTGGCTGGGCACAAATCACGAGTCTCCACACAGCTTGTAGATTCAAACAGCAATTCTTTATTCCCGAACTCACACCGGCCGTCTACAAACACGCTCTGGGGGAATCCACGTTCTCTGCCCAAATCCACACTCTCCCAAATCTACTACTCTGCCCCAAATCCACACCGCATGGGCTTCTGTCTCCCAAATATACTGTCTGACCCTAAGCACTCAAGAGGAACTCAGCAGCAGGATACGCCCTATTCTAAAGGGGGAACACCCTAATCTCCTATTATGCTAAACTGCCCTATTCTAAAGGGGGAACACCCTAATCTCCTATTATGCTAAACCGCCCTATTCCAAAGGGGGAACACCCTAAACATGGATCCTGCCCTGGTCCTTGAGCAAGGTCACCTTTCAGAAGTCCTTCCACTAGACAGCATGGGAGTAAACTGGCAAGGAATTTGTCATACCTACTTGGCTGATGGCTCCCAGCAATGGCTAATGAGTCATTTAGAATGTCCCGGATGTGGATGCTAAAGTGGGAAATACATACGAGACAGTAATCTAGAGTCTACTGAGTCACTTTCTTATCTGGTCCCTATCTAAAGGAGTAAATGTCATATGCTTTCACCTGTGATGATGGTGACATCATTTTCCCAAAAATGGGAAAAGGCAGTTCAGGTAATTGAGACAATTGAGCATCCCAGAAGGACGAGAATCTTTTGGCAGCACGTTGTTCTAACTTAGGACAATGATCCAGAGTTGACCTTTCTCCATTTCTGCAAGAGCTGGTTTTCAGGACCCAGCTCCAGTTTCTCATTATAAACCTTTCTCACTCTGTGACTGCTCCCAGCAGGCCTGGATGGCCACTGTCCACCCTCACTAACCTGTAGTTTTCATTCTCTGCCTTCACTTATATTTCCAGCCATCTTCTTCTTCACTTAGCTATTTCTACTTATTTTTTCAGATTCAGCTCACATATCAATTTCTTTAGGATATATTTCCTGTCCAACTATAAATAGCTCCTCTCCAATTTCTACTACGTGTTCCTTATGTAGGATTCTACAACATTTCTACAAGGAAAGTTCCCACTGAACATTTTTGTTTGCAATGCCTGCTTTTACCATCAGACTATGAGCTCTGGTCTTAACCTTTCTTATAATCCCAATTATGTAAAACTTTGCTAGTAATCTTTAAAAAAATGATTATCAAACTTCATACAGAGTAGAAACCAATAGAATCACATCCACAGATCCATGATTTCTAAGAGAGCTTCCCACTTCTACCACTTTGACCACAAGGAGTACAAGCCAGAGCCCTCCCCTCAGGCCAAATGCCTCCTTGTATTCCACATTACCTGATGTTCATTGATGACTCTCGGTCCACAACTATTCATAATGTCAGAGTCCCAGCCTCATTTCCCATCCTATGCAGTTCTCTATTTTCCATGTAGGAGGCTTCCTACACTCTTGTCCTGCCAGCCCCTTGATAGGTTCAGAAATCACACAGGGAACAACCTCCATTCCTGTTCTAGATCCCTGTTAAAAGTCACATGAAATGCCTTCCACAGGTTAAAAACAAAAACTTCCACATTTATATGTAGCTTATAATGTTTTATTATTATTTTTTGTTTTCATAGCCAAATTTTAAGTAAAAAAACTACCATGGGTAATCCAAGATAGCATCCCCGTAGCTCTTGGTACAACAGCTAGAGAAGATGAACACAGAAATATGATTGTATGACAATATTTCAACCGTATTTGCAAGACTGTCTTCCCAGCTGGACTGCTGGAAGGAAACCAGATTTTGTTTCTGAGGAAAAGGCAGATTTTCCAAAAAGATACCATCAAGAGATGGCTATTGGGAGGAAGAAAGGTGGGCCCTTCTGAGCAAGCGCAACCCTATCTTTGTCCTCCTTGGGATTTTAACTGTTCCTTTGTTTTTTTTTTAATCTGCTGGTAGTGCTTCTAAGGGAGGTAGTGTAGAGGAAGAGAAAAGTTGGAACGAATCTGAGTGAGAGGTTCTTGGTTATTCAGTACCTGCTCAGGAGCCCTCATTTCCCCATAATGTGTCTCACTCTTCAAGTCTAATTAAGCATCTCCAGAAATTCAAAGCTTTGCCTTCTCTTCCTACCTGTGTTACTTTAAATTGCATGCTCATTGGTGACTGCATTTCTGGGTGACTCATGCTCAGTGGAATTAGAGATTTCAGATCTTGGTTTCTGATATTACCAACCCACCTAAGCAAATTAATGAGGCTTTGATCGGAGATCAGGTATTGTGAATGCCACAAGCCACACAAGTCTCAAAAACAAGACAGTCCAGTTTCTTTGTTGCATTCCTTGAGAACTGAAGCTGAATCACTGAATCTTTTCTCTAAGACTTCATTTCCTGTCTTGTAAAGTAATAGATATTTGCTCCTTCCTGTGCTTGAGATATTCATCTTCAACTCCACACAAATAACAGCATTCATAAAACAAACCATGAAATGTGAGGGGTAAGAAAGCTTTGTGACCTCAGGATGGATGATGTAGCTGTATCTTTTGTGACATTTATGATTACTCTTATGTGAAAGCTGTGTATTGCTCTGGTGTTGAAAATAGGTAATTGGCATTGAGCTTATGCTCAGTCCTCAGAGATATAGTTGTGAATCTAACCCAGCCTCGGAAACCCAGTTCAAATTTTGGATCGGAAGGAAGGTGAAGATTTGTTCCACACATAAAAATTGAAAGCAGAGTAAATGAGGCAACTTCACAGTCCCTGACTCCAAATGTGGTCAGAAATCCACTGTAGAGAGCAGGGCATGTCTGTGTCAGTCAAGCACAGCTGTGTTCAGACCCCAGCTGAACCACTTATGAGCCAGGTAACCAAGTGAATAACTTCTGTGAGCTTCATTTCCTTTCCTGTGAGATGGAGGACAGTGATACCTTATCGGTTAGGTTCTAAGTAAGCCACATGGAAAGTATCTCAAAGGAGGCATGGCCCATGACAGTCAATCAACATTTATTGCCACTTAATATACATTATAAGCTAAGTGAGTGAGTTGCTGGATTAATGTGATTCGCTCACATCATTTGGTTTACATTTACTCTATAGTTGTTAAAGATATTAGGTATTTTGTCTCCAATTTTCCAGGACTTTACTGAAAAGAACCATTAGTCAGTATGGGGTGGAGGGTCATCCAATGATTAATCCTTGGATATGCTTAAATCATGTCTTCCATTCCAGATATGCCTGGCACATCCAGATTCAACCAGAGTAACTAAATATCCTTTATTCTTGAGGTAATTGTCATTTTAAATGACCTTTTCTGTGATCTTTATAAGTAGTCTTTTACTTGACATCAACCATCTAACAGATGTTTATTAAACATCTTCCTTGGACCAGATAGATGCCAAGCTTGTAGAGTTTGCCCACACTCATGGGCATCTTTCTGGTTCTGCAAGAATGGTTCATAATGCAAAATCCCAGGTATCAGTCCTGTGGCAGCACAAGCCTTACCAAGGGAACCCTGCAATTCATCTCTATCAATCCCAGCTTGCAATTCTCTGAGTCTGCAGAGAGTTGACGTCATTGCGTCAATTAATTAACTTGAGGTTGAAAGGCAATCAGTCATGAGTCAGCAACCATGTAACTGGTTGAGAACACCTTAGTCATTGAAAAATTCTAAATTCAACTGCTTTTTCAAGACAGTATGTAAGCATCTGACTGTAATTTTGCTTCACATAACCACTAGGGGGCATTTAGTCTCCAACTATATTCTGCAATAGATTTAAGAATGGTGTTGGGACATGGTCAGTATGGGGAGGGAGGGAGGGTTGTAGGTAGAGTGTCTGTTAGATTCAGGTGACAGTTCAGTGGACTGGTACTGAAAGTAGCTTAAACAGGATAAACTTAAGCATTATTATGAAAAGGCAGTTAGTTATTGGTCATTCCTCAAACTTGTGCATAATCCATAAAACTAAGAAAGGAAATAACACTTGTTTTTAATAGCAGTATTGGGAATTAAACCCAGGACTTTGCAAATGCTAGATAAGCACTGTATCTCTGAGTTACAACTCCAGACTTGATTACCCCATTTTTAAATATATTTATTATACCTTTATTTTATTTATTTTTTTATGTGGTGCTGAGGATTGAACCCAGGGCCTCGAACACTCTAGGCGAGAGCTCTACCACTGAGCCACAACCCCAGCCCCCTTAATTAACTCATTTTTATTGCATGTCTACTATGCATCACACTGAACTCAGCATCTTCATCTTCATCATCTTATCTACGCATCACAACTATCCTGAGAAGAGTTTTATTTTTATCTTAATAAATGAGAAAGCAGAGGTGGGGTGGGCTATAGTGCTATATCACACTTGTAGCATATACCCAAGACTGAGGAGAGTCTGGCTCAACCACACCTCTCATCAGGGTGTGGGGACCCTGCTCCTCTGAACTTGTTTCCTCAATTCTTATTACCATCACTCCCAAATTCGTGTGTGTGTGTGTGTGTGTGTGTGTGTGTGAGAGAGAGAGAGAGAGAGAGAACGCATGTATGCACAAGAATGTTGTGAATAAATGAGCAGGCAGCTAAATGCTTAGTGATCCTTGTATATTTGATGCAGCAGGATTTAAACTTAGACTGAGTGTAACTTACACATGCTACATGTTTTATTCTTCCTTGTAGCACCAATACCCAGGCTGCATTTGGCACATAGAAGGTAAGATAACCCATGAAATAATAAACTAATAAGTAAATATAGCTCTTAGAAAGACTCCAGAAAGCAATCGTAGGGGTATTTGCTCCATCTGAAAGATTCCTGAAGCTAATGACATAAGACTAACTTCCAACAGAATGCTTAAGGGAGAGGAGAGAGACCTGTTTTTGTGAAGCAAGATTTGCCCAGCCTGTCCCAAGACAATAGTCAATCTTCAGAAGAGATCTCAACTTGTTCATAGAATTCTCTGGACCTACCAACCCAAAGCACACTTACCTCAAGCTCCTGAGATGATAACGATCCACTCCAACCAGTCCTGACCCTCAGTCCTCTTGAGAGCTGACATCCAATTTACAAGCACATCAAACTAGGGTAGTTTGTCCTCAGTGGTTATCACTGTATACTCCCCGTGGAGCAGATCTGAAGCCTGCCTTGAAGACACTTGACACTTCAGGATTGTGCTATACAAAGATGAAGAAAGTAGCCAATTATTTTAGACAAAAACTTGACTTGGGGCAATCTGAGCTTTGATGACAATTCCATACTTGCCAACTTGCCACGTGAAAAGCCAACTATTTACCCCCTCCAGTAGTGGTATTCTGGAAATATACTCTAATTATACTTACCCAGGAAGGTAGATGTGTGAAGAAAGAACAGGGAAGTGAGACACAGTGCAAAATAGCTCATGTTCTCTTGCTTAATCTCCTTCTCTTTCCATTGTCATCCTAAAGCTCATTGCAATGTAATTGTAGTTGAAACACATTCTGTATCAGAAGTAGACGATATGGAAAGTTGATACCCACCTACTGGAACAGTGGAGGAAATTCTATAAAGTGTAGAGTAGGCAAGAGGTTCTGAGGGCAGGGAAGATGATTTTTGTGTACTACACCCGAGGCCAGAGTCTCCCTGGGGAAACCCTAGGGGAGAGGCTGGCCCCAGGGATTCCACCAAGCTGAGTTCAACAGCTGAGATTGGAGCAGTCTCCAGCAAGCAGATTTCTGTTCACTGGATGCTGTAGATGTCACAGAGGGGGACTGTGGCCAGTGCCTTCTCACAGCTTACAGGACATGGACAGCTGTCCAGTAACACTTGGGCAGGACCATGGACAGTGCTGGTAAGCACAGAGTTTCCTCAGGGAAAACAACCATGGATCTTCTACCTCCCTGACACCTCCCCTCTCCCTTTCCTTGGCTGCTTCTAGGCATTGCTGTCCCTTGACTCACCATGCACACCTGGGTTTCTGGCCTGTCCAAAAAAAAAATCACAGGCAATAGAACTTTTCCCTTCCTTCCTTGTCCAAGGCTAGAAGAATTCAGCAGAGACCAAAGCAGTACTGGATAAGTGTAGGAATAAATCATTACTCCCTACCACCACCCAGGCAGAGAAAAATTGCTGGACATGATACAGAGTTCCCTAATTTGCAAAAAAGAAATTGCTTAAGGCATCAATGTGCTTCTCCCTATGAAACTGATTTCCTGAAAGAAATGGGAACAAAATCTTGGACAATGTCTCATTTGTGTTCTCAGCAGGGCTTGAAACCACATTGCAATATGAAAGGGGGCATGCTTATGTTCAGAAAATATTGTTTTAACATGAAAATCCCATTATTTCAAGGAATTGAGAATGAACAGATGACTTGGTTGTTAAAATGTGAGAATACTCAAGAAATTCTCATAAAATTCACAGTAAACTTAGGAAAGCTAAATCTGATGAGGTGCAGAGAGAAAGAGAGGAGATATGCAGGAAAATCCCATGAGATCCATACAATAAAACTCCAGTAGCAAGAAGAGGTCAAAGAAGAAGCAAGAATGAAAACAATAATAGAAGACAATTTATCTGACTTTAAAAATTGAGTCTTTTAATATAGAAAGGTCAAGAAGAATCATAATAAAAGACCTAACCTAAATCATCACCTAAATTTTGAGAATATTAAAAGGAAAAAAATTTATCAAGGACCTAAATAGAAAATTGCTTTCTGTATAGAAAATAAATGTGTGTCTTCTCTATAACTCAGTGTTAGAGATCATGCTGAATATTTATACATTCACATTCATAATGCATATCTACAGAGCTCTAAGAGAAAAATATGTGTTTCAAAATATTAAAAGCTGTGAAGGTATAACAGATGTTTTTCTCTGTGCCATGTGAAGATTCAGAACATATTCTATATCTCCTTTAAAAAATTAAATTAGAATATTCTACTTCAGTTAGGAATAAAACAAAAACTTGAACACAGAATATATAACTAATAACTAAATATTTCTCGGTGAGATTTTTATGAAACTTTAATGCAATTGTTAAAATAACTCCTAGAAATATAATTATGTTAAAATTTAATAATCATATGGATTTAAAAATCACAAATTATTTCAATAGACTCTGGGAGGATTGGGAGGAAATAAAAGGTAATTTACAATTTGGGTGGGCTTAAAGTATATATATGAATATTAGTTACCAGGTAGAAAAATGTAACAGTATAAACAAAAGATGCCATTTGTAAGGATTTAAACATACCTATGAATAAAAATTGTGAAGACTGAACATCTACCCCAAACAAATTTTAAAAAGCATTTGGCATTATTTAGCCAAGTTGAAAATGTTTCTCCATGTCCTAGCATTTGCATACACACTAGAGCTTTACATTGGTAGCATTTTTTTTTCTAATAGCTCCAAAGAAGAAACCACTCAAACATCTGTCAAGTACAGGTAATAAATAAATTGGAGTATGGTCATACAATGGAATACTACATAGTAATAAGTATGAAAACCCTACAACTCTATGCAACAAAATGGATGATTCATACTATCATAAACCAAACAAGCAAGATGCTATAGTTTGGATGTGGTTTTAGTGTAGTGCTCAAAGTTCATGTGCTGAAAATTTTGTTTTCAGTGTGGTGATGTTGAGGTGGTGGAACCTGAAATAGGTGGGAGATAGTGGAAAGTAATTGTGTCATGTTAGTTTCACCTTTAGAAGGGATTAATGCTGATCTCTCAAATAGAATTAGTCCTTGAGAGAGTAGGTTGTTATAAAAACAGCCTGGCCACTGAATCCCTCTTGCTTCCTATCTTGTCATGTGATCTCTCTTGCATGTGCCCCACTATCATGCTATCTGCCATATTATGATATAGCCAAAAGGCCCTCACCAGAACTAAGAAAATGCAGGCACCATGATCTCCCATATCCTAAACTGTGAGCTAAATAAACTTCTTTATGTATTACCCTGCATTAGGAAATTTAGTATAGAAATTAAAGTAGACTAAGACAGAAGACCTAAAGAATATACATGACATCAAACTCAAAGTTGACAAGCAGAGAGTACTCTTTCTGGATTGATACACATGGTAACAGTAAAAATTAGACAAAATAAAACTGGATTAGAGGTTATCGCTAGGAAGCATGGGATGAGATTGTGATAAGGGATTCACAAGGGGCTTTCTGATTTGGTAATGGGTTTCTTCATGATTTGATGGTAATTTCACGAGAGTTCATTACATTATCACTAGAGATCTATCATGTATCATATCTTTCTATAATCATTTATATTATATAATATGTGATGTCTGTAATATATAAGATAGATATCTAGTAAACATAATTACCTCTTATTTTTATCTATATAATAGATGCAATATAGATAATATCTATATAATATACAATATAGCTATCTAGTAATAATATATAAATAGATGACAGTAATAATATAGTAAAATCTCCTATGCACTTTTTATGTGGTAAATTTTATAATAAAAATGCCACAAAAATGTATTTGCAAACTGATAAAATAATCAACATTAATATTTAAAAGAGATTGTATTCTTTATATGATAATGAATCTTATAAATTCATCTAAAAGAAAAAGAAAATTGGTGGTTCCCAAATATATAACTTATAACATTAAATAAGTCACTAAGAAGATAATGAAATGTTAATAGTAATTTACATTAATAAAATACTATAAATGTTTGTCACTCACTAAATAGAAAAAAATAACAAAAAAAATAGTTCCTCATTGTGAAAATATTTTTAAATAATCATCTTCATGTACTGGCATTGTGGGTAAGAGTTGATTCAGACATGTCTTGAAAGAAATTAATATATATACAAGATTATTTAAAACCCATTGATTTCTTTGACTTTAATCTTTAAAATCTTTTTACTTTTACTCAGGAATTAGGCTTATATAATGGATGTCCATCATGGTATTACTTATTATTTAAGTAATAACTAAATTCAGTGTCCAAAAATGGGGGATCAGTTTAATAACTTACAATCTATCCAGATACTGGGAAATAGGCAGCTACTACAGTGATCAGGTGAAGACACATATCAGGAGAGTCCAAATGTCAAGAGTCAAGCAAACCTGCTTAAATAGAGACCTCTTTTGAACCTGGGTGAACTTTTCAGCTTCAGTTGCCTCATGTATAAACCCAAGGATAATAAAACACACATCTTTCACTGCTAGGAGGATTAAATAAAGGGATATATGTCAAATGCTAGGAAGCTCTTGATTTGGTGTGTTGTGATAAAAAAGAGAAAAAGCAAGTTCCAGAACAAAATCTTGCAAAAGACCCTGATTTGTGGGCACAGGAGCAAGAGGAAGAATCTATAGGTGCTGAAAGATTGATTTTGAAATTATATACCCCAGACTCATAAATAGGTATCTTTTAGTTCCTTCTTTCTCTATATCTTCTAATTTTGTAATGGCCCATATTCTTTTTTTTAAGTATAATCATATTTATTGAAAAATTCCATTAATTTAGAATAATAATAAATGTTTAATAATGATAATTTGGGAGAAATGTTGTAGATTTTTTATTGATTTTTTTTAAAATAAATGACAGTGGAATGCATTACAATTCTTATTACATGTATACACCACAATTTTTCATATCTCTGGTTGTATATAAAGTATGTTGACACCAATTTGTGTCTTCATACGTGTCCTTTGGATGATGATGTCTATCACATTCCATCATCCTTGCTAATCCCCTGCCCCCTCCCTTTCCCTCCCACCCCTCTTCCCTATGTGGAATTCATCTATTCCTCCCATGTTCCCCCTCCCTACCCCACTATGAGTCAGCCTTCTTATATCAGAGAAAACATTTGGCATTTGTTTTTTGGGGATTGGCTAACTTCACTTAGCATTATCTTCTCCAGCTTCATCCATTTACTTGCAAATGCCATGGTTTTATTCTCTTTTATTGCTGAGTAAAATTCCATTGTGTATATAGGAAAACTGGGAATGGAACCACCATTTGACCCAGTTATCCATCTCCTTGGTTTATACCCAAAAGACTTACAAACAGCATACTATAGGGACACAGCCACATCGATGTTTATAGCAGCACAATTCACAATAGCTAAACTGTGGAGCCAAACTAGATGCCCTTCAGTGGATGAATGGGTTAAAGGAAAAGTAATGGCACATATTCTTACAAGTTTTTTTATTATTATTATGAGAAAAATCCTTCATAAAATGAATGCACTACCTTCCACAAATCCAAATGTCACAGCAAGTATGACACTCTTCTTTGACGTTCCCAGCTCCCAGCCCACTGTGTCATCACTGGGTGCTGTCTCTTAGCTCCTATGGGTTGTTGCTCCAAGAAGACCAGCTGCATAGATCTAAACTCTTGAATTTCCTCTTTCATTTTACAACACTGACCCTTGGGCCCCTTTCAGCTTTTAAAGATTCGAGTTTTGCCCTGATGCCTTCCTCAGTCCAAGTGCCCATAATGAGGAAGTAGGATTTCAGTCTTCCTTTGTCAGGATTGGAAAATCAATCATTCTTACCAGTTCCCGATTCCCAGGGGACAGTCCTAGCCCTCAAGTTTGTAACAGACTGAAGCACAGTCGCACTTTCCCAGTTATTATTGGCACAGGGGTGAGAATGGAGCTTTGCCTCCCACATAATTTTAGGCCTGGTCAACTCTGTTCACCTTGTCCTCAGGTAACCCATCACCCTGCATCACCAAACATGTTTCAACTTCCCGCAACTGCAAGGTGTGCAGAGCCTTGTGGATTCAGTTTTTCTTTTCACATAAGTGAAGAATGGCAGTGTAGGAGATTGCACCTCTTCTCCAGCCAGCTAGAATGTGCTCCATCACTTCCTGGGGCTCTCAGCAGGGCCAAAGACACATGTGCTATTCCCATGCAAGGAGACAGCCATCCTGAGACTGGGAGAAGTGAGAGTCATGGACATTGGTGAACCACTAGAGTCATGAGCCTTCTCCTCTTTTCTATGGTTGAGATGCCTATGTTCAAAGTTCAAGGACTGAAGTAGTTGGGGCATCTCCAGGGTCCTCATATCTTATGATGAACTCTAAATACCCTAGATCTTTCAAAGCAGAAAGAGAATACTTCATGATGAGGGATTTCTGTAGACCAGGATATAATGTTTGAAGCCCGTACACTGGTACACAAAAAATAAGAGAATGTATAATTTACCATCAAAACCAAGGCCACTTTGGGGAAGTGAAATGTCAGTTGAAAAAACTACTTTGGGATAAGACAGTAAAACTAGGTCTGTCCTAGGAAAACCAGGTTGCATCATTACCCTAACAATGGACCATACTTCAAGAAACACATTCCAAAGGTTTCCAACATGCACAGCCCCTCATAGCCATGCTCAGAGTACACAGACAGAAACATTCCTGAGAGACAAGAGCTTCCAGAAAATGTAGAATGTTAAGATGCCATGGGGAACAGAGGGAAATATAGAAGAGCTTGTCCCAGGAGAACTGGCCCAACACTGTCACAGCACTACCCGGGGCCATTCAGTACTCCAGCTTGCTTCATAGACTGAGCAAGAGTACTTGGTGGGTCCTCTGTCAGACCTTCCCTGCTATACCACCTGCTCATTAGGCCACTTCAGATTTTTCTGAACTATAGATACCCCCAGGACATTATTTTTGCCCTTGACAACATGCTATATTAAGGCTGTGTCAGGGATATGCACACTTTATCTACTACCCTAGTCCTCAACAGTCATATCTGTCTACATTATGGAATCAGTGAGACTTTCTGCTAGTAGGAACTTCCAACCATCTGCCTTCTTATACTATTCTCCATGTTACTGTAGAGTGTTTTAAAAGGCCAATCATCCAAATAAAGTGATTTTCTTAGGTCCCATTATTTGAATAGAATGGGCAGGTAAGATATATCAAGGTCCTTTCCTGTTCTATCTGCTTCTGATAACAGTTAATTGTGCAGTAATCTCAAAAGCATTTTTTCTCTTACAAAAAAAAAAAGAAAGAAATAAAAAGCATTTCCTCATTGCAGCCAGGAGAGTTCTTATCATTTTATCATAATAATTAGTTTTCATTCCTGAGGCTTTCTCGATACCCATGTGAGGACTGTTAGAGCAAATGAATCACCCTGAAGAAGATAACCCCTCTGCTGAACCAAGGACCAGAGAGCAAGTATGTAACTTGGGCCCACTCAAAGGAGCTGCCCTCCAAGTGGGAAATAACAGAAACATTCTCTACGTAAGGTATCTGTCACCTGTGCCCTCCAAAGTCGCACAGATCTTTAACTCTGTGATCTTCCCATGCCAGTTCTGCATCACCATCCCACCTCTGCCACAGTGCCTTCCTCCCTAACTTCCTAACTTCCATAATACTGAACTCTGAAGGATCTGACTTCCATCCTAGGCTCAGGAACCCATCTGAACACCTAGGATGGAGAGCCAAAATATCAACTTGTTAAGTGAGGTACTCATTGAGATGCTCTCTAGCTTCAGCCTGGAATTCTGGCAAGGATAGAAACTGGAGGGATAATTTCAAGAAAATTCCCTATCTCTGAAACCTGGTAGAAAAAGTTTACATTCCAACTTGGCATCCAAAGGGAATCACAGTTCTGTGTTTGAAGGAGTTGGGGCCTAAGAGAATCGAACAAACTCCCTTCATTCCCTAAGCCAGTAAACTTGCCCACTCCTTCAACATATTTTGTTTTCCTAGACTTAATCCATTTCTTGGATCAAAGTATTTTGTTACATTATATAAAATATCACTTTTATTTGGCTATCCCTCCAACTGACTAAGAAAGAAAGTTTGTACAATATGGAGACTTTCTTAATTTCGAAGGACTGGGGAAAAATGTACACTGTATTCAAAATTATTTTGACTTTTTGGGAATGGGGAGCTATGTAGCAAGGAGAAAGGAAGATTTGGTTCTATCTCCATTGTTTTAGTTTCTTAAAGGAGAATTTATTCTTATATGTCATTATATAATTTTAAAATTAATTTAATATAGTAAACAGGAGAAAGTTCAGCCATGACATTAGGTACTCAGGGAGCATATCAGTCAGTGTTCTCCAGAAACCAATAGAATTATATATATGCATACATAAGATGGTCCCTGACTTAATGATGATGGAACTCATGATATTTTTGCCTTTACAATGATGCAAAAGATATATGTATTCAGTAGGAATGGTACTTGAATTTTGATTTTGAGCTTTTCTTGTATAATACACTCTTGTGATGCTGAGAATGGAAATTTTGTGCCACAGCTCCCAGTCAGCCATGTAATCAGGAGAGTGAGTAACTGATATTCTACAGTGTACAGTATTGCCACAGCATTCATAACTTGCATGAGATAGTCATTGCTCTATTGTAAAATAGATTTTGTGTTAGATAATAGATAGATTGTCCTACTGTGGGTTAATCTAAGTGCTCTTAGCACATTTAAGGTTGGCTATGCTAAATTAGGATGTTCAGTAGGTTAGATGTATTACATACACTTATAACTTATGAAATTTTCAATTTAGAATGTGCCCGCTAGGATGTCACCCCACTGTAAGCCAACTCACCGGCTAAGGTCCACCCACATTAGTGAGGGTCATCTGCTTCACTCTGTGTCAAGTAATATCAGATGTTAATTACATCTATAAAATATCCTTATCATAACACTTAAACTAGGGTTTGACCAAACATCTGAACACCCACAGCCTAATCAGGTTGATACATAAAATTTAACAACCACAGGGAATTTCTTCTGGCTCTTCTTCTCCTCCAAACAGAAGCTCTGTGGCTTCAGTCTCAGATCTGTGCATTCTTACAACAACCCTGCCCAGACCTTTTGAGCTGATGTCTCTGTTGGGCCATTTGGCTTTGAGTTCAAGTTTCTCAAGCATCCCTGTGGCCACACACTCTTCCCATCAGCTTGTTCTGCATCCTGAGTCTAGCTCATTCTGGTGCCTTGGCCTCTGTTCATTCTGGGCCACAGACATCACACCAATAACAAGACCCATTTGAAGAATCAGGGGAGGCTTTTTATGAAGTATTGGCATTATAAATGAGAGGCATTCATGCTTTTTGTTATTGTTTTACTAATTACACATATTTCAGCAGAACTTTAATAATACAGTCTTATGAAATTCTGCCAAAGGATAGAAAAGAGAACCCATAATCATTCTACCCTAAAATAACCACTCTTAAAATTTTAGTATACTTCAGCCTTTTTCCTATGTGTATAATTTTGTAGAGTTGTAATCATACCCAATATATAATTTTACCATGTTTTCCCACTTACCATTATACTATAAGTATTTTTAATCTAGTCATAGAGTCTTCAAGGTTGTCACTGTTAATCGTTACACAATAGTTCACTGAATTGAAATGCTTGATTCACTTAACTATCTTGTTATCTTTATTCAATTTCCAATTTCTTCTTATAATAAGTATGCACTACAATCTTTGTGATTCAGTGTTCTTTTTCACACCTTGAACTTTCCCATGGAGTTAAAATTACTTGGCCAAAGAATAAAACTTCTGTTGTTTGTTTTAGTCTCTTGCTATACATTTCTAAAAATATTTTAAGGCACATTAATTTACTGTGCTGCTGATGTAAATGTGGACTATGTTGTCATCATTCTCTTGAGACTCAAACTTCCATATGGGAGGATAAGGGACAGAAGGAACACATCCAGCACCAATGCCTGCACTGTACATTCAGAGAAGTAGCCTGGTCCTTACAGTACAGCTGTTCTGTGTTTCTCTGCTCCTTACAGACTGAGCAGTTGATAACCCTGTGGGTCCTCTTTGTATTCACCATTGTTGGAAATGCAATCGTGCTATTCTCCACATGGAGGAGGAAAAGGAAGTCCAGAATGACCTTCTTTGTGACTCAGCTGGCCATCACAGGTAAGCAACTGTTTCAGTGGGAGAGGAAGAAGTTGTGTGCACAATCCCTATGGCTCCTGCTTTTGATTATTCTACCAATAGAAACGCAGTGCTATCAGTAAACTCAGGAGCAATTTCTATAAAACTGATGTTTGAATATTTCCTTTAACAAATTTAACACATTTATATACCAGTGAAATATAAAAATAAGTTCTTATATTCAGAATTGGAAATACCATTGTTAATATCCCCAAAGGGTTCTACAGGGTTTTCCTATACATAGCAGTCTCCCTAGTTCACTAAGATAATATCGCCATGTCATCCCATATTGGGAACTTAAGTAATACATCCTAAGAAATGAACCAGAAAGATCTCTATTCAATAATAAAAAGAGAAGTGTCAAGTACTTTGCAGATTAAATCCTGTGGTACTGCTTTCAAAGTGCAAGTGAAGGTGTAGCACCTCTGCTGGAGGGGTATGAGAAAGTAAGCTGATATCCAGGATCTGAATGTTTACATGTAAACTTTGGGAATGGCCTACTCCGTAGATGTGCAAGCACAGCACTTCTGGAAGGGAAATGGCAAAATATCAAGAAAGAAGGTGATCTATAAAGGGAAGACCCCAATAGGAATGTTTAGAGGCCAGATTGGTAGAGTTCATATTCAAAAAGAAAAGGAAAATACAACCAGGAAGAGAGTAGCATTCCATAAGGCCAGAGAAGACAGTGGGCAAATGAGACTCACAGAGGTTCCAGACTAAGCCTGGCTGGAGTCCTGAGCTCTGGGAGCAAGATGGCTGTCATATTACCTTAATTTGGGTCAGACTATAATGGAATATCAGTGGCATATAAATGTGTTAAAATGCAAACAAATTTTTAAGTCTTGATAGTAGATGACTTTCAAAAAGATCTATTTAGTACAGGTCAACCTGTGCTGTCATCCCAGCTGCAGTACCGGCAAAGGAGTTCTTGGAATTTAGCCTTGAGCCAAAATATGAAAAATATGACTTTAACCTATAGGAGAACCTTAGTTATGCCTCATTCCCAACCTGGATCCCCCTTTCTTTGCCTATGTATTGTAGCAAGACTCTGAGGAAAGTTGACACAACCTGAGCTACTTGAGCTATGAGAAAGACACCATTAAAAAGTATAAAGAAGGGCTGGAGTTGTGGCTCAGTAGTACAACACTCCCTTAGCAGGTGTGTGGCACTGGGTTCGATCCTCAGCACCACATAAAAATAAATAAACAAAATAAAGGTATTGTGTCTATCTACAACTAAAAAAGAAAAAAAAAAACATTTAAAAAATATAGAGAATGTAAGAACCACCTAAGCCCAAAAGGTGGGACATGTGAAGGGGGAAATCTCCTTCAGTCATTCCTATAAACAGAAGCCCCATTATTCACTCTCACAGCTGTAGAGGAGTAGAGAGTGATTATCATCATCCAGTAAATCCTGGGATGCAAAATACCTGATTGAGAGCATCACAACTTGTTTCATCACATTTCTCTAATTACAGTGCCATAACCCATATTCTCTGAAACTATGTATTCTCTAAGAGTGCAAAAACTTAGAGGTGGCAAGGATATTATAGCAATGCAAAGTAGATTATCTTAGAATATTTTGTGTTTTTAAAATTTTCAGCTGCCACTAGACATTTCTCAATGTTACCTTGCTGTATCTAGCCTTTGTTTTATCTTCACTTTTTTATTTTTTTCACTTTTGACTGTCTATTATCGTATGCCAAGGAGCTTTGATTTTTGTAATCTGTTTTTATTTCTATTAAACCATCACATATTTTCCAAAGAAAACAGCAAACTTTTTAAACTAAAGAAGTAATTTCCTAAAAAGAAGAAAGAAAAAAAAGAACCATAAACCAGTGACAATGATAAACAGACAAGCAAAAACACACATTCATATTTCTATTTACATGTCATAACATGTAAATAAACTGGTTTGAATTATAGAAAGCTGCATGATAAATAATGTTAGCTCAAAAACATATTATGCCTTCAGCTTTCAAAAATTTTGAGGTGGTTCATTTTAGACAAACTCTGCTGCCTACAGTATTAGAAAATCTGAACAAATTTTAAAAATTATTAGAGGGCATCATATGACTACCAAAATAGCTAAGGCTTGAATGACCAAGATACCTTATAAAAGAGAACTCCAAGGTTAATTACATTACTTGATACTACTATTCCCATCTAGGAATCAATTTAAAAGCAGAAGCAGAATAGAGTCTTTAGTAGTCTTATTGGACTTATAGGACAAAAATTTCTCTGCCCAGGCATAGCAATTTTTTTAATACCAATATCTCTGATGGGGCTACTGACATGCTACAACTTATAAGAGTAAACTGAAAATAGACCAGCTCTCACAAAGACTAAAAGAAACCTCCAACACAAAATGGAATCAGATGATTTATGTGCTACCTCTGTATGTACCTAAGCTATCTTTCAGAACAAAAGTAAATCCACTTTAGAGTATGATAATATTATCAAAAATGTTAAATTATATACTTTTTCATTTACAATTTTTCATTTCATAAAAGTAATCAGGAATGCAAAAGGCAAGAGAAAAGGAGAAAAGTAGGCAAGGAAAATGGTGGCACAAGAGATCTAGCAATTGGAATTAACAGTTATAAAATTTAAAACTATTGCTAATCTGTTCAAGAAACTGAAAGACTGAAAGTCCTAGAAAGAAACAACAGGAAACTTAAAAAATTAAAATTTTAACATAACTAAAACTAAGAATACAATAGTAGAACTTAGCAGTCAATTAAATATAGCTGAAGAGAAATTATTGAACTGGAGAATAGTCAGAAGGAAATAATCAGATTGAAGCATGGAAAAATGAAGGATGGAAACTACAGAAAGAAAGTAAACAGCATATGGGCACAGTGAAAAAAACCCTCAGAGAGAGATAAGATAGAGTGGACAGAAACAATAGTTAAGGGTATGATGGCCGGTAATTTCCCCAAACTCCTGAAAGACATTAAACCATGGATTCAAAGCACCACAAAGTGGTGCAGATTTTTTTTAAGTCAAACAGAGAATTAGAACATAGGAAAATGATGAGATTATGTAAAATCAAAATCTTGAATTTAAGTAAATAAAAACTATTAACTGAATTCACTTATATTTTATTTTTAAAAGTGTGCTCATATTTTAAGGATACATCCTAAACTATGTATAGATAAACTAAAAATATGTCTTTTATTTACTTCAAAACAATTTGAGGGCAATGCTGGGCAGTGATACAGATTTTCCGAAATTGAAAATTACTGAAGCTTGATGGTAAGTACATGGGTTCTTAAACTATTCTCTCTAATTTTCATGTTTGAACTCTTCTTGACAAAACTTAAAACAAAAGTAAAAAATATACATGACAATAATGAACAAAATAAAATAAACAAAATAAAGAGATTTACAGAGTTAAAGACTTTAAAGTCCTTGAATTTTTTGTATGTAGAAACAGTACTAACTTATATTAGATTTTAATGTCAAGAAGGTATGTTGGCTCTCCAGGGTTATACACCTAAGTTATGAAAAATAAGTTCCTGGACAAAAGAGAGACACAATGGAATATTTTAAATACGCCAACATTTATATAGGATATATGTGTTATTATAATTATTCTATAGGAAGTTAAGAAGGAAAAGAAAAGTTAGGAATTATTAGGACAGAATCAATAGGGTATAACTTTAAATGACAAATATATTGGCAGTTGTATATGGACTAAATACTTCAATTAAAATAACAAGATTATTGTACTAGATTTAAAAGTTCAATCCATTCATAAAAGATGTATATCTAAAATATGATGTGCAGAAATAAAAGAAAAGTAAGAGGATAAGGTCTTAGCTTTCTACTGCTGTGACAACATAGCTGAGATAATCAATTTATAAGAATAAAAATATTATTTTGGCTCACAAGTTTCAGAGATTTTAGTTCATAGTTGCTTGATCCGAATGCCTTTGGGTCTGTGGCAAGGCAGGAATACATGGCAGAGGAAAATACCTCATGGCACCCAGGAAACAAAGAGAGAAAGAAGAAGGATGCAGGGTTCCAATATCCTCCTGAAGAAATTTCTTAACTTCCTTCCACTAGGCCTTACCTCCTAAAGGGACCAAAACTTGCTGATAGCATCAAAGGCGAGGGGAAAAAAATCCTTCAATAAATATTGCTGCATGATTAGAGGTGCCACAGGGAGTTCCCACTGAGCAAGGTCATAGGTATCTCCAAACCTTCAGAACTGTAGAGAAATATCATCCTGGGAAAGCTTCAGGCATGAGACTCCGACCTGTGATGGCTGCTATATAGCTCTCCAACCCATGGGAACAGGGCTTCCCAAGACTTTCGGGGCGCAAACCCCCAGTGTGCCCAGGAGGCATAGATGAAGTGAAATAATTTGGGATTTTAGATTTACTCATGGCCTGTTAATCCTTTTTTTATTGCCTATTTGTTCCTTTTGGAATAGGACTGTCTATTCTATGTCTTCTTCATCTTGTATTTTGCAAAGCCCACAAAATATTTTAATTTCACAGGCTCACAGCTAGAGGGAACTTTAATCGGGATGAATTATGCCTTAAATCTTACCTGTACCTCCTTTAGTCGAGGCTCTCGACTTTGGACTTTGACTTGATGCTGAAGTTTGGGGATTATTGAGATAAAATGAATATACTTTTTCATTTGAAAAGGACAATCAATTTTGTGGGACTGGAGGAGTGTATCATTTGAATATGTCCCCCAAAGATCATGTGTTGGAATCCTCAATGAAATAGTATTGAGAAGTGTGACCTTTCAGAAGTGATTATATCAAGAGGACAAAACTCTCACAAATGGAATAATTCTATTATTGCTGGAGTGAATTTCTTACAAAAGGAGAAGCTAGGTTCCTTTTCTCTCTCTCTCACCCAAGTTATAATGCAGCAAAAAGGCCCTCATCAAATGCTCTCACTTTGATTTTAGACTTCCCAGCCACAAGAACTGTCAGGAAACAAATTTCTATTCATTATAAGTTATCTTCTCAAATATTTTGTAATATGAGCACAAAACAGGCTAAGATAATAAAATAAGGGGGGAAAATCTAAAAGAAATCCAATACAACGATGTACTTCTATCAGAAATTCATATCTTCACGGTGTTTTCTTGGGATCACGTGTAGCCTTAACTTTGCCTTAGAATTTGTTAGGGGGGAACACAAATGAAGATGATAAAACTTCTAATGTCAATAAAGTTCTATTTTATTGACCTTGCTTAGAGTTGCATGGGTGTGTTCCCCTGGGAATAATTCATGGAACTATACACTTATGATAGTGTGTACTTTTCTCTATGTAGTCTATTTACAAAAAAAAAAAAAAATCACACCAATACAGAGTAGGGGATGCAATTTCAAATGCCTTCAAGGAAGGAATCAAGCAAGTAATGTAAGTGTGTGAGTCAGGGAAAAGAGACAGAGGAAATAGAAACCAAGCTGACTGAAGAATGAACACTCTGCCTAAGGCATTCAAATTCAACTTTTGTCAAAAGCTGTGCGGATCAAAACTATTACACATGCTGGTCAGATTTGGCCTAAGGGTCATTTGTTTATAACTACTAATATATAACATTAAAAAAATAAAAATTGAAAAGCTTGTGCAATTATAAAATTCTAGCAAACTGATAAAGTATTAATCCCACCTGCAATCTTTGAGGTGAAATATTAAACTTTTGGGGATGGGTCTGGGAGGAATAAGGGCAGGCAGATGGGAAGTTTAACATTTCCAGTGGTTTAGATTAATCACATGCTGGAAGAAGTTTTAAAATCCATTCTCTTTATTGAAGATGTATGTGAGGACTGTATTCTCCAGTTTTGTTGTTGTTGTTGTTGTTATTGGTGGTGGTGGTGGTGGTGGTGGTGATGGTGGTGATGGTGTTGCAATATTTATTTTAGAAATCTGAGCCATTAGGACCAGAAATATAACTTAGCAGTATAGTACTTGCCCAATACATATGAGACCCTGAGCTTGATTCCCAGCACTACAAAAAAAGAAAGAAATCAGAACCATCGTATTCCTCATGACTGTAACAATGGGAATGAAAAATATAAAGGAAATGTTCCTAGTGACATCCAGTCCGACATACATGACCTAAAATCTTTCTTATTATCAAATGACCATCTAGACCAAAGAGGAAGTCAAGATCAGCATGTACTTACATCTGCTTATCTGGAATTTTTTCAGAAGACTACATATTGAGTTTCACTATATAAAGATGCCCAAAAAAGTGACAAGATATTTGCTCTATAAGGATGATGTTCAAACAAGACCTACTGGCCTCAGGTCAATAGGATGAGTTGTTTTCCCCTAAAGATGCTCCTAAAACAATTAAAGATGTCAGATTATAGGCACCTAGAACTCACCTGCTTACTCATGAGATAAAATAAAAACAACTGGAGACCTACTGAGGTTGGTGACTATGGGAAAATGCTGGAGTTCAATAATAGATAGAGATTTGTAGAAACCCCCAAAATGTTGTATAGTGGAACAGGGTGAAATGGAGCCCTCCACACCAATCACCTGGCATCACAGCAGAGGTCATAGGTAGAAGTGAGAGAGTGGGAGTCCCAGTGAGTACCAGAAACACAGGAATCAGCACCTTGCTGAAATATACTCTAAACAGACAACAGACTTAGAAACTGCATAGCAAACTGAATCTGGAGATGTTCTATAAACTTGCCAATTATTTTTTCATGGTACTGGAAAAAAAGAGCCATCTCAGTTAGGTCTTGTCTGAGTTGATTATTCTGGGAGTCAAAGTTCCTTGCATTTTTTGTATCTCCAGGCCCTTGAGGCAATATTGTTAAACTTAGATCAGTGGTCAATGGCCTTGAGAGTTAGTTTGGCTCACTGGGGGATCCCCTGATACAAACCCACTGAGATTTCTTTGCAGGGGAGGAGAACTGGGCTTGAACACATATGGGAACATAGGATACTTCCCCTTCAAATAGCAGCAGGTTGGGAAACTGGCTGCAGGAATACAGGGTAATGACCGGTCAGGTCTGATTTTAGGAAGAGCTAAGTCTAGGAAGACCATAATGATGGGCCATGGAATGTGCAGCCCATCACGACCCTTCCCCTGGCACAAATAATTAAGTCCAAAATTCCTTCCTATACTCAGAACATACAGCACAAAAGGCACCGAGTCCCTGACACACTGCAGTGGTAGTGTCTGCCCTGCTCTAGGAGTGGGCAGCCCAAATAACTCTAGAGAAAATCTTTGCCTAGGGAGCTCTGAGTTCTGCCCTAGTCCATTTTGGCATTCAGGGCATCTGAGAGATATTTCAGCTGGCTCTGACCACAAACTGCTCCCCTGGTCACCTGGTGAGCACAACAAAGGAAAATGTTGATGGTGAAAGATCCCTGGTATTTGCTATAACCCAGGGTGTGCAAACTAAGAAGACATAGAAAGAAGCTCTGATTGACATAGGTTGTTGTAAACATCCACACTTGACTACACAATTAAGCATATCAACAGGGAAGAAATTTTTACTCTTTATTAATACTCTTTGCTATTGCTCTTATTTATTAGAAAATATTTTTTCTCTATTTTCTCCTAATTTTAATATTTAATTTTTCTCTTCTCTTGTTTTTTTTCTTTTATATTTATTTGCATTTTAGTTCTCTCCTACTTCTCCTTTTTTAAAATTTTTAAACTTTTCTTCTTTTTGAATTGATTTTCCCCCTTTCTTTTATATTTTTAAATTTGTAAATTAATTTTATTTTTGCTATTTTTTTAACTTTTTAGTTAATTCTGTACCACTTTTGACTTTCTTCTGTGTCACTGATATTGTAGTTAATTTTTGTACTTAGTTTTACTTTATTTCTTTATCTGGTTTGTTTCATTGTTGCCATTTGTTTTTCTCTTTCTATGTGATGCTGGAGATGGAGCTAGTCACTTTGACCATGTTTGGTGGGTGGTCTTGAACTGAGATACACTCCCATCCCATTTCCAAGAAGCTAAATGCTATTCCAGACATGAGCTAACTCTGCTTGAGCCTTGGCAGATACTTCAATTTAAATAACAGTGTAAATAAAAGCTCTCAATTAACCAGACCCCAAGGAGGCATGGATAGAGGTATCCTGACATTTTGCCCCTAAACATTGACCCAATAGTCCTGCATATTCTATCTATGAGGGACCTCAGTATAGGTTACCCCCATTTCAGAGTAGGAAGTACAGATAAAACTGAAGGGGTATGGACAAAGGGTACACCCCATATATCCTGCTGACTACAACACACCTATCTGAATTACCTGAGGGACCCCAATCTTGCAAGAGCTACAGAGGAATTAGGTCTCTCAAGCTCTCACACATTATGCATTCTGTCAAGTCCCTCTATTTATACCAAAGAGGCCATAGAGAAACAACAGTCTGAAATTCAACTGGAATCAACCTCAACAGTATACAACAACCCATTATCTCAGGGAACATTATTGAGAGAAGGCTGTTTACAAAGAAGGCCCTCATGTAAAAGTGGAAGAAATAGAAATCTCAACAGATGCATAAATCTCAACATAGAAACATAAAAAATATGAAAAAATAAAATCAATATGATACATCCTAAAGTCCATAAATCTATTGACTGATTCCAAATATACATAAAGGTATAAAATGTCTGACAAAGAACCCAAAAGGATAATTTTTAAAACCTTGATGAATTCCAAGAACATACAAATAAACAGCTGAGTGAATTAAGGAAGACAATGCAGCATATGAATGAGAAATTCAATTGGAAAAGAACCAAAATTATTGGAAATGGAAAGCTTAATGAGTCAGATACAAAATCTGTCAAAAACTCACCAATAGACTAAGCAGAAGAAATCTATCAAGGCTTAAAGACAATTATCTTATTGTCTTCAGTAAGATAGATAATGAATAATTGATAGATAGGGATGGATAAGTCATTACCCTGTACCCTGTACTTCCCAATAAGATAGGGATGGATAATTGGTTGAACAATTATCATATTTAAACATTAATAAAAAAATAATAAAAAATGAACAGAACATGCAAGATAACTGGGACACCATGGAAAGAGCAATGTTATAGGCTGAGTAAAAATACAGAAAACCTAAAAACCTATTCAGCAAAATAGAAGCAGAAAAATTCCCAAATCTTGGGCAAGACATGGGCATACAGGTACAAGAGTCATTTGGAAACCCAAATAGACATGACCTGAACAGAACCTACCCTTGATATATTAGAGTTAGATGGCAAGAAGTACAGAACAAAGAACATTAAAAGCATTAAACAAGTAAAGCCAAGTAATGTTTAAAGATAAACCGATCAGAACAACAACAACAACAGATTTCTTGGAGAAAATATTAAAGAATAAGAGAGAGAGAATGGAATGATTTATTTGGTGTCCTAAAAGAAAATAACTTTGAACCTAGATTATTTATACAGGAAAGTTGCCCTTCAGAATTGATGGAGAAATAAAGATCTTCCATAACAAGCATAAACTAAGAGATTTCATGACCATTTAACCAGAATTACAGAGACTACTTAAAGGAATCCTATACCCAGAAGAGGATGAAAGATAAACACAATCATGAAAAAAAAAAAAGAAAAGAAATGTCACTAGAAGTATACATAAGCAAATGGGAATTATGAAAGAATCAAAGAGCATTTATACAGAAAATCATCAAATATCTAAGATGAATAACAGACAAGAAACAATGTTCAAAACCACCAGAGGGAAAACAACAAAATGATAGGAACAAGTACATAGCTTTCAATCATACCTTTAAACGTAAATGGCCTTAATCCTCCAATTTAAAAACTGTCTGGTTGAATTAAAAAATAAGACTCAATTATATGTAAGAAATTTAGGACACTGGTGTAGACGTACACAGACTGAAAATTATATTCCAAGCAAATGAAATACAAAAGCAATCAGGAATAGCTATACTCATATCTTACAAAACAGATTTTAAGCTAAAGTCAGTTGCAAGAGACAAAGAAGTCCACTACATATTGATGAAAGAGATAATTTATCAAGAAGTTATAATGATTATGAATACATACACATTAAAAGTTGGAGCCCTGTTTTCATAAAACAAAACCTACTGGACATTCTTTTAGGGAGAAATAGGTCCCAATACAATAATGGTGGCTAACGTCAATGGACATCATTAACACAAAAATCAAGTATATCAGAATTAAATTACAATATAGATTAAATGAACTTACCCAACAATTGCAAAATATTCCATAAAATAGCTTCAGAAGACGCATTGTTTTCATGTGCACATAGAATAGTTTCCAAAATCGATCACATATTTGGCTATAAAGCAAGTTTTAATAAATTCAAAACAATTAAAATATTTCTTGCATCTTATCAGAATGGAATGAAACTAGAAATCAACAGTGACAGAAACTTTAGGAATTATAAAAACACAAGGAGATTGAATAACAAATTTTCAAAGGAACAGTGAGTCACTGAATATCAGGAGAGAAATTTAAAAATTTTAGACTCAGTGAAAATGGAAACACAATATACCCAAATCTGTGGGATATAGAAAAAGTAATACTAAAAGGAAAGCTTATAACTATGAGTTCCTAAATTTAAAAAAGTAGAAGGATCTCAAATAAATAACCTGATGATGCATCTCAGAGTCCTTAAAACAACAGAACTAAATCCAAAATCAGTAGAAGGGGGAAAAATCATAAAAATGGGGCAGAAATAAATGAAGACTGAAAATAACAATGCAAAGGATCAATGAAACAAATAGTTGGTTCTTTAGAAAGATAAAACAAAATCATCAAACTCTTAACTAAACTAACCAAAAGAGAAAGAAGATGAAAAAACAAATAAAATTAGAGATGAAAATGGAGATATTACAACAGATAACACTGAAATTGACAGGATCATTAGGGAATATTTTGAAATACTAAATGCCAATAACAGGAAAATCTAGAAGAAACAGACAAATTTTTAGACATAAGTACCAAAAGTGAATCAAAAGAATACAAAAAACTATATCAATGAATGATATGCAATGAGAATAAAGTAGTAATAAAAGTCTCCAATAAATAAAAGTGCAGGACCAGATGGATTCACTACTAAATTTTACCAGAATTTAAAAAAAAAAAAAAACTAATACCAATGTTCCTCAAACTGTTTTATGCAAAGAAGAAGAGAGGAGGGGGAGGAGGAGGAGGTGGAGGAGGGGGAGGAGGAGGAGGAGGAGGAGGAGGAGGAGGACTCCTCCTCCTTCTCCTCCTCTTCTAAACTCATTCTACATAGCCAATATTACCTTATTACCAAAATCTGATAAGGGTACAACAGAAAATCTATAGCCAATTTCATTGGAAACTATACATTTTTAAATCCTCAATAAAATGTTTGCAAATTTCATTCATTGGCACTTTTAAAATTATCACTTTGTTTTCACTCCATGGATGCAAGTACAGTTCACCATACACAAATCAGTAAGCATGATACAACATATAACTAAAATCAAGAATAAAAATCACATAATCATCATTTCAATAGATGCATAAAACACCTTTAATAAATTTTAGCATCACTTCATGAAAAAAATCCCTGAATAGATTAGGTACAGATGGATCATATAAAGGCTATATATGACAAACTCATAGTCAACATCATATTCCATGGGGAAAAACTGAAACATTTCCTCTAAGTCAGAAATGAGACAAGGGTGTCCATTCTCACCACTGTAATTTAATATATTTGAAATTTTAGCCAGAGAAATTAGGCAAGAGAAATAAATAAAAGGAAAATAAATTGGAAATGACACTGTCAAATTATCCCTGTTTACAAGTAATAGGATTCTATGTTAGAAAACCCTAAAGACTCCATCAAAAAACTCTGAGCTGATAAGAAATTAAGCAAAGTAGCAGGATACAAAATTAACATAAAAAATTAAGTAGCTTTTCTATGCACCAATAATGAACTCACTGAGAAATCAGGAAATCAATACCATTCACTATAGCCTAAAAGAGATACCTAGGAGTAAATCTCACCAATGAGGTGAAAGACCTCTGTTGTTAGTCAGTTTGTTTGTTTGTTTGTTTTTACTGTAACAAATACCAGGTAAGAACAAGTTAAAGGAAGAAAGTTTATTTTAGCTCATGGTTTCAGAGGATTGAGACCATGATTAACTGGCCCCAACAGAAACAGGAAAGCTGCTCAACAAATAGCAGCTAGAAAGCAGAGAGGAGAAGGGATCAGGGAGAAGATAATGTCTTACAGGACACACCCACCAAGGGACCTACTGTATTCAACTAGGTGTAAACTCCCTGTAGTCCTTTGTCATCAATGGGTTAATTTATTGATGAGGTCACAGGTCTCATGATCCAAACACTTCCCTAAAGCCCCACCTCTGAACATTGAAGCATTGGTGACACAAAGATTTGGGGGTACATTTCAGAGCCAAACCATAATAACTTCTAGAAAGAAAATTTTAAAACACCAAAGAAATAAATTGAAGGGTTTTTTTTTCATTTGTGTGTGTGTGTGTGTTTTGCTGGAGATTAAACCCAGGGCCTTGTGCATATGAGGCAAGCACTCTACCAATTGAGCTATATCTGCAGCCCAAAAGAAAGAAATTGAAGAAGATACTTTAAGAAAAAGAAAAAAGGAAAGACCTCCCATGCTCATATATTGGGAAGATTAAAATTTGCTTTAATACCCATACTACCCATACTACCCACAAGTAAAGGAATCCTTACACACTCATAGTTAGAATGTAAATTAGTACAGCTACTGTGGAAAATAATAAATAAATAAGTAAAGTGACATATAGATCCAACACAGTCCTAATCAAAATACTAATGCCATACTAATGCCATTCTTCATAGAACTAGAAAACCAACCTGAAATTCACATGAAGGCACAAAAGACCTTAAATAGCCAAAGCAATTCTGAGTAAAAAAGAACAACCCAGGAAACATCACAGTAACTGATTTTGAAATATGCTACCAAGCCATAATAACCAAAATGGCATGGTATTCTCATGAAAGCAGACACATAGAGTATAAGAGAATAGAAGACCCAGGAACATACCCGTGCATCTATACCAATTGATTCTTGACAGGCGAACCAAACATAGAGGAGGAAAGACATGCTCTTCAACAAATGGTGCTGGGAATATTGAATATCTACATGTGGAAGGTTGAAACTAGCTTTCTCATTGTGTACAAAATTCAGCTCAAAGGAGATCAAAGACCTCAATGTAATAACTTAAACTTCAAAAGTACTAGAAGAAAACACAAGGGAAACACTTTGAGAAGTGACACAAACGACATTTACCTAAATAAGGCCCATTAGCTCTGGAAACAAAAGCCAGGGTTGATAAGTGGGATGACATCAAATTTAAAAACCCCTGCACTACAACAGAAACACTCAAAAAAGTGAAGAGAAAATCTACAAATGGGAGAAAATCTTTGCCTGTCATTCATCTGACAGGAGAATAACAACTGAATATAGAGGGCACTCCAAAAAACTCAACAAAAGAACAAGTAACCAATCCAAAAGCAGGCAGATAATCTGAATGGACACTTCTCAGAAGAACTACAAAGAACCAATAGATATAAAAATAATGCTTAATTGCCTTATACATCAGAGAAATGCAAATCAAAACTACATTGAGATTCCACCTCACCCTAGTCATCGGGTGAGATAGAATTATCATTGCCATTACCAGCAGCAGCAGTAGCAGCACAAAATATTCTGGCAAGGAGGTGGAGTAAAGGAGTCCTTACACACTCATAGTTCGAATGTAAATTAGTACAGCCACTGTGGAAAATAGAATGGAAGTTCCTTAAAACACTAAAAGTGGAACTACCATATGACCCAGCTATAATATTGGGGGAAAAAAATATATATATATATATGAAGGAAAGAAAATCAGCACCCTAGGGAGATACTCATGTTCATGTTTATTGTGGTACTATTAACAACATCCAAGATATGGAATCAGCCTAAGTTCCATCAACTGATGAATGATAAGGAAAATAAGGAATATGCACAATGGAGTATTTCTGAGTCATAAAGAATAAAATCACTTCTTTTGTAGGAAAATGGATAGAACTGTATGACATCATGACAAAAAATAAGCCAGACACACTAAGACAAGTATTACATGTTCTCATTCCTAAGTGTGAAATAATAATAGTTGTCGTCGTCGTCCTCGTCCTCATCGTCGTCATCATCATCATCATCATCATCATCTAGAACTAGAAAGTAGAGGAGAGACCATTAAAGAAGGAGAAAAGGAACTTGAGGGGGGAGGATGAAAGTGGAGAGAAAGAGGGGGTAGAAAGAAGGGTAGGCATTATCAAAGAACAATATATGCAGATATACAAACATCAGAGTGCAAACCCACCAATTGTGTAATTAATATGCATGAACAAGTATATTTTTTAAAATCTTTTTTAAAAGATGTTGCTACTATTACTGGTATGCCCCTGCAATGTTAGTATACTCACCTAAATATAGCTGCCATCTTCCAGGTGATTTCTTCTCAGCATCAAGGGGGAGGGAGTATTTTAGTCTGAGGAGTTTCTATAATAAAATAACATAGATTGTGTGGCTTAGGCAACAGAAATTATTTATTTATCACAGTCTTAAAGGCTGGAAGTCCAACATTAGGGTCATATTCAGATAAGGACTCTCTTCCTGGCTTGCAGGTGGCACTTTCCTTTCCTCTATACTAGTATACAGAGAGATAAACAATGAGCTCTCTGCTACCTCTTTTTTAAGGAAAGGGTTCTACTTTTATACCTTCATTTAACCTTAACTTCTGCAATGATCATATATTCAAATACAGTCACATTGGGAGTTAGAACTTCAGCATATAGATTTGTGGTGGGGGACTCAAACAATGAGTGGAAATAGCTAGGTGCATCAGAGGACTGCAAATAATTCAGATTGTTGGAGCAGAGCTTGCAGGGACAGAGATCCTAAAGGAAATGTAGTAGTAGCAAGAGCTGAGGGACGGTGATAAATAGGAATTCCAGTAGCCTTGCTAAGAAGTTCAACTTTGAACACATTCTCTCTTTGGCTAGCCTTATCCAGGGCACTATTGCCTTCCATGTTGGTTACTGCAAAAGCCACCTAAGGTGCAGGAAGTGAGAAGTTAATTAAATCCTTGGCCAGGCTTTGCAGGGAACATGAGAACATAGAAAGCCAGGAAATCAACCTGTTGTCAAGAGAGCAATACAAGTGTTGGCCCACAGAGACCTTGGCTAAAGAATGTGATGGAAGCAGTGGAAGGCCAAGGAATGGAGGTCTCCATAAAGTCATAAGGTGTGTGTATTGAGAGTACCTGTACAATGGAGGCAAAAGGAAATAAGCTCAGGAAGCAAGATATTCTCAAATGCAAAGATGGTGTAAGTCAGAGTAGCCGTTGTCCTGGGTAGCTGAACTGGGGTGGAGAGGAAAGTTATTAACATGCAAGGCCACAGTAGTGGAAATTAAACTCTATGAAGTGCCTACTATGGAATGAGCTCTGTGCTGAATGTTTTATACAGAATATCTCATTTAATCCTAACAATAGTCCCATGGTCTCACATTGCCATAATCCACTTTTTATAGTCAACTAAGTTAAAGCTCAAAGAGAACTCATCCTAGGTCATTCAGGAACGGTGGATCAGACATTCAAACCCAGCCAGCCTTTCCTCTAGTCCTGAGTTTTCCATTATTGTAGGATGCATCTCCCCAAGGTGCTGCAGTCTGGCTGGGCACAATTCAGGAGCCACTTGTCAAAAGAAACTAACTTTATTTTTAGAACCACACAAGATAAACAAAACAGCTCCTCAGGAAAAAACCCTCAGAGCCCAACTGCCACCACCGGCTTCCCACAAGCCACACACCCCAACAACCTCTTCCTCCCACAATCCTCCTGCTCTAGAGGCCCATTGGCTGGGTCGCATGGGCGGAGCCAAAAAAGTCCCCCAATGAGCAGCTCCGTGGTCTGAAAGGGCAGGGAAACAGCCCAATGAGCATCACCGCAGAGGAGCCAATCAGCTAGATGTTGCTAGATGTTGCTGGGGTGAGGTGGGTGGTCCACAGGCACACTGAACCACTGTGGGCTAATGAAAACCTGGTTAGGTGTTTCAAAACTGAGAGTCTGGTGCCAACCTACTTAATCAGTGGGTGAGAGTGAGCAAGCTAGGGCATAAGATTAAGTAGGGGCAGGAGCAGAGAATAGCTAAATATAGTGTAAACTTCAAAGAACACTTGAAAATGCTATGATTCAATAAAAGTATCTGTAGTTGAGCAGTTGGCTGGATTTCCAGCCCACACAGAGTGCTGGGATTGCTTACTAGTGAGCAACAGCAAATAGGGCAGAACACAAAGAAGTTCCTGCCCCAGTTGTGAGGCTTCCCAAACCTGTTCTCATTTGCTGAAATGCCTGTCACTGGGGAACACTTCTTTGAAAACACTGGGGAAAACACTCATCTTTTGTTCACCATTACCTCCCGGCCTCAAGGAATTTCTGACAGCCCTGAAAAGAGATGGGTCACAGGGAGAGAGCATGGCAAGGTGGTGTGGGGGGGGGGGGAGGGAGGTGGGTATTCCACTCATTTATTAACATGTTGCCTTCAGTTTCCCAATTTTGCTCAGTCTAAACAGGTTTCCATTATTCCATGTGCCCACAGATCACCTGTCTTCTTGTGGAGGTGACAGTCCTCAGAATGGGAAGAAAATCTACCTTGGTTTGATCCTCTGGTCTCTACCCCACTGTGTGTCCTAGGCAGGGGATGGGGAAGTAGAAATGTCACTGAAAACAAGTTCCACCAAAATTTCCTACTTCAAATCCTTTGGGGAGGCATTAGGGTTTACAGAAAAGCAAATGGAACTTAAGTTTTTCAAATTTTGGAAAGGTTCAGATCTGTTGACATTTTAGGTTTTCTATTTTAATCAGCACTTTAATTGGATGCGCTATCTTTTCAAAGTAGCTATTCCTGTATAAAGTATCCTACTAAGGCACTGTTAAATACACACAAAAATTTCCACAAATGCCTCCATTGATGAGCATCTTGCTTTTCCAGTGTTTTAGGTGATTCATGGTTGGTTTGAATTACAACAGTTCTACTTTCTCTTTCTGTAGCCTTGGAGAAGCGACAATTTCTCTGAATGTTTTCTAACCCAAGAAAGGGAATACTTCTTAGGGTTGTATTGAGGATTAAGTGAGATAACATACAAAGTATGTAATAGAGTGAGAGGCACATTCTTGTTCTGTAAATGCCAGCTGTGAATGCTAACCGCTATAGTTTTTTTGTCCATTGTAAAAATAATTAATTTGCAAAAGAGAAAAGTTCTCCAAAATCCCTGAATTTCATTGCACACCCTCCTCATTTATTTTCTTATTTATTCAAAGCAATGAACTTTGCTCAGGTAAGTCTTTGGCTCTCAAGTAGTGCTTTAAAGGATGATCTTCAAATGACCTTCATATAACATATTCTTGAAGGAGTTTAGGATGTGCCACTTCAAAAATCCAGCTTTGGGATACTGAATATTTTGAGGTGAAGGCACTGGAAAAATCAGCAAATGCAGGGGAGGATTCCTTTGAACTTCTCTTATCTGCTTAAAGACAGATCCTTCAAAAAGAACTCCATTGGCATAAATCCTCTCCCCCGGAGTTTCATCAACCAGAGGGCATTGGCTCTTCTCAGGAGGGGAGATTGAAACTTGCCACCACACCCAGGCAGACTGTCTCAAGCTGTCATCTTTTACCTGTTCTTCTGAGAGCCCATTGATCTTTCCTGAGAATCACTTTCTGTCCCTTACCTGTCCTGCATCACCTCTCCCCTTTCCCTATTAAGACAGTATAAGAGCTCTCCAATCTCACTGCCTTTTCTTTGGTAATTGAGCACTCATTTTTGTTTATGTGATGCCCATGTGCATCTAATTTTGAAACAATGGTAAATTCACTTTTTCTCCTACTCATCTGACCATTTCATAAACTCAATTATTGAACCTAGGAGGGAAAGTCTTTCCTCATGTTCTTTAATCATCAGATTCACTGCCATCATCAGCAGCAGAATATCTGGAAGACTAATTTCAGAAGCATTATACCTTGGGAGGGAGGAAAAGTAAAGTGTTAACAGGCATTGCCAGATAAGGCAATACTAATGTTCTTCATTGAATAATATTTTCCATCCTGACCCACATCTTGAAAACAGCTTCCTACTAACAGACCAGTATTTTTGAGTGATTCTTTAAAGAACATTTTTATTCTATTTTTTTCTTTATTCACATAGTTAGAGAATGAGCTGGAGTGAGATTCAACACACATACATAAAATCTAGATAATGATGGCTTAAGTTCATAAGGATTTATATTTTTATCTTCTGTAAAGAAGTCCAGAGCTAGGTAATCCAGGGCTTATATTGTGTTTTCTTATCACAGAGGACTCAGGCTCCTTTCTATTTCTACTTTATTAGCGGACTTTCATCCTCAGGTTCAGCTCATGGTATTGATGACGCTTGGTTCAAGATGGCTGCCAGGATTCCTGCCATCATACCTAAATTCTAGTCAGCAGCCAAGAAGAGGGAAGGAGGGATATAGGGTTTCATGCCAACTCTCTGCTTTCCTTTTAACTAGCATTCCTAGAAATGCCACCCATTAAATTATCCTTGAATCTCATTTGCCATCTCTAACTGAAGAAAAACTTGGGAAGTATTTTAATTTTTTTATTTTTTTAATCTGGGCTGTTGGCCAGAAAAAAAAAATCAGTTTTCTTTCCTGAGAAAGGAGAAAAAAAAAGTTAAGTAGAAGTTTCTGGCCACAACTTATTGTCCATACTTTTTTGTTGTTGTTCTTTTTAGTTATACATGACAGTAGAGTCTAATTTGACATATTTTTACAAACATGAAGTATACCTTATTCTGATGAGGATTCTAGTCTTGTGGATGTACATGACTCTGAGATTCACTATGGTGTATTCATATATGTATATAGTTAGGTCAGATTCATCACAATGTCTTTCCTACCCCTATTCCTCCTCCCTCCCCTCCATTGACCTTTGTCTACTCCACTGAACTTCTATTCTTTCCCTGCCCCTTTTGTGTGTGTTGGCATCTACATATCAGACAGAACATTTGACCTTTGGTTTTTTTTTTTTTTTGGATTGGCTTCTTTCACTTAGCATAGAAAACTAGGAAATTTAGATAACCAATCTCTGTTCATTCTCTTATTTCCCCCTGCTTTGAGAACGCTTTTCCCAGATGCCATTCCATAGGAAAAAATAGACTGTTTCCCTCTGCTCTTGCACCAGAATCCACACAGAAGCTTTCTGTGATCTCAGAAGGTGTGGCGATTTCTCCACATCAGTGGGCAGACCAGCTATTCTGCAGCAGACACCAACTGAGTGTCCTCTAGTCCAGTTCAGTTCTGACACTACCCACCTGGAGAGAGTCAAATTTGACAAGTTGAAGGCTCAGCCCTCAAGACTGACTCTAGTCCCTTCAACTGCAAGTTGCAATCCCAAGTCTGCTTTTGCTGTGCTTCTGACCAATGAGCTTTAAGCTAGACTTCTCACAACCCCTTTCTTAAGTTCAATTAACTTGCTTGAGCCGCCTGCAGAACGTGGAGTAACACCTAAGTGTATTGGTTTAGGATGAGATATTTTAAGGATACAAATGCCTTGCACAGGGCAAGGTATGAGGAAGGGGGAGCTGGGCACCCAGGCTCTCTGCAGTGTGCCATTTTCAGCTGTCCAGGCTCCCTGGACCCTATCCTTACGTAGGCATGATTGATTAAATCTTCGGACCTTGGTAATCAACAACATTCAATGTCTCTCCCTTCCCCAGAGGTTGCAAATGGAAATGAACATGCCAACCCTCTAAATGGTGCTGGTCTTTCTGGTGATCAGTTCCCATCCTGAAGCTACCTAGATGTGGCCAGCCATCAGTCAGTTTATCATGATACAGAAAGACGCTTACGACTCAGAAGAGCGAAAGATATTAGAAGTCACCTGCCAGGAAGCAGGTCAAAAACCAAATCTATGACAACCATGCTCTCCTATCTTGGCAGGCAGCACATTGTATATTCTCCAAATATTACGTGGAGAATAGATAACCATTGACCCCCTGGATGATTGTTCCATTGTGTAAAAAATTCTTATATTGCCAGCTGTCTGTGTGGTTTCCCCCAGTTTCAGGCTATCAGTAATTCTTCAAAGAATATTTTCATAAATAATAAAAAACACAAAGATTTAATTATTGGGGGAGTTTATAGAAATAGACTCTTTAAATCAAAGACAGATACTTATATGGTTTTTCAAATTGACTGATGTCCTTAGTGGACGCCTAGGTTAAAACGAACCCACTAGGAATCTTGGCTATAGGATTTATCTTGAGAGGGGAAGAAAAAAAAAACCAGAAACTGAAGCTGCTATTTTGGCACATTCTGCAATTTTTAGCACATTCATTCTAACAATTTTCTGGATGAATTTAATGACTGTTTATATTTTATGAGCTAAAGTGCCAATTAAAATTTATTAGTCATTTATCATCTTCAAGACTTACTTGTCTGTTTTATTCAAATGCAATAAAGAAGAGAAGCTAATGAGAGTAACTCCCATTGAGTGTTTAACAAAGGAAAAAAGAAAAACATATTTTTTTTGGCATGAATTCAAATAATTTCCTTTTTTCTGGTGGTGCCAATCCTTCTTATATTGGAAAAGAAAATTAACTCGAGAGCAATTTACTAATGAACACAGGAATTCTCTACCTTAGTAACCCTCTATAAATTACCTGAGAGCAGAGAAAATTGATAGGTTCGAAACGGAAATGAGGCCAGGAGTGTTGAGGTGTCTGAGGCCATCTGTGAAGTTCACTATCACTTCCCTGTGTGGACCATTTGGTTGTTCTTAGCTTTTGAGTTGTTCACTCAATTCATTTATTTATTTTATTTCTTATTAATTATTAAAATATAAGAAACTAAGTTTTTCTGAATTCATGTTTTTATATGAGAAGTTATTGCTTTCATTTTCTAAATATTTTAGGATTGAAGTACTTCCTCTTTTACACAATAATCACTGAGTAGTTTTAGTTGTTGTTTTTAAAATCCTTAAGTGACTTGCTCTTTAACATTCTGTAATGCACTTTTTTTTTTTTTTGGTAGTCTAGGGATTGAACCCAGGGCCTTGTGCATGGGAGGCAGGCACTCTACTAACTGAGCCCCACATTTAATTTTATTGCATGGAAGTCAAAGGATATTTTTTAAAGAACTTCTGTTCTTTGTATTTATTAAAAGTATCTTTGAGGTGTAATCTGTAATCATCGTCTTAAAAAACTTATGTATATTAAAAATTAGGCTATAAATTAGTTTGGAAAAATTAGGATATAAAATATTTTAGAAATAAAGGTCATTCAAAGGAGAACCAGCAATAGTTATCTATTCATAGATTACTGTAGTGAAAGAATGAGCCGCCATCGCTTGTGTTGGCAGAGACTCAAAGACAGGCAGAGGAGTTGGAAAACTTCACAGTGGAAAAAGAAAAGGGGAAGATTTCAGGTGTATCCTCATTGGAGGCTGATGTGTGGGTGTGGGCACAGGGAGGCTAACCAGTGAGGGCAGCCTAGGTGATTGGCTAGGAGTGCTTACTTTATCTGCCTTTCTCCTGCTGGTCCCTGGTTGGAATAAGAGCAAAAATTAGAGAAGCTGCCACTTATTAATCAAGTTCTGGGTGGGCTGTTTGCTTCAGTGGTATTTTTGGCTTTCTTAATGTGTTTCTATAGATAGTAGGCTGGCTTGCTGGGCTAGTTTCTATAGATAGTAAGTCAGCTTGCTGGGATGGTGACTGCAGGTTGTGGATCAGAGTTCTATTTTTATGTATTATCTGGCCATTGTCCATAAATATGTTTTTCAGTCTCCCAGTGAATTCTTTGCATTTGTCTTTTTGAATTTGCCCTTAATAATTATGGTCTCCAAATTGTTTATTTTAATATATTTCTTGTCCATTTAATATGCCATGAATGAGTAAGTATTGTTAAAAACTTTACACTTTCTCTCAACTCCTAATATTTTTATCAAACTTGTTCAATAAATTTCAATAATTTGTTATTTTGTTCATAAAAGCTTCTGACTAACCTATTTAATCTGGGTTTTTAGATGTTTAGAACATAGATGTTGTTCTTGCTGACCTCTGGCATTTTGTGTCACAAAGGACAGGTCTAAAATAAACCTGGGATTTCTTCCTTACTTGGTTATCAGGTTTTTGTCTTTTGTTACTAAATTTTTTTTTCATTTGATGAATTACACTTTTACCTGGGTATTCTATTTATTGGTCTGTTATGTCAGTTTTTCTAAGATTTTCTGAAGATTAAAGTGATTTATTATATCATTTATGTTTTGAATATTTGTTATTTTACCTTTGTTATGATCTTATCTTCAGAAGTGCTAACTTAGTTAGCACTTATAGTTTCTCTATGATCATCAAAATATCTGGGGCTGGGGCTCAGTGGTAGTGCACTTGCCTGGCATGTGTGAGGCACTTGGTTCAATTCTCAGCATTACATATAAATAAATAAAGTAAAAGTCTATAACAACTTTATTATTTTAAATGTATATAAAATAATATATGTGTATATATACATATTTATATATGTACATATATTTATACATATTCATATATATATAAATACACACATATATAAACATGATTCTGATTCTCTAGAAAAATTATTTAAACTTGTCTAGTGATGGATTTATTATTATTATTATCAGACTTAAACCTACATTTTATTGTTTCTTTTCATATATTCTTTTTAATTGAAAAATAATACTTGCATATATATGTATTTATATATGCATGTATGTATATATATATATATATATATGATACAGTGTGATGTTTTGAAAAATGTTTACAATGGGGGAGATTAAATCAGGTTATATAACAAATCCATCACCATACATGATTGTCATTTTTGTAGTGAAAAACATTTAAAATATAACCTTTAAGCAATTTTGAAGATTCAATGCATTACTATTTGTTATCATCATCATTTGCTGCAACAGATCAATAAATCACACCCCTTTTATCCCCAATGAGTTGTTTTTTAGATTCTGCATGCAATATAATGCAGTATTTGCCTTTTTGTGCCTAGCTTGTTTTACTTACCATAATACCCTCCAAGTTCATCCATGTTTTCATAAATGACAAAATTTACTTCTTTTCCAAGGCAGACTAACATATGTCAGATTTTCATTATTTACTTATCTGATGGTGGACACATAAGTTGCTTGCATATCTTAGTTATTGTGAATAATGCTTCAATGAACATAGGAGTGCAGATAAATCTTTGGAATACCGATTTCAATTAAACTTTAGGATTTCTGTATCATATGTTAATTCTATTTGCTGTGGTTTGGATCTAGAATCTTTCTCAAAGACTCATGTTTTTGAAGACTTGGTCCCCAATGCAGCAATTTTCAGAAGTGGGGCTTTTAGTGAGTGATCTGAATATGAGGTGTCTGACATCATCAGTGCATTCATTCATTGTTACCTGAATGGACTTCTCATAGGTGGGACATAGTTGGTGGAAGTAGATCTCTGGGGAAATGCTTGGGAAGGGTATATCTTCTCCCTGCCCTCCCATCTCTATCTCAATCTCTACCTTGCTATCTCTGTTTTTCAGCTGTCATGAGCTTCATCATTCCTTTCTACCATAAATTTGTACCTTGAAGCCAGCTGATCATGTACTGAAACCTCTGAAACCAGGTGCCAAAATAAACCTTTCCTCCTCCAAGTCATTCTTTTTAGGTATTTGGTCAGAGCAATGAAAAGCTAATAAAAATTTGTGCCAAAAGTAGGGTCATTGCTATAGCTATACTTGATAATGCAATTCAGAAGCCTATGGAACTGATTGGTAGAAGGAGTTTGAAAAGTTTGGAGATGCAGGCTAGAGAAGCCCTAGAATGGTATAGGTGAAGCTTAATGAAAAATTCTGGTGTGAGCTCAGAAGACAAGAATGCCAATAGGAATACGAACAGTAAAGACTGCTCTCATGAGTTTCGGGTGGGAATGAGAACTCCATTGGGAATTGTACTAGAGGCCACACATGTTACATTCTGGCAAAGAATCTGTATATATATTTTTAAGTTCCGAGTCTGTACAAGGCTTAAATGTGATGAACTAATTAATCTGGCAGAATAAATTCCAAAGCAGCATGACATTCAGGCAATATCAACAGTGGTCCTAACAATTTTTAGGAAGGTTTTCTCTGAAAATCAAGAGGAAAAGAGCAAAGCAGAAAGATCTGAAAAACTTGCAGTTTGAACAAAAAATACATGTAAAATTGGGGCCAAAGAAGTTGTGGTTGGCAGAGAGATTTGCAGCATTAGAAAGAAACCAAGTACTTTGCACAGAGACAATAGGAAAGATGGGCTTGAGGACATCTAAGAAATCCACATGAACCTACCCATCTCAGGCTCAAAGGTGCAAGACTAGAAACTTATCTGAAAGACATTGTAGGAAGAGAGCACTGCTGGGATTCCACGCTTACTCTGTACTGTCTAAAAAGCGTTTTTTCCCCCAGGATTAGTTTCATTGTGCTTAGCTTCTCAGGAACTTAGAAGCTGCTGCAACCTTGCTACATGGGTTCTAGCCATTTGTCCTGCTGGTGACAGACCTTGGCATTATCAACATAGTGCTGGTTTTGCAGAAATGTAAAATACTGAAGTTAAAATGTCATGGAGGCTCCTACCAAGATTTCAGAGGAATGCCTTGAAGGTCAGACAGTTTTCAGGGTCAGACAACCTGCAGCGGATTCCCTTCTCTTTTCTTTTTCTCTCTCCCTCTCCCCCTTCACCATGCCTTCCCACCATGATTTTTCTTCACTGGAGCCAATTGACCATGGATTGAAATCTTTGGAACCAGGAACCAAAATAAATCTTTCCTCCCCTTTCTTGTTAGGTGTTTTGGTCACAATAATGACAAGCTAACACATTATTTTTAATTTTCTGAGGAACTTCCATACTGTTCTTCACAATAACTGTGTTAATTCACATTCCCACCAACAATTCACAAGAATGTCTATTTTTATGTTGGTGTTTTGTCAGGGGCAGTCTTTCAACACTTTGCCAACATTTGTCTTTTGTCTTTTTGGTCATAGCTATCCTAGCAGATGTAAGGGAAATTTTCATTTTTATTTTCATTTGCATTTCCCTCATGATTAGTAATCATGAGCATTTTTTGTTATATTTGTTGGATAATTGTATGTCTTTTTTTGAGAAATATATAATTAGTTTTGACCTTATTTTTTCATTAAATTATGTTCTTGCTATTAAGTTATTTGAATTTCATATGTATTTTGGATGTTAACCCTTTATCAAATGTATGGCTTGCAAATATTTTCCCCCAAATCATGGGTTGTCTCTTTAGTGTTTCATTCACTGTGCAGATCTTTTTAGTTTCATTCCATCCCATTTATTTATTTTTGGCTTTTCTTGTCTGTACTTAGGACTCAGATCCAAGAAATTTTTGCTTATACTGATATCATGGAGAATTCCCCCTATATTTTCTTCTAGTGGTTTTAAGTTATCAGGTTTTATATTTAAGTCTTAAATCCATTTCAAGTTGATTTTTGTGTATGATGTGAAGTTTCATTCTTTTGCTTGTGGATATGAAGAAACTGTCTTTTCTCCATGATATGCTCTTGGCCAACTGGCCAAAAATCACTTGATGATAAATTCATAGATTTATTTTTATTTGAGGGCTCTGGATGCTGTTCTATAGGTAAGTTTATTTTTATGAGGACATTTTGTCAGGTGCACTTCCTGGGTGTGACTTCCAGGGTGTGGCTTCCTCCAGGTCTCTGGAAGTCTCCTTCTTGATTACTGACGGGTCTCTGGGCTAGCTGTACTGCCCCAATGCATGGCTAAGATGAGATAAAACTGAGACAGGACACGTCTCTGAGGTCAGAAAAAGATTTATTTCCCAGTAGATTCCCGGATGAGTGAGCTTATTCTCAGACTGAAGTTGAGAAGAAATGTACCTAATTTATAAGGTCATTTCAAGATAAACAGTGTGTGGGAGTGGATATAGCTCAGTTGGTAGAGTGCTTGCCTCTCATGTACAAAGCCCTGAGTTCAATCCTCAGCACCACAAAGAAAGAAAGAAAGAAAGAAACAGTGGAACTTAATGATGTGCTGCCTCCAGCTCCAGTCCCACCCTCCTACTCTCATTCCATACATAGGAGGGGCCAAGACCATGATCCAGGGCCATTTGAGAATGCACTGAGGGAACAAGTTTGTCTAGTCTGCCAGAGGGACTCAGATGTATGCATGTCTCAGTGGGACCCCAGGTAGACACACTGCTCTCATACCACCACTGAGAGAGGCTGAAACCAAGTCTCCAGGTTAACTCATAATCTTCTATGCACTGATGTCAGCAGCCTGACCCTATGGCATCAGCAGACAAGACTCCCAGCAGTTCCCTATGTGGGTAGGATTGCTCATAGAGCACAGCTTCTCACTCTCTGCTAGAGATGAAACTTCAGCCTCTTTAGGAACTGCTATGGGCCAGAGGTTGGTAAGCCTCTCTGGGTAGGTTTCCCAGGAGTTCCCTGCACAGGTGGGAAAACTCTGGGGCTGTGGCAGAGAGGGACTGGTGCCAAGAAGGAGCTTCTTCAGGATCTGCTATGTGACAGAAGCCTTAATACTGTTCAGTTGGCAAAGACGGGCATGCTTCTCAGCAGTTTCTTGTGCTATCGGGATTGCTCTCAGGTTACACTTGAGAGGAGCTGAAATCAAGCTTCAAGGCCCCTTCAGGATCTGCACACCTGTCCTGTTGGAACAGGTGTCTGTGTGCCCTTGTGTGTGTAGAATAAGCAGGTGCCATAGCCGAGCAGGACTACAGAGTAGTTTTGGGATAAATTTTGGTTCTGCTGACATTGATGTTGTCCTGTCCGCCAAGGCTTTTGTGTGTGTGAAGCTTCCAGGGCCCTTTGCAGATGATTTTGGAAGCAGCCTCAAAGCTTAACATGGATGAAGCTAAGGCTTTGGGGATTGGGGCCATTTCTGGGTCTGGACTTGGAAGCACAACCAGTGGGTCTGCACTCTCCACATGACTCCTTAAGTCTTGGGCTCCATCAAGTTTTCACAGTCTGAACCCCAAGGCTCCCACAGATTTTTATCTATATATGAGTACAAAACTCTTTTGAGTTTGTAGGGGGAAAATAAGCAGAGGACCCCTATTCTGATGTCTTGTTAATGTCACCTCCACATTTAATTATGTCTTAAGTATTCTCTTAGCTTTTTCACTGCTGTGACTAAAGATCTAACCAGCACAACTGTAGAGGAGAAAAGGTTTATTTGAGGGGTCACGGTTTCAGAGATCTAAGTCCACAGAAGGCCGGCTCCATTCCTTGGGGCTCAAGGTGAGGTTGAACATAATGGCATAGTGTGTGGCAGAGGGAAGCAGCCCACATCATGGTGATCAAGATACCCCAAAGTCACACCCCAAATTGCCACCTGCAGCCACACTCTACCACTTCATTACCACTCAGTTAATGCCATTGGGGATTAATTCACTGATTGGGTTAACATTCTCACAACCCAATCATTTCTCCTCTGAACCATCTTGTATATTTTCACATGTGAGCTTTTGGGGGACACCTCATATCCAAATCATAATAAGTATCTTAAAATTTGCTCTGCCTGTGATAATGCAAAGAATGAATGTTTTGAAACTTTATCTAGTACCTTTTAATTTCTGTAAGCTTCTCAGTATTTCCCTTTTCACAACTTATTTAATGTTTTATTATCTTGTCTTTCACCTTTTATTCTAGAATGTTCCCAAAAAATGTAAAAAAAAAAAAAAAAAAAAAAAACACGCAAAACAGACATTGCCTAAAATTTTAGTATGTTTTCTGAACTAAAATTTTTTTGGAACCCACATTCTTTTTCTGAGATGTTTGTGTTGTTTTCTACATACTTCATTCTAGGAAACCTTTACCATATGACTCACTCATTTCACAAAAAGTTGTCTAATCGGCTAACATCTGAATAAATGCAGGCTTTTTATTTAGATTATTCTTACAATATCTGCACAGTACTGTCATTATTTTGTAAGCAGAGAAGTGATGATCTGTGTTCATAAAGAAATAAGCTTCTCTCAAGCAGGGGGAAAAAAAGCATTGCTTTTCTCTGGGAATAATTTAACTAAAAGGAACAAATTCTTTTTCCAGTAAATCTTTTCTTCTTTAGAAAAATTGGGTTTGCTTTTGTTCTCTGCTTTTGCTACAGCACTAGCACACTGTGTGACCTAGGAAAGCACTTTTCCTTATTAAGCCTTTGCACTCTCATCTCTAAAATGAAGGGGTTCTTTCCATGATCTTCAGGAGACCAGAAGATATCTGGTTCTAATGGCCCCATGCTTCTAATTAGAACTTTCCAATAGTAAAAGTTGGGAGGAAGTTTTACATCCTCAGAGTTCTGCTAATTTAAAAACTTTTACTATAATGAGTGCCAATCACCTTTATGAATTAGCTTTGCCACTCAATAATAGAGTGTTCTGGCTTCTGGCCCAGGCAGAAGGAATGTGGTTAATGGAACGTAGTAATAAGACTGGCTGTCATTCTCCTGTTGCTCCACTGCCTCACTCCGCTTCCCAGGTTAATATATTCCAAGTCCATACTTCACTTATTTATTCCTTCATTACTTTATTCATTCAACAAACATCATTAGGCATTTACTGTGATGCAGCATGATTTTAGGTGCTAAAAGATGCTATAGTCTATTTTGTTATAAGTTATACTCAAACAATAGAGCAAGGGGATAATTTTGATTTTTGCCATAGAAAGTTCCATGGTTGAGTAGACTTTTGATTTGATTTGATTTAGCAAATCAGCCATGGTAAAAGGCAGAGGGGAAGCTCATCCTAAGCCTTGTTCTCTATCCTGGTTATAAAAGCTGTATTAGTTTGCTAGGGCTGCTGTAACAAATAACACAAACTGAGTAGTTTAAACAACAGAAATTTATTTTCTCATAGTTTCGGAGACTAGAAGTCCAAGATCAAATTGTTGGTGGAGTTAGTTTCATTCTGAGTCCTCTCTTCTTGGCTTGTAGATGGCTGTTTTCTTCCTGTTTTGCTCATGGCCTTCCTTCTGTGCATGTCCGTATCCTCAACTTCTCTTCTTATAAGAGCATCTGTTCATTGAGCTCATTTTATCTTACAGGCCTTATCTCCAAATACAGTCACATTCTGAGTATCAAAGTTTAGGACTTCAACATGTGAATTTTGGAGAGACACAATGCAGCCCCTAACAGATGCTTGCTAATAATTCCTGGAGAAATCCTGTCTTCATGCACAAGAAAAGATTGTGACTTCTAGAAGCTTTAGTGTAAATGTAGGAAGGAATCCTTCCCAGAACTGCTTGGCAAACCTTCCACATACCTCACTGACCTCTCTAGAGTTACCTTCTGATAATTGAACCAATGTGTGTGAACAAGCATACAGTTACACAATGAGCTAGAGTCAAATGCCCCCCTCCTGAGATCTGGCTTTCCTCACAACCCATGGACTCAATAGGTAAAATAAATATTTGAAATAAAAGCCAATGTGCTTAATAAAGGAAGAAAAAGAAATGATGTTGGGCAGGTAAAACAGTACTATCCCTAACACCTGGGAGCTCATGTTAAGGCTTCAGCACAGCGACTGTGAGGCTGCCCATGCCTGGATTTCAGATCAGGGCAGAATGTACTTCTTCCCAGAATTAGAAGCCTCTTGAATACCGTTGAAGATTAAAAACATGCTAACACTGTCTGAGAAAAGTCATATTCGCTGAATTATAAATTTAGCCTATCACAATCAACTCAGGGCAATTTACACAGATAAAATAAACCACAATTGCATTCTCTTCCTGATAATCATACAAGAAGGTGAGCAATGAGCGCCAACTTTCAGGATGTTCGTAAGTATCTGCTTTCACCCTGACATCAGCCTTGTGAGGTAAATATTCTCACATTCCAGATGAGGTTCATGAGGGTAAGTGGCCTGCCAAAAGCTTCCTGACTTGCACCCTGCCACCTTGCCATTTCAGTCTGGGGGACATAAGGAACCAAAAATGCAGGTGGTTATTTTCCCCTAATGAGGCCTGACAGCCACCAAGCTGCTGTTTAAGACACTGTGAGAAGTGAATGGTCTCTCCACATCTCCAGGAGTTCTTGGGGTCACATTTTCAGGATCCTCAGGGATGAAATAATTTAACATACAAGTACCTCAACTTCATCCTGCACAATTCTGTCCTTGGCTCAGTAATTAGCAACTCTGTTCTGGTGAATGAATGCAACCCCAGATTCTCAATATGAAGGATTGTCCTCCGTTTCTAAAATTAATAATGAAGAGAACATTTACAAATTCCATTCACTTTCAATTCAGTTCTTATTGGCTTACTGTTTCTTAGGCAATAAAAGTGTGGCCATAGTTGGATAGACAGCAGCTTGACATGGTCTATGATCAGTGTTTTCTTTTTCTTATTTTTTAGGGTTTTACTTTGAAATTATTATTTTTTATCATCATTTTTATTTATATATGACAGTGGAACGCATTACAATTCTTATTACACATAATAGAGCACAATTTTTCATATCTCTGGTTGTATATATAGCATATTCACACCAATTCGTGTCTTCATACATGTACTTTGGATAATAATGATCGTCAATTCCACCAACATTAATTACCCCATGCCCGCTCCCTTCCCCTCCAACCCCTCTGCCCTATCCAGAGTTCATCTATTCCTTCCTTGATCCTATGAGTCAGCCTCCTAACATCAAAGAAAGCATTCAGCATTTGGTTTTTCAGGATTGCCTACTTCACTTAGCATTATCTTCTCTAACTGCATCCATTTACCTGCAGATGCCATGATTTTATTCTCTTTTATTGCTGAGTAATATTCCATTGTACATATATGCCACATTCTTTTTATCCATTCATCTATTGAAAGGCCTCTAGGTTGGTTCCACAGTTTAGCTATTGTAAATTGTGTGCTGCTATAAACATTGATGCGGTTGTGTCCCTGTAGTATGCTGTTTTTAAGTCCTTTGAGTATAGGCTGAGAAGAGAGATAGCTGGGTCAAATGGTGGTTTCATTCCCAATTTTCCAAGAAATCTCCATACTGCTTTCCAATTGGCTGCACCAATTTGCAGCCCCACCAGCAGTGTATGAGTGTGCCTTTTTCCCCACATCCTCGCCAACACTTATTGTTTTTTGTATGCATAATAGCTGCCATTCTGACTGGAGTGAGATGAAATCTTAGAGTGGTTTTGATTTGCATTTCTCTAATTGCTAGTGATAAACATTTTTTCATGTATTTGTTCATGCATTGTACATCATCTTCTGAGAAGTGTCTCTTCAGGTCCTTGGCCCATTTATTGACTGGATTATTCTGTTTGTGGGGTGGATTGTTTTGTTTTGTTTTTGGTGTTTAGCTTTTTGAGTTTTTTATATACCCTAGAGATTAGTCTATCTGATGTATGAGGGGTAAAGATTCTCTTCCAAATGTAGGCTCTGTATTCACCCCACAGATTGTTTTGCTGAGAAGAAACGTTTTAGTTTGAATCCATTCCATTTACTGATTCTTGATTTTAATTCTTGTGCCACAGGAGTCTTATTAAGGAAGTTGGGGGCTAATCCCACATGATGGAGAATAGGGCCTACTTTTTCTTCTATTAGATGCAGGGTACCTGTCTGTATTCCTAAGTCCTTGATCCATTTTGAATTGAATTTTGTACATGGTGAGAGATAGGGGGGTTAATTTCATTTTGTTGCATGTGGATTTCCAGTTTTCTCAGCATCATTTGTTGAAGAGACTATCTTTTCTCCAATGCATGGTCTTGGCACCTTTGTCTAATATAAGATAATTGTAGTTTTGTGGGTTAGTCTCTGTGCCCTCTATTCTATACCATTGGTCTACCAGTCTGTTTTGGTGCCAATACCATGCTGTTTTGCACTGTAGTATAGTTTAAGTTCTGGTATAGTGATGCCACCTGCTTCACTCTTCCTGCTAAGAATTGCTTTAGCTATTCTGGGTCTCTTACTTTTCCAGATGAATTTCATGATTGTTTTTTCTATTTCTATGAGGAATGTAATTGGAATTTTTATTGGAATAGCATTAAATCTATATAGTGCTTTTGGAAGTATGGTCATTTTGATAATATTAATTTTGCCTATCCAAGAGCAAAGTAGATCTTTCCATCTTCTAAAGGTCTTCTTTGATTTTTGTCTTCAGAGTTCTGTAATTTTCATTATATATATATATATATATATATATATATATATATATATATATATTCTCACCTCTTTTATTAAGTTGATTCCCAAGTATTTTATTTTATTTTTAAGTTTATTAAGAATGGGTAGTTTTCCTCATTTTCCTTTCTGAGGATTTGTCACTGATATACAGGAATATCTTTGATTTATGGGCGTTGATTTTATATCCTGCTACTTTGCTGAATTCATTTACTAGTTCTAGAAGTTTTCTGGTGGAATTTTTAGGGTCTTCCAGGTATAGAATTATATCATCAGCAAATAGTGCCAATTTGAGTTCTTCTTTTTCTAGGTGTATCCCTTTAATTTCTTTTGTCTGTCTAATTGCTCTGGCCAGTGTTTCAAGAACTATGTTAATAGAAGTGGTGAAAGAGGGCATCCCACTTTTTAGAGGGAATGCCTTCAATTTTTCTCCATTTAGAATGATGTTGGCCTGAGGTTTAGCATAGGTAGCCTTTATGATGTTGAGATATGCTCCAATTATTCCTAGTTTTCTAGTGTTTTGAACATAAAAGGGTGTTGTATTTTGTCAAATGCTTTTTCTGCATCTATTGAGATGATCTTATGGTTCTTAGCTTTAAGTATATTGATGTGATGAATTACATTTATTGATTTCCATATGTTGAACCAACCTTGCATCCCTGAGATGAATCCCACTTGATCATGGTACACAATCTTTTTTATATGTTTTTGTTTTTGATTTGCCAGAATTTTATTGAGAATTTTTGCATCTATGTTCATTAGAGACATTGGTCTGAAGTGTTTTTTTTTTCTCTGATGTGTCTTTGCTGGGTTTTGGAATCAGGGTGATATTGGCCTCATAGAATGAGTTTGGAAGTGCTGCCTCTTTTTTCATTTCCTGAAATAAATTGGAGAGTATTGGAGTTAGTTCTTCTTTAAAGGTTTTGTAGAACTTGGCTGTGTATCCATCCGATCCTGGGCTTTTCTTGATTGGTAGACTTTTGATGGCATCAGCTATTTTGTCACTTGAAATTGATCTGTTTAAATTGTGTATATCATCCTGATTCAATTTGGGCAAATTTTATGACTCTAGAAATTTGTCAATGTCTTAGATATGTCCTATTTTATTGGAGTACAAATTTTCAAAATAATTTCTAATTATCTTCTGTATTTCTGTAATGTCTATTGTGATATTTCCTTTTTCATCACATATGTTAATGATTTTTCTCTCTCCTCTTCGTTCTCATGGCTAAGGGTCTGTCAATTTTATTTACTTTTTTAAAGAACCAACATTTTGTCAATTTTTTCAATTGTTTCTTTTGTTTCAATTTCATTGATTTTAGGTCTGATTTTAATTGTTTCCTGTCTTCTGCTGCTTTTGGTTTTGATTTGTTCTTTTTCTAGGGCTTTGAGATGTAGTGTTAAGTCATTTATTTGTTGAATTGTTCTTCTTTTAAGGAATAAACTCCATGCAATGAACTTTCCTCTTAGAACTACTTTCATAGTTTCCAAAAAATTTTGATGTTGTATCTATGTTCTCATTCACCTCTAAAATTTTTTAATCTCCTCTTTGATGTCTTCTGAAACCCATTCTTCATTCAGTAGCATATTACTTAGTCTCCAGGTGTTGGAATAGATTTCATTTCTTATTTTATCATTGATTTCTAATTTCATTCCATTATGATCTGATAGAATGCAGGGTAGTATCTCTACTTTTTTATATTTGCAAAGAATTGTTTTGTGGCATAGTATAGGTCATAGTATATGATAAAAATATGATAAATGAATAAATAAATGAAACCAGACAAAAGCAAAGTTAGATGAAAGAATAGAAACAAACAGATTCCCAAATAGTGTTGGCTAAACAGAATCATGTAGTGAGGAGAGCCTCAGGTGTTAGAGTCTGTAAACAAGTCAAGATGGCGCCTGGCATTTTGCAGAGGGAGTGGTTTGTGAATTAACGCCAGCGAGTCATTAAGTGTGGAGATTCCTTATTGGTTGACTGCTGTATCTAGTTTATGTTAACTAAGATAAGCTGTGTGTAATGTATATATACCCTTCCTTCCAGTCCTACAATAAACGACTCCCACTCCTGCTGTATCAATGTACACAAGTTGCTCATCACCCCCCCCCCCGCCCCCCGTTATTTTGCTGCAGCCGGACTGCGGCACTCAGGTTTAGTACAAAGGAGAAGGAAGATAACTGACAGTAACTGCATGATAGAAAAAGTAAGTAACATCACCTTTCTAGGAAAAACTAGACCAGAGAAAACACATGTGAACTTGAAGAAATGACCAGTCCCATAATTAAATACCTTGTCCTTTTATAATAAGCACATAGTCAGATATCAAATGACATATTAGCAAATATATTTTAGAGAAGTCTATTTTAGAGAAGAATCCATGTGCTGCTGAGAAAAAGTATATGCTGTCCTTGACGGTTGGAATATTCTATATATGTCAGTTAAGTCTAAGTTATTGTTTGTATCATTGAGTTCTATAGTTTCTTTGTTCAGCTTTTGTTTGGAAGATCTATCTAGTGATGAAAGAGGTGTGATAAAGTCACCCAAAATTATTGTGTTGTGGTCTATTTGACTCTTGAACTTGAGAAGAGTTTCTTTGATGAACACAGCTGCTCTGTTGTTTGGGGCATATATATTTATAATTGTTGAATCTTGTTGGTGTGTTTTTCCCTTGAGCAGTAATGTAGTGTCCTTTTTTTATCCTTTTTGATTGACTTTAGTTTGAAGTCTACTTTATTTGATACGAGGATGGAAACCCCTGCTTGCTTCTGCAGTTCATGTGAGTGGTATGATTTTCCCCAACCTTTCACCTTCAGTCTGTGAATGTCTTTTTCTATATGATGAATTTCTTGGAGGCAGCATATTTTGGGGTCTTTTTAAAATCTAATCTGCTAATCTATATCTTTTGATTGATGGGTTGAGGCCATTAACATTCAGGGTTATTACTGAGATATGATTTGTATTCCCAGCCATTTCTGATTATTTTTGATATATTACGTGACTTGGTTTCTCCTCTGATTAGACTTTATTTAGTGTAATCCCTCCCTCTGATGATTTTCATCATTGTTTTTCATTTCCTCTTCTTGGAATATTTTGCTGAGGGTGTTTTTTAGTGCAGGCTTTCTCGTTGTAAATTATTTTAACTTTTGTTTATCATGGGAGGTTTTTATTTCATCATCAAATTTAAAGCTTAGTTTTGCTGGATATAATATTCTTGGTTGGCATCCATTTTCTTTCAGAGCTTGGTATATGTTGTTGCATGATCTCCTGCCTTTGAGGGTCTGGTTTGAAAAATCTGCCGAGAAAGGAATTGGTCTCCCCCTATATGTGATCTGATTTCTCTCTTTTGTGGCTTTTAAGATTCTATCCTTATTCTCTATGCTAGATATTTTCTTTATAATGTACCTTGGTGTAGATATGTTGTAATTTTGTACATTTGGTGTCCTGTAGGCCTCTTGTATTTGGTTTTCCAATTCGTTTTTCATGGTAGTCTGCTTGAGAAATTTTCTGATATTATCTCATTGAAGAGATTGTGCATTCATTTGGTTTGAAACTCTGTGCCTTCCTCTATCGCAATAACTCTTAGATTTGCAAGGGTCAAAATCCTGTCCCATAACTCTTGGATGTTCTTTCTGTTCATGGTTTCTTACTATCATCACTGTTCGATCAACTTTATTTTCCAGATTGTGTATTTTGTTTTCTTTATCTGACATTCTTTCTTCCAAGTGATCTAGTCTATTGGTCTTACTTTCTTTCGGCTCCTGCAGTAGTCCACAGGTCAGAATGGGCAGTCCTGCACCAGAGGCTAGGCTCTAGGGAGTGTCTGCCCCTTGGGGAAAGGGATGGACCAGGCCTGCTGTGTGCCTGGGCCCCACAGAGACCAGTGTGGGTGGATCTGGCCAATGTTTTCTTTCTTACAAATCTCACTGTGTCTTTCTTAATTCCCAAGGTGTTTTTATTGTTGTTTTTTAAACACAATTTGGTCATTGTTTCAAAATTTCAGGCATCAACACTTGCGTTTAAAATGTGTTTGTGTAACATACTTTTTAAGCTAAGCCAACTCAGATTTATATACTCAACTATTTAATATGCCTAAAAATCTCCTTTATGCATATCTCAGTTGATACCAACATACCACATCTATGCAGTAGCTGAGGACAAGCCATTCTAGATTCTTCTCATACTGCATATCCAGTCCATCATGAGCTCATCTGATATAAATAATATGATATGTGTGTGTGTATATATGTATAGGTATCTGTGTGTGTATGTGTGTATCTCATAGCCAACTACTTCTCATCATATTATCACTTTCACACTGGTGAGTTATTTCATCTCTTGCTTGGAAGAATTCAAAATCCTTCTACAGGTCTTCCTGCTTCTATATTTGCCTTCTTATAGTCTGTGCCAAGGGTAGAAAATCATGGACCACAAGCCAAAGTTAGTCAGCTGCCTGTTTTTATGAGTGAAGTTTTATTGGAACACAGCCAAAATAATTCTACCATGCTAAAATTTACTTTTTAATGGAGCTCAATGTTGAGCATTTGTTCACTGAATATTTGTTTATGTATTGTCTATGAGTCTTTTTGTGCTAACATGGAAGAGTTGAATAGATATGTGTGGTCCATAAACCCTTAAATATTACTATCTGAAACTAAAGAAAAAGTTTGCTGACCGGGGCTAATTTTACTTTAGCAACCTGAAAAGTGCTTTCAAAATCAAAGTCAGATTAATTCAGTCCTCTGCTCACATTCTTCCCATGACTTTTCATTTTTAGAGGAAAATCCAAAAGACTCCATGATCTGAGTTTTCTTTTATTTCTAACTTCCTCTCCTGCTGCTTTCCCCTTTAGTCACTCCAGTCCAGTCCAAAGGATCCCTCGTACTCCTCCAACATGGGAGGCCTATTCCTATCTCAGGACCCTTGCATGTGTTCTCCTTTCTACCTGGATGCTCTCCTCCCAGATAATCTGCATGGCTCACTCCCTCATGTCTGGCAGATCTTTGTTCAAATATCAGTTTCTTAAGGGTCTTTCCCAAGCCAACCTAATTAATAAAGCCCATAAGCCCCAAATCCCAGCATTACCAAATTCTTTTATCCTTCTTTATTTTTCATCTATCTTTAGCAATTGCCATATCCTACCATAGCTTACTTATTTATGGAGCTTGTTGAATTTTAGTTCATCCTCTTAAGACTATAATACAGGAACTTTGTTCTCCAAGAACATGGAACAGTAGTTATTTTTTTTATATAACAAATATTTGTTGAAGAAGTGAGTGAACAAATGAGTAAATGAAAAATGAATATAAAGGTATTCATGGGTCCTCTCCACAAAGCACTATGGGACAATATAAAGGTAGAACGTGATGTCACTTCAAGTCAAGAATTTATTACCTACATTGTTGAAGGAATTCAGGAAGAGCACTGGGGAATATAATTGGCACTAAAATGACTAGTATAACCATATGTATAAAACAGATCTGAGAAAAAGAGAATGACATAAAACAAGCTTTTGGGAAAGGCTGCATGGAACAACCTGAGCCACTCACAGAAAAATGGAGAGAATGAAACAGACCAGAAGGGGGGTGGGGAGGACCACCCAGTACTCCAGGGAAAGGCACGGCACAAGCAAAGGGATGCCAGGAAGAGCTATCTCCAAGCAGAAACCACAAGGTTACTAGTCAGTACTAATTTGCAGTCTAGGTTTGAAGTTTTAGTCTTTCTCTACCAAACAGTGAATCCATAGGACATTGAGGAGCTTGACCTAACTCTGTGCTGTGAAGACGAATTCCTTCCTACACATATGTGGATTTTATATACAGATACCTATAAATACAGATGTCAGCATAGATAAGTAACATCAAAGGGAGCAACAGCCTGCATTTTTTTAGTAAAAAGAAAGAAATCATGGAATTAGTGATTTACTAGCTAAGAGTAAGAAGCATTAAATCAGTCAGTGGTATTTTATCATTTACATCACTGATATGTCATCAAGCCTCCCCATGTTTAGATATTCACCAACCAAAATGCAAAAACCTTGTGCCAGATGCCAGAGTTCAAGTGGAACAAACAAGACAGTGGTCCTACCCTGGGGAGCAAAAGTCTAGAGGGGATGGCAGAGAATAAACTGGACAAGAGGATAGGAAGGGCTCTGGGAGCAGCCTCCTCCTCTTGCTCTGATTCCATGATCATGAAGCAACCTTCTGATGGCTGCTTCAGGCCCAGATTTTAACAAGAACCTGCGTAAGTGTGGGGGAGAGAAGGTGGGCTAGAGCATCAGACTGGAAGCTCAGTTTCTAGACCTGCCCTGAACAGGGGTAGCCCTAGGCCCTGGCAAATTAACCATCAGAAAGTGACAGGAGTATCAGAAATGTTGTAGGATTATTGACTGTTGATTATATCAGTTAGTGTGTGTGTGTTGGATAAAGGACTATAAGCAATATGCCCATGATGTAATGTGCACTGCAAAACTTAGATAAACTGCAGAACTTAGCTAGACTTAAGTTAGTGATGTAAGAGTCTACACCTGGGCATTCACGCTGGGACTCACCCAGTTATCAGCTGCAAGCACAACTGAACTGGGACATAAAAACCCAGACTTTGGGGGGGCTGGCAGGACTCATAGGACCTGGACTGGTGCTGTTGTCCCCGTTGAAACAGACTCCTCTGGCCTGTATCAAGTTCCAGCAACCTGGATTGAAGACACGTTAAGGAGAGCATCCGGGACCCTTGGGTGTAGACTCAGTCAGGACTTAGAATTAGGATGTGTATCTGAAATGTGATGAGCATTAAAAAAATAGATTTGATTGAGTCTAACTGTTCCTCAGACCAAGTCTGTAGAAACTGCTCTTGACAGAGAGCCACCCTGAAGGTGTCTTATAGACCTTCTTGGGAACATGGGGACATCTTCCTTGTTGTTATATATAGTCCTTACAGGAAAAACATTTTCTTTGGATTTTCTTACCTTTTCCTATGTATTTTTCTAACCTTTTCCTCGTTTTAAATTTTTGTTCTCTAAGTCTTCCCAATAATAAAGTGGTCTTGATTTATCCTGGATTTGTTTTGTGGGATTGCTGCTAATTCGACATTTCTACCTCTCTCTAGACTCTCCTTTACATCACAGGAGAGAAGCCTATGTTTCCCAGAAATATTTTTCCCATCTCTTCTCAGGTCAGATTCTGTCACCCAGGGGCACACACAGGAGTTTGGAAGACAGATGAGGAGAAGCCATGAGTCTCCAGTGACAGGGCTAATGGAACAGAAGCAGATGGCAGACCTAAGATTATCAGAATTTTCTTGGCTAATTCCTGCAAATCAGATGATTTCCTGGTGCTTCCAAAGGTTCTAGAAGTTTGGAAACTCTAGGGTTAGCTCCCAAGACCACAGCTTTCCGTGCTGCGAGCAGATGAGACCATGGCAACAGCATCTAGCCATTCAGACGCTTGGCCTTTATGAACTCAAGCCATAGTTCCCCCAACTGTGCCTCCTAGGGTTCTCTTTCCTCTCTAACTCCCTGCCTTCAAAATTCTTCCTGCTTGGAAAGCTACTTTCTGAGCAAAGCTGACAAGTTTAGTAAGTTTATAGAGGAAAGATTCTTTTGACCCTCATCTCAAAAGTCCTTAGTGCTTAGATCCTTGGACTAACCCCTAACTCTGTGGTGTCCTTCCTTCCAGGAAGGTAGAGAATGGAGAGAAAGAAAGGAAGTAAATTATTGTCCAAATTATCTATGTCTAGATTCGACTGTTACTGACTAAACTGCCCTTTTTACTTCCTGGGTTGGAATACAAAGGCCATGAATGATCAGAAGTTTGAGAAGAGGTGACCTGGCCAATAAGAAAAAGCTATTGGTCTGATAGTGGATAACTGAGAAGCTGTCTTTGCTCTGAGGCTTCAAGGAACTGGGAAATACTAACCTGGGGGGTACTGCACACAAGGCAGTCCACCCCACACAGCAGGGAAGGAGGATATTCACAGGAAATAGTCTTTCACTGGGAGGCTTCTATATAACAGGGAGAATAAATCACAGTTGTAAATTGAAATGGCACATGACAGAAGAAAAAGATCCCAAAGAAAAGAATCCATAAAAGCAAGTGCTAAGAGGGTTTCACAAGTGAAATTACATTCTGCTAAGAGAATTCAGAAAGGCCTTTCTGGAAGACATAGATCTTAAATAATGGGCAAGTTTTCAAAGGGAGTTTGGGGAGGCCATTGTGGCCTACAAAGCGGGATGCTGAAGTGTCCACGGTGTTTTCAGACAATGACATGCAGGTTAGCTGGTTAGAGAACAAGGACTGCAGGGGAATAGGTTCATAATACAGCCATGTACCACTTAGCAATGGGGTGTGTTCCGAGACACACATCTTTAGGCAATCTCATCCCAGCATCATAGCATATACTTGTACAAATCTAGATAGTTGGGGTCAATTCCTCCACATGGCTTTTTTTTTTTTTAACTTGGAATTGAATTCAGGGGCACTTAACCACTGAGCCACATCCCCAGCCCTTTTTTGTATTTCATTTAGAGACAAGGTCTCACCAAGTTGCTTAGGGCCTCGTTAAGTTGCTGAGGCTGGCTTTGAACTCACAATCCCCCTGCCTCAGCCTCCCTAGCCTCTGGGATTACAGGCATGTACCACTGTGCCCAACTCCCCATGGCCTCCTGATGCAACAGGAGACGTGGTAAACGAGATGCATGAGGCCACTGCAGGCAGAATGCGGCATCCTAGTCTAAGTTAAGTCTTTTTACTTTCCTTTTGCAAGTAGGAGTAGTACTCTAAAATAACATTGAATATTGTTGTAAATACATAGACCAATAACATGGTCATTTATTATCACTGTCAAGGATTAGAGAGCGTACAAAACTGAATGTGTTATACTTTCATACGACTGGCAGCACCAGAAGCATGCATACACCTGAGTAATGTGTTGAATATGTAGTGTTGAGACCACTGTGACATCACTAGGCCATGGGAATTTTTCAGCTTTATTATAGTCTTTCAGGATGACTCTCATACAGGTGGCCCATCAATGACGGAAATGTCATCATACAGTACACAACTGTATGAGCACTAGAGAACCTTACAGGATCAGAGGATGGTGATTCCAAATCATCCTGCCTATCTAGACAAAGCAAGAGTAGTCAAAACGTACAAAACACACACACACACACACAAAAAAAAAAAAAAAAAAAAACCTCAGCCTCACACCTAGAATTTAATTGGCTTTCAGCATACTAAAACATCCATGTTTCCTCAGTGCTCCCCAGACCTACTTGGGTTAAAAAACAATGAGAAGATGCATCTGAAATTCTAGCCTAGGATAAGAACTTTTTTTGTTCCCTGATGTCATTGTTTGAGTGAGCTGAGCCTTGGGCCCAGGCTTCTTGGAGGAGGGTCCCCCCATTATCCTACAGCAGCCTGGAAGTGATGGAAAAGATTCTACAGCCGCATTTCTTTAACTACACATTCTAATCAGAGGAGAATCTCGGCAAAAGAATTGGATCTTACTTTGACCAATGAAATCAGAATCTCAGAGTTTCGAACCCGAGCATCAATATTTCCCCATTAATTATTCTGGAAACATCCACACAATGTGCCCCCTATTTCTCCACAGTAACAGGTTTGTATTTCCCCATTTCATTTCTGTTTTTACATTGTGCCTGGTATTCGAGCCTCTTGTTCACGTCCTTGCTGTCCTTTTGTTTTGGGGTAATCTCTTTTCCCTCGCCCTCACCGCACAGCAGTCTAATACGTGGTATATACTTTAGTGATTTTGACTTCAATGTCAAAGACCACAGACACCTGACTGAAAATGACTTCTCCACTCATTTTCCATTTCTCATTGTTGCATTTTAATCTTTTCTTCACACCGTAGCCAAAGTGAACTTCTCAAAATTCAAATGCACTTAATTTTCAAAGCTGGGTGTTTAGTATGATTGATACCTATCTATCTGTATATAGAGATAGATAAAGACAGATTTAAAGATAGATTTAAATAATTACAATTAACTTGCCATTAGTTATAATATTCCATTTGTTTTGTGCATGGGGAAGATATTGATAACTTATAAATTTCCCTGGTGATTGATAAATGAATCCAGAGTTAAGAACCATGACACCAAGTGCAGGTTGAGGCCAGACCACAAGAGCCTCCAAGACCCAGAACCAGGATTTAGAATGCAATAAAATTGGACAATAGATCATTACTGAAACCTTTGAATAGATAAATAACATAAACAGAGATGTGCTAAAGCTCACAAGCCAAAATAACACTTGTGGATTTGAGAAGGAGACTTAATTACTTCTGAGAAAAGTTATTTATTCATTTCTCAATGGGCTTATGTAATCATCTCAGTTCTGTCTCCAGTTTCCTTCCGTTCGTAATTATTTTTCCTCCATTTACTTGCCCTGATATCCTTATAGTCATTTGGGTATCTGTCAAAAGGCTACATTTCAGTATATTAATTCTCTTGGTGAGTGGAAGAACTTGGATTCCATCTGCTAGTTTTATTAAAATCCAGATGGAAAAAAAAGAAATTTCTGTATTATCTAAGGGATCCATGTGAGCTGCCCAGCCCCATTAGCTGTTGTCTGTTGGAGAAAGATTATGAGTGGCATGATCTTAAGAATGCAGCCCTTTGGTGGTTGTTGAAAAGGATGCCAGAAAGGACAGGAAGGCTACTACCCTGATCAGTAGCCATGGTCACTGGTTTCTACAGTCAACAGAATTTCAACTGTAAAATCCAGCCTGATGGAACAATAGAAGGCAACTTTTGACTTAATAATTTAGAAACCAAGGATATAATCTCACTTTCCTACATGTGCTTGCATCTCTTAAATGTGTCAGCATAGCCATGGTTTTGCTAGCAAAATCCTGTAGAATGGGGAGATGGGGAGTGGGAGAATGCCCAAAACTGTCCTAGACAACAGATGGAGAATTCAAGTTAACCTGTCTGACAGAGCAACCTAGGGAAGTCCTCTATGGTAACCCATCCTCAACCCCACTCCAAATTAGAAATTCTAGGAAAAATAGTTTTAAGTAATAATTCAACTCATCAACACAATGTGAGATCTCTCTGCATCAGAAATGGAGAACATTCTCAGAAGAGGTTATTCAATCAACAAATAATGTTCAACATTTCTAGCAATTAGAGAAATGCAAATCAAAACTATTCTAAGATCCCATCTCACTCCAAACAGAATGGCAGCTATTATGAAGACAAACAATAATAAATGTTGGTGAGGATGTGAGGGAAAAGGCACACTCATACATTCTGGTGGGACTGCAAATTGGTGCAGCCAATATGGAAAGCAGTATGGAGATTCCTTGGAAATCTGGGAATGAAACCACCACTTGACCCATCTATCCCTATCCTCGGTCTATTCCCAAAGGACTTAAAAACAGCATACTACAGGGACACAGCCACATCAATGCTTATAGCAGCACAATTCACAATAGCTAAACTGTGGAGTAATCTAGATGCCCTTCAGTGGATGAATGGATAAAAAAAATGTGGCATATATACACAATGGAATCTTACTCAGTAATAAAAGAGAATAAAATCATGTAATTTGCAGGTAAATGGATGCAGTTGGAGAAGATAACGCTAAGTGAAGTTAGCCAATCCCAAAAAAACAAATGCCGAATGTTTTCTCTGATATAAGGTGACTGACTCATAGTGGGGTAGGGAGAGGGAGCATGGGAGGAATAGACAAACTCTAGATAGGGAAGAGGGGTGGGAGGGTAAGGGAAGGGGCAGAGGTTAGCAAAGATGGTGGAATGTGATGGACATCATCATTATCCAAAGTACATGTATGAAGACATTAATTGGTGTGAACATACTTTATATACAGAGATATGAAAAATTGTGTTCTATATGTGTAAGAAGAATTGTGATGCATTCTGCTGTCTTGTTTTTTAAAAATAAAAGCAATTTTAAAAAAGTAATGGAGAACAAATCTTTAGGTGGGGAAGCTGTGGGAGTTGAAGCAGAACATAGTGAGGATAAAAATGCACTATTTAGAAGTTGGCATTTTCACTCCTCTGTGATGAAGTCAAGCTCCAGCTCAAGAATGCAGATCTGAACTCCCCAAACAAACAAGCCTGGGGCCAGCAAAGACAGAAAATCACCCTGCTGGCCAGAAAGCCATCCATCTACCCCAGGCCTTGTCCCAGGTGACTTCAGAAACAGGAACTTCAAAAAATACAATCACAAACCCATAATGCAGCACAGTTGCACCACACACCAGGCATGGGCATGGCCAGAAGTGTTCACTGAATGCTCCCAGGGAACATCATTCACATATACTAGTTCTCTTATTCTGGTCATGGTTTGCTATGTAACAAGCCATTGTAAATGTCCATGGCTGAGAACATTGGTTTATTGCCTCTTTTGTTTTGGGAGACTATGAATTGAAATGGGATACAGCAAAGCAGCCCATCTATGCTCCATGATATCTGGGACTCAGCTGTGAGTGCCAAAATAGCATGACTGGCTTGTTGGAGCTGGCAGTCCACTGGGAGCTTAGAAGGGCTGTCAGGCAAATTCTTCAGTCCTTCTTTGTTTGAGTCTCTCCAGAGCTTCCTCTCTGGGTGGCACACAGGATCCAAGAGCCCCACATAGAAGATGTAAATATTCCTATGACCCAGGGTTGTAAAATTAAAAAGCATCATTTCTACCACATTCCATTGGTTAAACAAGACCTCATCACCAGCCAGGACTCAAAAGGAAGAGACCACACTAGGATATAAATCGCATGTACCATGGCTCACTGGGGGACCACTTTGGACACTAATAATTATACTGTTGTAATTGTAGTATGCAGTATTTGTGGTTGTAAAAATTCTTGTGCAATATTCCAGACTGTGGTTGTATAAATTCTGGTGTAAGATTTAAATAAAAACATGGGTTAAGAATAAGTCAATTCAATGGAACCCTTCAGAATGACCATAATACTGCCTCATAAAGAGACCTCCATGATAGAGCACCAAAAGACTCTCTTAGTGTTCCCAAAGGTCCCCAGGAATATGAATTTGAAGAGAAGAAATATGCTCCTATCAGAGCTGGGCCATGAGCCCTAAGCAGAGTCTACCATAAGGCTCGCCAGATAAAATTTACAGGGTTACCCATCTCAGTGGATCCTGATCAGCCTCTAGAATAAAATACAGTCAGCGTCAGGGCTAACTGGGTAGGTGGCTGCCCATAACTTTAAATATGCATTGAGGAGGGCCAAGGAGACTAGGAGTTAAGTGAATGATTTACTATCATTTGGAAAGACATAAGACCACTTGTACAACAACTTTAAGAAACTGAGCCAGGATCACAAACCTCCCATCTCAGCCCAGCAACAGCAATCTCTGAAAAGAAGCACCTCCCCAGGCTGGTTCAGTTCACAGGGAAGATGTGTGTTCAAATTAACACAAATGACAAGTGCCATTGTGCTCCCTCTTCCCAGAGGAAGATTAATTGAGGACACCTGATGTGAGAAACAGCGTAAAGAAGCCTGGCTGTCAGAGCAGGCATTCTGCATTGTGACAGGTTCTTCTCTGTCTGGCACTTCAGAATAGATCAGGGATATGATGGACTCATAATTTGGACTGCTTGAAAGCTAGCAAAGAAAGAACACCTAGTTTAGAAATATCAGGATTCTGAAGCATATAAAGGCAATGCTATCTCTACCAGCATTTGCTCTTGAAATAAGCAGATGTAAAAGTAGTTCCAGAAAGTTCTTCTCCCAAAGAAATCTTTTGGACAGCCAATCAGGTCCAAATGGATTATAAAATAGCCCAAGCATGAAAACATTCAAGCATAATGGACAAACACAGCCTCTAGCCTTATCTTAAACTTGGTAAAAGTGATGCCAAATGTTTACAATATTCCATTTCCCAGTCTTCCTTTCTGGATGAGGTCAGGTGATATGTCCAGGTCAGCGAAACATGTGAGTCCATGAAAAACCTGTATAGAATTGTGCTGTCTGTCTTTCTGCTTAGGGTACGAAGAATAGAGCCCATTTGTAGAGACAGCAGGGTCTTTATATCAAGGCAGCCTGAATCACTGAGGCTCTGCATTTGAAGCTTATTTGCTACTGCAGACTCATAAACTTCACCAATTCCATCATTCCAAAGGATGTGGTAGGTTTGTACTAGTAGCCTGGGATACCTATGGACATCCCTCTCATGTGGTGGCCCCTAGGAGGTAGCACCAGGATGGGAGAGTTCTGTGTTTACCTAGGAGGGATTTTAGCAGGCATTGTTCTGGAATTTACTACTATGAGAAGAAAATTGGAGGAAGCCAGTGTCAAAATGAGGAAAATCATATTGGTTAAATCCAAAGAAGAGAGCATAAAAATTCTTGGAGGTATGATAAGTGGGTACAATCCAGAGTGGGGACTTCCAGGTGTGCTTGGGATTGTGCTTGGGATTGAGCTGATTAGAACTTCATATCCAAATGGGCTGTTGACACCTCAGTTCCCACTCAGTACAAAACACACTTGAGATGAAAAGTGTACTGTAAACTATCAGTGGAGAGTCTTGCTTCTTGGACCATGAGGTCCTTTAACAAAGGTCTTGTTGCTTCTGCCTACACTAGTATAGCCAGCATAGGAAGAAACACACATTCATCATGACAATCCTATGAAATGAACGTAGGCAGCACACCCCTCCCGGCTCTGTACCTGGTGCCATGGAGAAAACAGTATTTTCAGGAAACTATCACCTCCATAATTCAACTCTTATCTAAGAAAAACAAGAAAACATACATTTAAGGAGTGGATTCCAGAGGCAGGGTTTATTTTTGGTGCTATTCCTGTCATTTCTGGTTTCCATTAAGATATCTTACAAGTTAATTACTTGACTTCTTTCTGCTTCAAGTATCTCATCTGCCAAGTGGAGATAAAAGTAGTTCCCAGGCTGGGGATGCAGCTCAGTGGCAGAGAACTTACCTAACATGCATGAGTCCTTTAGCTCCATCCCCACTGGCACAATTAAAAAAAAAAAAGCAGTTCCTTTTTCATGAGTTAACATAAGAACTATACTGGATCATGAAGAAAAGTACTTAGCACTATGTACAGGATCCTTTCAAATATTGGCCAGGAATCCCCACCTGTGTCTTTGCCTCCTCTCTCTGCAGGCCTAAGACAAGTCACTTCTCCCCTTCAATACCTGCTCTGCAATCCCTGGGGTCCCCACTCTGAGACGGAAGCATTACAGAATAAGGACTATTTCCATTTTCTGTCTCTGGAAGTCCTGGGTCTCCAACTTGCCACCACTCTTGCCTGCTTTTCACCAACAGGGGCATTGGGAACATATTACCTAAAGTCTCACAACTACTGCTCTGCTAGCAAGGTTTCCTCTAGGGGTAAGGAAGCCAGATGACCCCACACTGTTATGCTTTATGGACCAGAATATCCCCCACTTCCCAGGACATTTTATCTCCCACTTGTTCCTAATGTCTAAAACTCTAGCAGACAAGGCACATTCATTTGACTAAAATACAAAACTCCCAGGAAGAGGAAGTCTTATCTGTCACCAATGCCTCAATATAGATCAATTCCTCCGATTCCTTTCCTGAAAGCAGGTTAGGTGAAAGGTACGTGTAAGAAAAGATGAAGAACTTGGGGGTTTAAAAGGCAGCTGAGAAGTAAAAGGATCCAAGTGAGAGTCCTGAGGGCCCGAGAGACGGTCACCTTCATGACATAGAGTTCCACTTACACCTGCTTCCACCCAGTCATTGTCCTCAATGAAGGAAATGAACCAAAATAAAACAAAATCCCCAGACTCAGTAGGGCCCTGGGAGCCTCCCAAAGAAGAGCTGAGCTTCTGAAGCCTGAGGCTGCAGCAGGTATAGTGCTGTTCTGTGAGCTGGTACGGGTCGTCCACATACAGGAAGTAATCAGAGAGCACGGGCAGCAGGCAGGAGCGCTGGCCCCAAAGCCCTTTTCATTAGGACTCATTCTACTCTGCACAGGAAATTTTGAGCACTATCAAGACTGTCAAATGCCTGCTTTTCTATTCATTAAAAAGACCCAGGATCCCCTGACCCAATAAAAGTGCCACCTTGACCCTATGGGGAGTGTAAGCACAGGAATAAAAACACAAAAGACAATAAAATCTAATGGACAATCTCATCCTGGCAACATATTGCAGGGCAATAGTTTTAAGCTTTTTAATTTACACACTTAAAAATTATATTGAGGACCCAGAAGAGCATTGAATTAGGCAAGTTAACAGCTACACATATTTACCATTTTAGAAATTAAAATCGAGAAATTAAAAACATATTCATTTATGAATTCATTTTAAATAATAATAAAATGTTAACATAGCCAACCTGCACTTTGAAAAATAACTATTAAAAACAAAAGTGCCTGCATGACCAATTGCTTCCTTCCGTGCCTGTTTCTGTGTCCATCAGTTGTAATATTACTTTCCATGTGATGTGAAAAACTCCAGTGTGTAATTGAGGGAGAACAAGAGTGAAAAGGAACATAACAGCGTAGGATTGCTGTGAAAATAGTTTTGGCTTTGCAGACCCTCTGGATGGCTCTCAGGGACCCCAGGAGGCCCTGTCCCACCTGAAGACCTCTGTGTTAGTGGATGTCTTTCAGTGATTTGACTGCTCTGAAACCATCCATTCCTTAGCTCTTGAGCACCACATGCAAGTCTCCAGGGCCAGAGGGAAAGGTCATAAGTACCTTCTCCATGAGTAAGGACATGTCTGGATTTAAGATCAAGGCATCTTGGAGTCTGTATGCCCATTAGATTAGCATAGCATAGAACAGCTGCAGGACTCTGTTCAATTTCTGTATTTGTGACTCCACAAGAGAAGCAGCTGTGGTCTAAGGAACACAGACTGAAAAGGACAGATGTAGGGAAAATCCTGACATTCATCTGGGATTTCCTCATTTGTAAAATAGAGATCAAGTCCAAGCACTGTACAGACATGGCCTCACTTAAATCACAGACATGCAAAACTCGGGAGATAGGGTTACCTTGTTTTATAAATGACAAATGAGGTGTTCAACACAGTACTCAGTAGACACCAAGTGACAGAGTCCTAATGTGAATGCAGGTGTGACCTTGAAATCCATGCATTTTCTAGCCCTACTGACATGGTGAGAAGGTGTCCAGAGTCCAGAGGGGAAAGAAAGAGATAGAGGATGAAGTTAGTTCCAGAAGTTTGTCCAGAGCCCATAGATTATAGTAATTATGTGCTCTGTTTTGGATCTGGTGTGCCCACTAAGGTTCATATGATAAAAGCTTGATCCCCAAAGGAATGGTACTGAGAAGTACTCTCATGAAGGGAAGAATCCTGGTCTCTCCAAGTGGGTTAGGTCTCTCTACAGTGGATTAGTTTCCATAAGAACAGGTTGTTAAAGAGCAATCCTGGCCCTTCCCTTGACTCTTGCTTCCTCTCTTGTCACATGATCTGTTTTCCATATACCACTCATTGCTTTTGCACATGCTTTTGTCATCTTGTGACACAGTGTGACGGGATGAAGTCATAAGATCCTGCCTCTAGCACTGGGAGCCAAAATAAACCTCTTATCTATACAAATTACCTAGCCCCCAGCATTTTGTTATAGCAACACAATGTGGACTAAGACACTATGTTAAGAATGTAAGAACACTCAATACCTAGTGAATATATGTGGAATTTTAAAAAGTGGAAAATAAGAGTGATGATCTGGCTAATTGCCAGAAGGCCCCAGGCAAGGGTCCAAGTCCCCAGGGTACATACCTGTGGATGTATATATGTATGCTACACCTCAGAAGGGAGGGAGGAGAGTGATGCTTCTTCCTCTCTTTTCATTTGGGATGCTAATATCTGGCATAATTTGTTGCCAACCATTTTTCTCTCATGACTTAGGAGAATGGAGGCAGAGGGCTAGCATACTGATCATTCAGAGCACTGGCAAAGGAGCAGATGACCTAGAAAAGATCTTTCCTCAAAAACATTTAAAAAAATTTTTAAAAAGCCATAACATGCTGTCCCTGGATAATAATGACATCCTATCTCTAGGCACTGTTTCAGAAATATCGTGGTATATGAAAAAAAAAGTGATTTTTTTCATACAGCTGCAGCTTACTAAATAAATATATATTTCAAACCTGCTTCTTTTAATGAGGATTCAAATTGTATTCTCATACGGCTCCCAGAGTCTGTCCCTAAATCGCACACAGATTGTTTCCATTCTCTTATGCAAAAAATGTAGATGGACTTCCAGTTCAAGATCATGCCTGGCTAACAGCCCGCAATGCAACCTGTCCCATTTTCTCACTTTAAAAATGTGAGGGGGAAAAAAAATGAAAACTCTCATTACTATGGAAAACCACCAGTGACAGACAATCTAATGTCAGAATCAGAGAGGAATTGGCACTGATTAGAAAGCAGATGGAGCTGCATTAAGAAACACCAAGCCAAGGAGTCCTCTGTGCCACACCTAGATTAGATTCACAAACACAGACGTCAGACAAAGGCAAGGCAGAGGGACAGGCCCTCTGTGCTGGGACCTGGCCCACCTGACCAGAGGATGCTAAGCCTCAGATGCTACCAGGGAGCAGGGCATGGACTCTAGACCGCACCCTTTTATCTAGAAAGGAGGGGCAATGGAAAGGATGTAAGAGTAGATACAGAATATAAAGTGCTCTTCACTCCCACAAATAAAGAGCTAAATACATTAAATAATCTGGTATTCCTGCTGTGATGGGAGTCATGTGTGTGTGCCTAACTACAATAATTCAGTGTCCTAATAAATCAGGCAACTGAAGGAGAGAAAAACCTCCCTTGGATAAAGACCCTTCAGAAACACGGAAGTGGCCTGGTGCCACCCACAATGACCTGCCTCCAGATGCACAGCAGGAAGGGAAATGATTTGTTCAGTGTACAACGAACAGAGCCTGAATGAGAGTGATTCATTTGCCATATCTACTCTAATCACCAAATCTGGGGGGAAAAAACATCTGGCTATTTTTTGAGGAAAAAAATAATGAAAGAAGGCATACATAACTTGTAACTGTAAAAGTGAACTTTATACCAAGAAAATGGGAACAACATCTGGAAGCCTCAGAAGAAAATAAAAATCTCTGAAAAAATGATATATACTAGAAAAAGATCTCTTAAGGCAGAGAAATCATTTCCCTGATTGAGAAGACATAAATAGGAAGCATGTCATCAGCAAGAGAGCAGGAAGGGTGAAGGGTAAAGACACGAAAGGTGAGGAGGGGAAGGAGAGGAGCTACTACCACACTTGAGGCAGCAGTGACCAGAGAGGCAGAAATCCAATGGATCACTGTGAAGACTAGTCGGAGACATCTTGCAGAATGCCAGGTAAAAGAATCAGGAAATGGAAACCTCGTCAGAGGAGACAGGAATGGAAGACAGCGGAGAGTGCTCCTAGAAGAGAAACAGGATTCCATGAAAGCAGGGAATCAAACCTGCAAAGGAAGAAAACCTTCCTGAACTCAGTAGAAGTGAGGAGAGGCCTGGGTGAGCAGGTCTAAGGGCTCACCACTTCTAAGCACAGCAATGGCATCATCCCAACCACCACATCCACCCTACGGCTTGCCAAGACATTTTTACTCATTTCATTCCAAATGTATACACCAGGCGCTGCAATTATCAAGGTTAAAGAAAAAGTCCCCAAAGTTTTAGGTAGAACAAAATTGTTTACTTATGATACCTACAGTGATTTTAGATTTCTTTGAAAAACCAAGTATAGTATATCACAGAAAGATAACTATAGTTTTTACAAGTATAGGTTGGGGTCCAGGGATTTCCTATGTTACATCTTTGAGCATGAAGGCAGACATATGACATATGCACATAGACTAAGGCTTAAAATCCACGGCATTAATATTGAATGCTTCAAAAAATACCTAAAGGTATCCCACAACTAATGGAGAGTTGGAGCAGAATTAAAGGCCTAAGATCAAAGAAGTCATGATATAGATGTGTTGAAACTATTGAAATGCAGATAAGTATAAAAAAATTGTTGCATGAAGTTATATACTCAAAGTATATATCAAATATGATACTAGAAAAAGAACATATATTTATGTACTATCCCTTCCATGTATCAATTCTATTAGTTGAGTTTCTCAAGGAATTTTTAAGTATGCGTGTAATGGTTTCTAAACAAGGATGCAATTTGTAACATTAGTTACAAAATGAAGAAAGGTTAATATTAGAACAAAACAATATAGGTTGCTTAAATAAAAGATAATTTTATCCATAATGAAATAAAATAGAGCAAAGGAGATAAAATTCAAGTACAGGGTAACAAGCTGTGATATGTCAGGTAAAAAGAACAAGTTAAAACCCAATTTATAATTCTACTTTGGAAAATATGTATATGCATATGTATACATATATATAAATAGAAAATAAAGGTTAGACCTCTGTAGTTAAATGTTAGACATTGTTATAACTGAATGAAAAGATTTTGCAAGCTTGTTACTCTATTTTATGCTGGTTTGTTTCAGGCTCATTTAGATTTTCTATTTTTCCTGCAAGTTACATGTAAAAGATTTAAACAGAATATGGTATGTTTAGATTTTCAAGGGTAGAGACAGAATTGTAGGGACTACTGTGAGGTAATTGATAGAAATCAGGTGGGAGATGATTATGGAGGAAAGCCAAACAATGGCAGTGGGAATAAGCAGAAGTGGGCAGATTCCAGGAATTCCAGAGAGGAGGACTGATGGGGTTGGAGACTGGTGGGCACAGGAGACAGGCTGCAGATAATTGCCATGCAGTGTGCCAGCCTGCATCAATGCAGATGAAAGTACCTCGGCTGCTGGGTGATCCATCTGGGAGGAGTTGGCAAGTCTTAGAAGAAATCATGCCTCCTCCAAGTTTTAAAGGATAAGAAAGAATCAATTGGACAAAGAGAGGAAGGCCCGTTCCACCAAAAGTGTTCAACTTGTCTCACTGTTGTCTTTCCCAGTCAAATTGCAAACACACTCACCAAATTTGAATTAATATTTTTAAAAGGAGAGGAACCTGGGAGCACATTCAGTCAGAGCATGGATAGCAATCCCCAGACAGTGCTGCCCAGACAAGAGTGCTTTGCAGAATGGGGCTACTCTCTGCTGAGCGCCTCATTTACTCCTGAATGGAAAGCTCCTGGGAATCAGGCATCAGTCACACATAGTGCAGTTACGGTTTCTAGGAAAATTTCATTTGACCCCAGTGACTTACAATAACAGAGTAACGTTCCATTGCCTAGTCGTAATCACTATGACCTTCTTTGGGACTGAGGTGTCCTTTCCCTAAGGACCTACTCCAATATGCCATTCAGCAGATTGGAGCTCCTGTCAGAACATAAAGTTGTCATATTGACAGGTTCTCCCTGAGGGCCCCAAGTAGCTAAGGATTTGAACAAACCATCCATTTATGTGTAGAACGAAGAACAAATCTTCAAAATAGCAAATAAAATAAAATAAAATAAAATAAAGGTTATCTATAATTATGTTTTTTTAGCAGACATTTGAAGTAGGAATAGGTCATTGGAATTTCTATTTCAAATCATAACAGAAATTTTTTATCAGAAGATTTTTTTTTCACATTATCTATTCAGCATTTTTACCAGTCATAATTTATAACAATAAAAATAGAAATAATCATCATAAAATAATGTGAACTTTTGCTACTGGTTACCAGGCCCTGTTATGAACATGTCTATAACAACTACATGCAGCAGGTAAAGAGATTTCTACAGGTTTCAGGAAGAATTTTATCTATTTTATTGAACCAAAATTGATCTACTACTCACACCAAGGTGTTAGCAAGATGGTTTTAAAAATAGAAGACTATCAAGAAAGGGCATCGCCCACTGTCTTCACTTTGACCTTTGCTCTCAAAAGTCACCAGAACTGAATTGTTGGCAGGTTTCTCCCAAAGTGTAATTAATGTTGACTTATTATTTTATCACCTCCATAAATATATTTTGAAAATGGCATAGCTAGTATAAAGGGAAACTTCTAGACACTGTGGCCATCCAGTCACAGAAAGAGATTCAGAAAAGAAACCTGAAAACTCTAGAGAAGAATGCATGTTATGTAAGTTTTCCCGTGGAGTTGGCAGCCTTTGTTCAGATTTGGTTATGAGCTCATTCAGTTCTACCCATAGGCCCACACAACTTCTTGTCCTGACATCTGGTCTCTCCTCCCAGGATCTGGAAGGTTTCTTCCTTCTGATAAAGTATGAAAAGTTTAAGGGAGAAGGTTCAAAAAGGGAGAGAAAGTAGACAGTGGGATTCGAGAGGCCTGTGTTGAAACTCAGGGAGTTAGACTTTTTTAAACCACTCACTCTGCAAATTTATTCTTGCTCAGGTAGTTTTAGGAACAATGCTTTGAGAACCTCTGGAGTTGAGGATGTGGTAGGATGCCCACAGTGGGTATGACTATGGAGTCATAAAGCCTGGGGTCAAACCTCACCTCTGTGCCTAACCAGGTGGGTGAACTTGGAAAGTTGATTAACTGTATAAGCCTCAAATTCTTTTTTTTTTTTAAACAGAGGCAACAATATATGAAAATCAAGTCCTATAATGTCTATATGGAAAACCTTAGCTCAGTGTGTGGATTATAGTAGACAAGCAAAAAGAGGAGTGATTATTATTATAATTGTATTACATGAAACATATAAAACATGTAGTGCCACAGTATGCATGTAAGCCCTCATTTTATTGGACAGAAGTAATTAAGTAGAAATCCCCACACATCTGTTGCCTGTGAGATTAGATGAAGGAAATGGCTAATGGTAGTAGACAGCAAGTGTTACCAAGCTCCTCAAGTGAATTATCCATTTAAGTTTCTACTTGGAAGAGGAACAAAACAATAGTAGATCCTTCTAATACCCTTCTCAGCACACACTAAATACCAGGGCTCTCAGAGCCACAGGTGCCTGCAGCTACAATTCCCATGCTACTCTTGACATTTCCACATTCCAAGGAAAGGGAATATTCAGAAGACTATTTAACTCAGTAATTAAAACATAGCAACCAAAGAAGGACATCATAATGCATGTTATAACACCTATAACATTATGGAGAATATTCCATGTCCCATAAACTGTACCAAATCCTCTACTGGGATAGATCATTCTATCCTGACAATCACTGTAGGTGATAAGTATTGTTTTTATCCCTTTTGAGGTACTGAAGGACAGAGAAATTAAAGAATTTACCTACACTGCACATTTTATGATCTGTACACCTCATACCCAGGCCAACAGATTACAGGACCTGTGCTCCTAACCACAACCAATGTAGTCATGTGTCCCTAGAATGTGAGTAACCCGGAGTGGAAAAATGGTTTTCTGCCATACCAGGTCTTATCCCCAGCTTGTTTATCAAAATCAAGAAGAATAACTTTATGACATTTTTTGGTAAATGGATGGATTTGTTGACTAATCATGCTAAATGAAATACGCCAATCCCCAAAAAGTAAAGGTTGAATGTTTTCTCTGATAGATGGAAGCTAGCCTACAATACGTGTGGGGGGGGGGGAGATAGAAGTTCAATGAATTAGACAAAGGGGACTGAAGGGAAGGGAGAGGAGATGGGAAAGGGAAAGAATGAGTGAATCTGACATATCTTTCCTATGAACATTTATGAATGTACTACAGTGAATCTCACCATCATGTACATCCACAAGAAATTAATAAAAAAATTTTGGATAAATGGCAGAAAGATCAATAGCAGGAAGGGAGCAGGGGATGAGGAGAGGGAAGGAGAAGGAAAAGTACTAGGGTCTGAATTAGAACAAAATATATTCTATGCTTGTATAATTATGTCAAAATGGATTCTACAGTTATGTATAACTAAAGAGAACCAATTAGAAATTTTAAAAAAGATAAAAGAAGACAAGCCGACTTGGGAGAAAGTATTCATGAAAGCACATATCTGATAAGATACTATTACCCAAGATATACACAGTACTCTTAAAATTCAACAATAAAGAATAAACTGATTTAAAAATGGGCAAAAGACTCATACGCCTCAGCAATGAAGAAGGCAAATGAAGTTATGAAAAGATTCTGTACATCCTATGTCATCGAAGAAATGCAAATTAAACCAGCAATGAGATATCCCTGCACACCTCTAAGAATGGCCAAAATCCAGAGCACTAACAGCGCCAAAGGCTGGTGAGGATGCAGAGCAACAGATTTTCTTACTCATTTGCTGGTGAGAATGCAAAATGGGACAGTCACTTTAGAAGACAGTTTGGCAGCTTCTTATAAATTTAAACATACTCTTACCATATGGTCCAGCAGTCACCCTCATTGGCATTTATCCAGTTGAATAAAAAACTTGTCTCCACACAAAAACCTGAACACAGATGCTTATAGCAGTTTTATTCGTAATAGCCAAGAGTTGGAAGCAACCAAGATGTCCTGCAGTAGGTGAATGGAGAAATAAACTGTGGTACATATAGACAAAGGAAAACGATTTGACACTAAAAAGAAATGAGCTATCAAGCCATAATCAAAATGCATAGAGGAAACTTAAATGCATATCACCAAGTGGAAGAAGCCAATGTGAAAAGCTACATCTTGTATGACTCCAACTCTACGATATTCTAGTAAAGGCAAATCTATGGAGACAATGAGAAGATCATGGGTTACCAGGACTTACGAGGGATAGAGTGATAAATCAGCATATTACAGGGGATTTTTAGGTTAGTGAACTATGAGATAGCACAATGGTGGACATATGTAATAGACATTTATCAAAACTGGTAGATTGTACAACACCAAGATTAAACCCTAATGTAGACAATGGACTTTGGTAATGGTGTGTCAATGTGTGCTCATCATTTGCAGCACAAGTACCACTCTGTGTGGGATGTGGACAGCTCAGGAGGCTGTGCATGTGTGGGGCAGAAGGTACACAGGGCTCTTCATGCTTCTTACTCAATTTTGCCATCATCTCAAAACTGCTCTAAAAGATCTATTCTTTTTTTAAAAAAAGAAATCACATTAGACAATTATATGTTAATAAAGCTAGGGGGAAAATGAAATAAAGGCTGATTTTCAAACACAAGAACAGTAATTCATTTATAAACAGTGATCTTCAGGAAGGTAAGACTTGTGTTCATTTTATTCACTTTTCTTAAAATTTATTCTGAAATAATAAATTCAAATAAAGTTGCAGAAATAATAGAGAGGACCTTTGTAACCTTTTACCCAGTTTCCCCCAGTGTTCTTTTTTTGGGGGGGGCAAATATATACATGACAGGCTGTATTTTGACATTATACATACATGGAGTGCAACCCATTACAGTTTTGATCCCATTCTTATAGTTGAACATGTAGAGTTATACTGATCATGTATTCATTTATAAGCATAGGAAAGTTATGTCCAATTTATTCTACTGTATTTATATTCTACCATCACCTTCCTTTCCCTTCATTCCTATTTGTCTAATCCAATGAACTTCTTTATTTTCCCTTCCTACCTTCCCTTGTTATGGGTTAGCATCTACATATCAGAGAACATTTGTATTTTTGATAATTGCCATTCTGACTGAGTGACATGTAATCTCAGCTAGTTTTTTTGTACTACATTTTGTGTTACTCTGGTTTAATACGTAAGTCAGGACACTGGACATGAGTACAGTGTGTGTGCACTACTCTATGCCATTTTGGCCCCTGTGTATTTATGTAACTACTCCACAGTTTCTTGTTCACAGTGTCATCCAGCATTGGCAAGATACTCAATACTCTTGTGTGATTCAATGAGCAAAAGAATAAGCCCATCACTGAGTGGTTGACTGAATAGTTGACATAAGTAACCGGCATATAGTTCTGATTTGAGTATGGGCTCAATCTCACAAATCAATTTTACTCATGTAAAACTCTCAAACAGAGCTCTTTATAGATGTGTGAATTGGGAGTGCCCCACCACACTTTAGGGTAGCTAACTGAGCCTGTATGAATTTAATTGGCATCCCGAAAGCATTCTTTTTGTGGTTGTTCTAATCAATTACACATGAAAGCAGAATGCACTTCGATTCATTGTACATAATTGCAGCACAACTTTTCACCTCTCTGGTTGTACATGAAGTGGAGTCACACCATTCGTGCAATCATATATGTACCTAGGGTAATGATGTCCATCTTATTCTACTGACTCTCTTACCCTTATGCCCCCTCCCCTCCTCTCACTCCCCTCAGCCTAATGCAAAGTTCCTCCATTCTTCCCTTTCCTTGACCACCACCCCCATTGTGGATCAGCAAATACATATCAGAGAAAAATATTTGGCCTTTGATTTTTGGGGGGTTGGCTTATTCCCTTAGCATGATATTCTCCAACTCCATCCATTTACCTAAAAATGCCATAATTTTATTCTTTTAATTCTGAGTAATATTGCATTGCATATTTATATACCACAGTTTCTTTATCCATTCATCTATTGGAAGGCATCTAGGTTGGTTCCAGTTTAGCTATTGTGAATTGTGCTGCTATAAACATTGATGTAGCTGCATCACTGTAGTATGTTGATTTTAAGTCCTTTGTGTATAGACCGAGGAATGGGATAGCTGGGTCAAATGGTGGTTGCATTCTAAGTTTTCTAAGTAATCTCCATACTGCTTTCCAGAGTGGTTGCACCAATTTTCAGTCCCACTAACAAAGTATGAGTTTACATTTCCCCACCAGATCCTAACCAGTGCTTATTGTTGCTTGTATTCTTGATAAATGCCATTTTGACTGGAGTGACATGAAATCTTAAGAGTAGTTTTGATTTGCATTTCTCTCATTACTACAGATGTTGAACATTTTTTCATATATTTCTTGATCAACTGTATATCTTCTGAGATGTCTATTCGGTTCCTTAGCCCATTTCATTCTTATTCAAATACTGTAACATGAAAATAGGAAAAAGATAAAAAGCATATTCCAGATGATTGGAAAGATACAATCCTATTTTCATGGAAAAACAAATTTCAAGGCTTTCTTGTCAGATTTCAGAGCAAGTGACATTGAAAAACACCACCCAGAAAGAAAAACAAACATGCGAAGGTAGGCGGACCCGCGACCCACCAGCAGAACAGGCACAGCAATCCACAGAGCGGCAGAGCCACCACCCCCCCGAGCCTGCAAGGTAGGCAGACTGTGACCCACCGGCAGGTCAGGCCCAACCACCTGCGGAGGGGCACAGCTGCCCCACGCGCCTGCTAGGTAGGCTGAACCATGACCACCAACAGAACAGGCCCAGCGGCCGGCCAGACACATCGCCCTGCCCCGGTTGGGGGAGGGGCAGAGCCGCCAGGCACCTGCAAGTTAGGCAGACCTGCAACTCACCAGCAGATCAGGCCCAGCGACCCGCGGAGCGGCAGAGCCACCCCCGCGCCTGCAAGGTAGGCGCACTTGCCACCCACCGGCAGGTCATGCCCAGCAACTCTCGGAGGGACACAGATGCTCCACGCGCGTGCAAGGTAGGCGGAACCGTGACCACCGACAAAACAGGCCCAGAGGCCCGCCAGACACATCGCCCCGCCCCGGTTGGGGGAGGGGCAGAGCCGCCGGGCGCCTGCAAGGTAGGCGGACCCACGACCCACCAGCAGAACAGGCACAGCAATCCACAGAGCCGCAAAGCCACCCCCAAGCCTGCAAGGTAGGCAGACCTGTGACCCACCGGCAGGTCAGGCCCAACAACCTGTGGAGGGGCACAGCTGCCCCACGCGCCTGCTAGGTAGGCAGAACCGTGACCACCAACAGAACAGGCCCAGCGGCCGGCCAGACACATCGCCCCGCCCCGGTTGGGGAAGGGGCAGAGCCGCCAGGCGCCTGCAAGGTAGGCGGACCCGCGATCCACCAGCAGAACAGGCACAGCAATCCGCAGAGCGGCAGAGCCACCCCCCGAGCCTGCAAGGTAGGCAGACCTGCGACCCACCGGCAGGTCAGGCCCAACAACCTGCGGAGGGGCACAGCTGCCCCACAAGCCTGCTAGGTAGACAGAACCGTGACCACCGACAGAACAGGCCCAGCGGCCGGCCAGACACATCGCCCCGCCCCGGTTGGGGGAGGGGCAGAGCCGCCAGGCGCCTGCAAGGTAGGCAGACCTGCGACTCACCAGCAGATCAGGCCCAGCAACCCGCGGAGCGGCAGAGCCATCCCCGCGCCTGCAAGGTAGGTGCACTTGCCACCCACCGGCAGGTCAGGCCCAGCAACTCTCAGAGGGACACAGCTGCTCCACGCGCGTGCAAGGTAGGCGGAACTGTGACCACCGACAAAACAGGGCCAGTGGCCCGCCAGACACATCGCCCCGGTTGGGGGAGGGGCAGAGCCGCCGGGCGCCTGCAAGGTAGGCGGACCCGCGATCCACCAGCAGAACAGGCACAGCAATCCGCAGAGCGGCAGAGCCACCCCCCGAGCCTGCAAGGTAGGCAGACCTGTGACCCACCGGCAGGTCAGGCCCAGCAACCTACGGAGGGGCACAGCTGCCCCACGCGCCTGCAAGGTAGGCGGATCCGTGACCACTGACAAAACAGGTCCAGTGGCCCGCCAGACACATCACCCCGGTTGGGGGAGGGGAAGAGCCGCCACCAGCGCCTGTTAGGTAGACAGACCTGCAACTGACAGACAGAACAGGCCTCGCGGCCAGCGGAGGGGCAGAGCCGCTGCTCACGCCTGCAAGGTAGGTGGATCTGGACCACAGAAAGAACAGGCCCACCGAAAGTACAGGCCCAGCGGCCTGCCGGCGTGGTAGGCACATTGCCCCAATTGGAGGAGGGGCAGAACCACCGCCAAAGCCTGCCTGGGAGTCTTTGCAACTATACAAGAGCAATATAAATATATAGGGAGAAAAATCAATAACACAACAGTTTCACCAAGCAGAAAGAAACGCGATCAGTATGAAAAGACAAGGAAAGAAAGGACCACAAGCAATGCAGGTCAACTCAACTTTAGAAGAGGTAATATCTGCAGCAGATGGAATGTCAGATAAAGAATTCAGGATATACATGCTTCAGATGATCTGGAGTCTCAAGGAAGACATTAGACAGCAAAATCAGACAATGAAAGACCACTTCGACCACTTCGACAATGAATTACATAAACAAATCCAAGAAGCAAAAGATCAATTATACAGGGAGATAGAGGTTATAAAAAACAAACAAACAGAAATCCTGGAAATGCAGGAACAATAAACCAACTTAAAAACTCAACTGAGAATACTACCAGCAGAGTAGAACACTTAGAAGATAGAACATCAGACAATGAAGACAAAGTATTTCAACTGGAGAAGAACATAGACAGCTCAGCAAAGCTGTTAAGAAACCATGAGCAGAAAATTCAAGAAATATGGGATAACATAAAGAGACCAAACTTAAGAGTCATTGGGATACAGGAAGGTATAGAGGTCCAAACCAAAGGAATGAGCAATCTATTCAATGAAATAATACAAGAAAACTTCCCAGACTTGAAGAATGAGACAGAATCCCAAATCCTAGAAGCCTACAGGATGCCAAATGTGCAAAATCATAAGAGAGCCACACCTAGACACATTATAATGAAGATGCCCAACATACAGAATAAGGAGAGAATTTTAAAAGCTACAAGAGAAAGGAAGCAGATTACATTTAGGGGTAAACCAATCAGGATAACAGCTGATCTTTCAACACAGACTCTGAAAGCTAGAAGATCCTGGAATAACATATTTCAAACACTGAAAGAAAATGGGTTCCAACCAAGAATTGTGTATCCAGCAAAATTAAGCTTCAGGATGGAAGATGAAATTAAAACCTTCCATGATAAACAAAAGTTAAAAGAATTTGCAGCTAGAAAACCATCTCTTCAAAACATCCTCGGCAAAATATTACAAGAAGAGGAAATGGAAAATATCAATGAAATCCAACAGCAGGAGGTAGTACAGTAAAGGGGGGGGAATAATCAAAGAGGAAAACAAACCATGTTTAGTAACATAAATAAACAAATATGGCTGGAAGAACAACTCATATCTCAATAATAACCCTAAATGTTAATGGCTTAAACTCACCAATTAAGAGACACAGGCTAGTAGAATGGATCACAAAACAAGACCCAACAATATGCTGCCTTCAGGAGACGCATTTGATAGGAAAAGACATACATAGACTGAAGGTGAAAGGTTGGGAAAAATCATATCACTCATATGGACTTCGGAAACAAGCAGGAGTGTCCATTCTCATATCAAATAAAATAGATTTCAAGCCAAAGTTAATCAAAAGGGATGAAGAGGGACACTACGTACTGCTCAAGGGAACCATACACCAACAAGACATAACAATCATAAATATATATGCCCCAAACAATGGTGCAGCTATGTTCATCAAACAAACTCTTCTCAAGTTCAAGAGTCTAATAGACCACCATACAATAATCATGGGAGACTTCAACACACCTCTCTCACCACTGGACAGATCTTCCAAACAAAAGTTGAATAAGGAAACTATAGAACTCAATAACGTAATTAATAACCTAGACTTAATTGACATATATAGAATATACCACCCAACATCAAGCAGTTACACTTTTTTCTCAGCAGCACATGGATCCTTCTCAAAAATAGATCATATATTATGTCACAGGGCAACTCTTAGACAATATAAAGGAGTAGAGATAATACCATGCATCTTATCTGATCATAATGGAATGAAATTGAAAATCAACGATAAAAGAAGTAAGGAAAAATCATGCATCACTTGGAGAATGAACAATAGGTTACTGAATGATCAATGGGTCATAGAAGGCATCAAGGAGGAAATTAAAAAATTCTTAGAGATAAATGAAAACACAGACACAACATATCGGAATCTATGGGACACATTGAAAGCAGTTCTAAGAGGAAATTTTATTGCTTGGAGTTCATTCCTTAAAAAAAGAAAAAACCAACAAATAAATGATCTAATACTTCAACTCAAAGTCCTAGAAAAAGAAGAGCAAAACAACAGCAAAAGAAGTAGAAGACAAGAAATAATTAAAATCAGAGCTGAAATTAATGAAATCGAAACAAAAGAAACAATTGAAAAAATTGACAAAACTAAAAGTTGGTTCTTTGAAAAAATAAATAAAATCAACAGACCCTTAGCCACGCTAACGAAGAGAAGAAGAGAGAGAACTCAAATTACTAGCATACGGGATGAAAAAGTCAATATCACAACAACACTTCAGAAATACAGAAGATTATCAGAAATTATTTTGAATCCTTATACTCCAATAAAATAGAAGATAGTGAAGGCATCGATAAATTTCTTAAGTCATATGATTTGCCCAGATTGAGTCAGGAGGATATTGACAACCTAAACAGACAAATATCAATTGAGGAAATAGAAGAAACCATCAAAAGACTACCAACTAAGAAAAGCCGAGGATCGGATGGGTATACAGCAGAGTTTTACAAAACCTTTAAAGAGGAACTAATACCAATACTTTTCAAGCTATTTCAGGAAATAGAAAAAGAGGGAGAACTTCCAAATTCATTCCATGAGGCCAACATCACCCTGATTCCTAAACCAGACAAAGACACTTCAAAGAAAGAAAACTACAGACCAATATCTCTAATGAACCTAGATGCAAAAATCCTCAATAAACTTCTGGCGAACCGGATACAAAAACATATCAAAAAAATTATGCACCATGATCAGGTAGGATTTATCCCTGGGATGCAAGGTTGGTTCAATATACGGAAATCAATAAATGTTATTCACCACATCAATAGGCTTAAAAATAAGAACCATATGATCATCTCGATAGATGCAGAAAAAGCATTCGACAAAGTACAGCATCCCTTTATGTTCAAAACTCTAGAAAAACTAGCGATTAACAGGAACATACCTCAATATTGTAAAAGCAATCTATGCTAAGCCTCAGGCTAGCATCATTCTGAATGGAGAAAAACTGAAGGCATTCCCTCTAAAATCTGGAACAAGACAGGGATGCCCTCTCTCACCACTTCTGTTCAACATAGTTCTCGAATCACTGGCCAGAGCAATTAGACAGACGAAAGAAATTAAAGGCATAAAAATAGGAAAAGAAGAACTTAAATTATCACTATTTGCAGATGACATGATTCTATACCTAGCAGACCCAAAAGGGTCTACAAAGAAACTATTAGAGCTAATAAATGAATTCAGCAAAGTGGCAGGATATAAAATCAACACGCATAAATCAAAGGCATTCCTGTATATCAGTGACAAATCCTCTGAAATGAAAATGAGGACAACCACCCCATTCACAATATCCTCAAAAAAATAAAATACTTGGGAATCAACCTAACAAAAGAGGTGAAAGACTTATACAATGAAAACTACAGAACCCTAAAGAGAGAAATAGAAAAAGATCTTAGAAGATGGAAAAATATACCCTGTTCATGGATAGGTAGAACTAACATCATCAAAATGGCGATATTACCAAAAGTTCTCTATAGGTTTAATGCAATGCCAATCAAAATCCCAACGGCATTTCTTGTAGAAATAGAGAAAGCAATCATGAAATTCATATGGAAAAATAAAAGACCCAGAATAGCAAAAACAATGCTATTCAGGAAGTGTGAATCAGGCGGTATAGCTATACCAGACTTCAAACTATACTACAGAGCAATAGTAACAAAAACAGCATGGTACTGGTACCAAAACAGGCGGGTGGACCAATGGTACAGAATAGAGGACACAGAAACCAATCCACAAAACTACAACTATCTTATATTCGATAAAGGGGCTAAAAGCATGCAATGGAAGAAGGATAGCATCTTCAACAAATGGTGTTGGGAAAACTGGAAATCCATATGCAACAAAATGAAACTGAATCCCTTTCTCTCGCCATGCACAAAAGTTAACTCAAAGTGGATCAAGGAACTTGATATCAAATCAGAGACATGGCGTCTGATAGAAGAAAAAGTTGGCTATGATCTACATACTGTGGGGTCGGGCTCCAAATTCCTCAATAGGACACCCATAGCACAAGTGTTAATAACTAGAATCAACAAATGGGACTTACTCAAACTAAAAAGTTTTTTCTCAGCAAAAGAAACAATAAGAGAGGTAAATAGGGAGCCTACATCCTGGGAACAAATCTTTACTCCTCACACTTCAGACAGAGCCCTAATATCCAGAATATACAAAGAACTAAAAAAATTAGACAATGAGATAACAAATAACCCAATCAACAAATGGGCCAAGGACCTGAACAGAAATTTCTCAGAGGAGGACATACAATCAATCAACAAGTATATGAAAAAATGCTCACCATCTCTAGTAGTCAGAGAAATGCAAATCAAAACCACCCTAAGATACCATCTCACTCCAGTAAGATTGGCAGCCATTAGGAAGTCAAACAACAACAAGTGCTGGCGAGGATGTGGGGAAAAGGGTACTCTTGTACATTGCTGGTGGGACTGCAAATTGGTACGGCCAATTTGGAAAGCAGTATGGAGATTTCTTGGAAAGCTCGGAATGGAACCACCATTTGATCCAGCTATTCCCCTACTCGGTCTATTCCCTAAAGACCTAAAAAGATCACACTATAGGGACACTGCTACATTCATGTTCATAGCAGCACAATTCACAATAGCAAGACTGTGGAACCAACCTAGATGCCCTTCAATAGACGAATGGATAAAAAAAATGTGGCATTTATACACAATGGAGTATTACTCTGCATTAAGAAATGACAAAATCATAGAATTTGGAGGGAAATGGATGGCATTAGAGCAGATTATGCTAAGTGAAGCTAGCCAATCCCTTAAAAACAAATGCCAAATGTCTTCTTTGATATAAGGAGAGTAACTAAGAACAGAGTAGGGACGAAGAGCATGAGAAGAAGATTAACATTAAACAGGGATGAGAGGTGGGAGGGAAAGGGAGAGAGAAGGGAAATTGCATGTTAATGGAAGGAGACCCTCAGGGGTATACAAAATTACATACAAGAGGAAGTGAGGGGAAAGGAGGAAAAATATAAGGAGGAGAAATGAATTACAGTAGAGGGGGTAGAGAGAGAAGAGGGGAGGGGAGGGGGGAGGGGGGATAGTAGAGGATAGGAAAGGCAGCAGAATACAACAGTCACCAGAATGGCAATATGTAAATCAATGGTTGTGCAACTGATGTGATTCTGCAATCTGTATATGGGGTAAAAATGGGAGCTCATATCCCACTTGAATCAAAGTGTGAAATATGATATATCAAGAACTATGTAATGTTTTGAACAATCTACAATAAAAATTAATTAAAAAAAACATGCCTTTGTTTTAAGTAGAAGATCCCTTCTCAGATCATCAAGACTGAGTTCGCAAGCAAGAAAACCAAAAGCTGGAGCTAAAAGTTGTTTCTGGTGTCAGTTATGGAGGAAACACACCAGACCCTGCCATGGAAGAGAAGTGTCCTCCAGTGGGAAAGGCAGGAGGCAGGCTGGGCTGGGCCAGGGAAGTGGGACTTGGGGACATGCAGCAGAGTCAGTTCCTAATCTGGGCAGTGATGCTATCCAGAGAGCTATAGCAGGGTTATTATTATTATTTATTATTATTATTGCTATTGTTGTTATAATTAGATCTCAGCACTGACAAACCTCAAAAGCTCCAGGTGGAAGTCTTAGTCTTGAAACACAATTGGACTTTGATTTGGCCAAATGGAAGTAGAAAAAAATTCTTCCTCTTGTCTGCTCAGTTAAGATTTTTCAGGAATCTAATCAGTTGTATAGGAGTAACATCATCCCTGAAAGAAGTTATCTTAACTACAAGTTTCATGTTACAAAAGACCCTCATGAAAAAAAAAAAAACCCTCTGCTGTACTTGAGACTCCTGACAACTTCACACACTGGCTTTCTTTTCAGAAGTGTCCAATGGGCCAGGAGACTAGGAGGACTACCATGGGTCTCTATGTGCTTCTCCCAGATAAGCTGAAAATAGAAACTGAGAAAATTTAAATGTCTATGATTTCTCATTACAGTTAATTTTGTCCAGAAAACATTTTTGCATATGTTTTAAATATTTCTATTAGAGAAAAAAGGCACTTGTTCTGCAGACTTCCAAGAAAATGACAGAAGGTAAGTCAGAACTTATAGTGTGCCCACAGTTGCTAACCTTAAAACACTAATAAGGGGGTCAAAGTCCTCTCACCTACCCTTTTCTAGATCAACTATTTCTTTCCCAGCTCAGAGCAAAACCCTTCCAATCCTTACCAACCCAAGATCCAGGCCAGCACAGGCTTCTGAGAATCCCAGCCTAACCCAGGGTTGTTGCAAAGCAAATTCTATCTGGAGACTGCTGAATCTTATATCTCAGAGGCAATGAAGATAAGAGAAACCCCTTGATTTCTGTTTGCCTCTTTATGTCCTGAAATTCCCATCTCATTGTGAATAAAATTTCAAAATAAGTGTAGTCCCAGAGAGGGGTTATATTTCTGAATTTTTCAAGATTTAAAGATCATGAAAAATTGACTATCCTCTGGAAAGATGGGAAAAATAGAAAGATCAATTAACACATACAAAGAGTCTGTATTCAGGAGGAATCTGTCTCAGGAATTTAGCTAATGTAAGTCAATAAGAATACAACATAAAAGACATAAATGAAAAAAAGGAGTGAAATTATCAGTTTGCAAAATCATGTTACTATGTGAGATGAAAATACAAGATTGTTTTTGAGAAACCACTGGGCCCAAAAAGAAATTCAATTAAAGAAGCTGATTATAAAAAGAACAAATAGAAAAGGCAATTAGCTATTCTATATAGGCTAGAACCAATTCAAAAATATAATAAAAAACAAAAGATTGGCTTTTCAGTAGCACTCAATGCAGAATGCATACGAATAAATTTTGAAGTAATTATGGTTACATACGAAGAAAATTGCAAATTTACTGAGTGACATTTAAAAATTTAATATTGAAAATCTATTCAATGTTTCTGGTAAAAGACCAGAATTAAAGGCCAGAAACAAATCAAATATACACAAGAATTTGGAATATAAGAAAAGTACATTTGAAATGAGTTAGGTCAAAAAAAAAAACAAAACTGTTGAATAAATAGTCACTGTCCCTGTGCTGCAGCAGATTGGCATTCCTACTTTTCTGAACATGCTTAACCTTGAGTTTACTAAAGACCTCTACCTGTTCCCTCTGACCTGAACAATCTTTCCCTAAAGACTATTTTTGGTCTCTGTTCAATACTCTCTGAAGAGTATCAGCAGCTTGAAGTCTTTATAGCCCTGGGGCTTATTTTATCTATGCCTTCCAGATGTTCGGCACAATTTCTCACAAGTATGCAAAGTAAGGAGACTCCAAATGGTTAAAAACCCTTATTTGGTCTATGACTAAAACAATGGGATGTACAAAATTTTGAACATGGTATCTTCGGGCTTCTGAACTAACAGATCCAGTCTGCCATGAAGAGGAAATAATATAGGAGCCATACACAAGGCCACTTTTGGCTTATCTTAATGGCACATCCCCAACCCTGTTCTCTACCACTTCACATTTGGATATAGCACCTATCATTCTGTGACTTTACAATCCATATTTATTTGGTTTTGTGTTTATTCTCTGCTTTCCTCATAACTCTATAGAGCCATCTTTATTTTACTTCCCCAGTGCCAAATATAAATAAATAAATAAAATGAATGCCTGAAGAGAATGGGATCCTAATAAACATTTGCTGAATGAAGAAAGACAGGAAAAGATTGAGGAAGGAAATACACAAAAATAGTTCAAAGATCCCAGTGCAACCATGAGATTATTTTCAGGAAAATTGTATTTAATTAATTAGAGTAGGAAAGGATTTTTGTAGACATCATTAAGACTAATAGATCAGACTAAAATTTTTTAACTTATGAAACTTCAATTATAAAGTTAAAATGTTTTAAATACAAATAGGATTATAAAAATATATACAACAGAAATAGTATTTACATAATCAATAGAGTTAACATGCTAACCAACTAAGGACTTCGTATACATCAATAAATACAAGATAAATACTTAATAGAAAAGTAAACACACATATATGAACAGGCAAGAGCCAAAAGGAAATGAAATTTTCCAGTAAACCTACTTTCAGTGTTCAATTTTGCTACAAACCAAATAAATGCAAATGAAAATAGCAATGAGCTACCATATTTTTCAATAAAAAAATAAAATAATTTTCAGGACATTGGTAGTACTTTAGGCCATTTTTATTCAATATAATCTGAAGTGGTATCAATAGAATGCTTTGAAAGTATCTATCCCTGGATTATATTTTTTCTTTTTAGAACTTTCCAATCACTCACAATTGGTACCTTGTGATAAAAATGTAATTCTACATAAAAAATAAGTAGTATGGTAAACTTACAGCTCCCAGAGTATGTCTATTCTGAAAAATAATGCCCCAGCACTGAAAACTACCTAGGGTATTGTAGCTTTCAGTAGCACAAATGTGGGTAGATTGTCCTCTGCTTTGCACCAGGGTTGGTAAACGATGGTTAATGGTGCATAGAGAAATTTTGAAGGACAAATAGAGGTTTCCCAGGAAAGGACTATAGGCAGATGAACAGGGTGTGCAAAGGAAGCAGGAGCAGGAAGCAACATGAGCAGTGCAGTATGTGAGTAAACAAGAGACACTTGGAATTCTCAGTGTCCAGAAATACTAAAAATATATCATGTAATAGAACTTGGGTTAAAGTTCACCTCACTGGTTATGAATTCAAGACAGGGGTTTTGATGAGACAAACAAGAGTTGACAAGAAAACCAAGAGCATATTCCTCTGATCTCTCACTCTGGGAAGGCTAGAAAGGCCAGGAGTGTTCCAAAAGAGGTCCTTAGGCCCCCTTCTTATTCATCAAGCAGTTATTTCTCTTTCTCAATTATCAAGAAATGGAGCTAGTTGCAGGGAAGTAGAGGTGGTGGCAGGAAATGGACCACTGGAGCACCAGGCAGTGTGTTTTAGATTCAGTGGTTTACACAGTGGTTCTGGAAAACCAGCTGCCAGCCTGAGATCAAGGGCACTTGAGGGCAGGTGCATCCCCTTCTTGACCTGAGGAAAATCCATTGTCATCTTTACTCATCATCTAGGCAACTCAGTGAGAATTCCCTGGGCTGCTTTTGGACTATTTTACTTGCCATACCAGATACCATATCATTTTATCAATTTTAAATTTACTGAGGCTGGATTTGTGAGCCCAGCTGACTGCTCAACTAGATTTTCTTTTGTTTATTTATTAGTACATTCACACTTATATGATAAGGTTGTTATTTTGTGAAAAGAAGCCATAGAAAGATGCTTATTGATAATGCAAGTGGTGGCTATAAAGAGAAAAATCGACAGTTCTTAGATAAAACAACTGCTGGATAAATGAAAAGGGAGAAAAATACTAACTTGTCTCCAACTTTGAATGGGAACATGTTTAGCATTTAGAAAGAAATAAAGGTGAGTTATTAAATTGTTTTAATGATTCACTGAGCCAATTCAAAATTTGTTCCTTAATTTCAAGATAAGATAATTGAATAATGTGGTTGTTAACTAACAATGTTAACAGGTGTCTGGCTCTTTACAGAGACCTATGCAGAGCAAAAATACCATCAAAGCTTTGAAACAGCACATACTGCAAAATAAAAAGTTGGAAATTTTAGGAAATCATTTCCTTGGCAGATTTTAGATAATAGGCTTTTGTGAAGAGAGGTCTTCATAATCACACCTCTATACAAATGTGGACTCTATAGGAATAATTAACATCATTCATCACTCTTGATGGGTGTTACTATGGAGATGTGAATGCAATATTGTGTAGAGGTTATTTTCATGACAGAATATACTGTAATTGCTATCTAAATTATATTACTACTGCATTTAGAGAATCATCATGGAAGTCACAATTTTTTCAGTTATAATTTATTGCATTGTATGGAAAGAAATTATATGACATTTCAGAGAATAGAGTTTGACAACTGTCTTGGGATATTTCCTTTATAAATACCAAAGACTGCATTGGTACTGTTATAGGAAAACCTAGGAGGCAAAAAGGAATAGAAGATGGAAATGAGGAAATGGGAGTGAAGCAGTACACGCACTGGCCTTTCCAGCTATTCTTAGGAGTAGGAGTCACAAAAGAATCACAATCATGGGAGTTTCAGAATCATACTGGTTTTCTACAAATATTCTCCTGGAAATGGTCTGAAGGAAAAACTGGAAAAGAACTAGAGTGGAGGAGGCAAGGTTACAACTTGTGAAACTTGTTTAATAGTCCTGAAAGGATAAGTCTCCAAAGCTAATCTCACATCCAGGGATCTTCATTCCTAGTTTGAGATTACGTGCAACAACTGGAAGCATTTTGAACTATAAATGCCCAACCATTCTTCCAGATCAGTTACATTAGAATCTTTGGAGATGATACCTGGGCATCAATATTATATGAATATTCTTTTTACTCTTCTCCAGATGTTTCTGGTGTTGAGAATGCTGCTTGAACCAATCAATGCCAAGTAAAGGTGGATATATTTTTAAAGTACTTAGTAGATAGAACTTCATGACGAGTGACTGATGGGAATGGAGGAACAGCGAGGGTCTTATGCCAAGATGAAAATCTTGCACAGCTTGGAGAATGACGTCGAAATCATTAAGATTAGAAACTGTGGAGGCTTTTCTCAGAGTTGAACATGTTTCAAAACTTGAATTCACTCCAAGTTAAAGTCTCTTCAGAATCTAACATGCCCTATGAGCCTACAGGCTTGGACTAGCAATCAACAATAAAATATCTATATTTTTGGAAAAAATAATTCTTCACTGTTATTGGGAGAATTATAGTTTCTCTAAAGTCACAAGGGAATCATGGCTTGACTCCAGGTGCCTGTTTCTTAAGGGAGTTGGTGATGTCTTAACAGCAACATCCCATCATGGGCATCTTGCTCCCATGTAAGACTAAAGTGATGATTTCTTTAACACAGAGGAGTACCAAGTCTCCCCGGAGGACAGTGTTTCTCATAAAGGGGTCTAAACGGCCATGCAGTTTCATACTAGTTGAACAATTTCAGTCCTCTTAAAAAGCCATATGCACCTCAGATGTTCCCTATCACATGCCTGCCAGCCTCATTTGTTATTCCCTTGATATTTCTCTCCACATTGAATGACTACATTTTTTTCTGGGATGTTTTTGTCAGGCAGGATCTCTCCTAAGACTCTCTCAGTTCTAGCCTTACATTACCCTTAGAGCTAGTTACCAGTCACTATGGCCATTGGCTAGATCACTCTGATTACCTAGGTCTGGATCATGAATTCACCCTAGATGCAGAGCATGTAGTCAATACCCTGCAAATCATGTGGATAAAAACCTGCTTGAGGGGAGGATTTTTGAGATACTGTGTTCAAAAGAAGAAACGTGTAGAGTAGGCGAAAACAAGAGATGAGTAAAACCTCAGGGAGTTTCCCAATTTTTCAGTCCTCTGAATCTCATCAAGGTTAGAATCTTTAGGAATTATCCACAGACGACTCTGTTCCTTCCCTGATCTCCATGCACAGCTTTGTGCAGAGGCTGAGATGGGCAGCTTAAGGGAAAGGTCTGGAGGTTACAGAAAGATTACTAGGCTGGGGGTCAGTGCCATATCTGGCAGGACCACCCCTTTTATTTCTTATCACAGAGCTCCACTTATTTCCTCTAATTTCCTGACTTTCATAAAGAAATAAGTGTTTTAAAGAAATAAATTTTACAAATATCAAATTTATAAATAAATAAATAAATATGGGTCTGGGACCACATTACCAACATACCCATATCGTCTTCTCTAAGGAGCAAATTTTTGTAATAATAGAGCTAACAAACTAAGAACTGACTACTGAAGATCCAGAGAAAACAAAACTGAGCTTGTGAAAAATAGTGCTTAATGAGTTAATTTACCAAAGCCTTAAATGAAGGTTTAAAATGTTCATTTCTTTGAAATCGTATTTAAAATTTTTAATAGTTTACTCTGAGGAAATCATTGAAAACTGCTGATTAAGCTTTTGGCAGAGATTTTCATCACAGGGCTATTTATAACAGCAGAAAATTATAAACAAGTTAAATGCCCAACATTGAAAGAACAGTTAAGTAACATTTGCAAACCTACTTGAAGAATATTGTGTATCATTAAAAATAATGTTAACCACAAATTTGTGATAAAATAGAAAATCTTTCAATGTAAATGAAAAGCAAGATGGAGAATTGTATATGCACTATGAACTCCTGGTATATTAAAAATAAAACTTTACATAAAAAAAAGAAAGATGAAAAGGATCACTCCAGAATGTAAATTAATGTTGGCTTTTGGTGATGATAAAGCATTTTATTTTTTTCTCCCAGCTTTCTGCATATGTCTAGTTTCCATATTTTGGGTAAATATAATCAATGTTCAGTTCTCAATTCATCTCCACTGCCCTGTCAGCAGAATTTAACAGCTGATCACTCCCTCCTTCCCCAAAACTTTCTAAACTATTTTTCCAGATACTCTCTTTTCTTCTACCCTACTGATCCCTCCTTATCTCTATACCTTGGCTCCTCATCTTTTCCCTAGTCTCTTGATGTTGGGTATCTAAGAGTTGTATCTCTTCTCCAGCCACACCCACACAGCAGCATGACTTCAAATGTCATCCTATATCAATGACTTCCTCATTCACATCTCCAGTCTAGACCTGTCCCCTAAACTCTAAGCTTGAAAATGCAACCCTACTAGGTCTCTCCATGGAAAGACATCCTACATAATTTACATCCAAAACTGACTCCTGATCTTCTTCCCCGACACCTGCTCCATCTGGATCTTTTCCCATCTGATTCAGTCTAGGTTTTGTCAAGAAATCAAAGTCATTCTAATTATTATGTGAATAAAAGAATTTAGTATATACATTGTTGTTCCCCATGTGTGGGCTCAGTTGGAAAAGTGAAGACCAAGAACACTGAAGGCAGTAGGTTGAGGAAAGACAAAGGTTGATGGTCCTCAAAAGTTCTCCAGGGAACTACAGCAATTCTCAAGCTCTCCAACAGAGCTCCAACCAATTGCTTCAGCTGTGGCAAAGCTGCCTCTTTCAGAGAAGCCTGAGATGCTACTGTGAAGCTTGCAGCTGTCCATGTATCTGCCCTCTACAGACTACTGATGTTCACTTTCTCATTTCAAATCTCATGCTGATTCCTCTCATTGGAAAACTCTCACCTGGAACCATATGCAAATTAATAGTTATACAGTGTGGTTCCTGGATTTTTCTCTTCAACATAGAGAAGTGCACTGGAAGTGGATGGAGGGATGCATAATTGGGAACTGTCAATCCAGCACAGCATTGCAATTGATGGGAGGCCATTCTTCTAGTTTCTCTGGCCAAAAATCTTAGTGGTACATCTGACTCTTCTTTTCCTTTCACCATTTCCAATCAGGAAATCTAGTTGTCACAACTTTCAAACACACCCACTACAGACAACTACCAATACCATGCTGATCCCAGCTGTAATTTCATTCATCCTTACCCTGACCTCTAACTTGGCATCCCTTCTCCTACCCTTTCCACCTTCACTCCCAGACATTTCTCATTACAGCATCCAGAGGGATTCTTTCAAAACATAAGTCAGACCACACCATCCCTCAGCTAAGAACCTTGCAATGGCTACTCATTTCACTCAGAGTCAAAAAATCTTACAATGTTCTATAAGTTCTACATAATCTTCCCTTACCCATTTTTTCTCTTATTTCATCTTCTACCATCATCCCTTTTTGTATAAGTTATCCAAATAATGCTAAGTAACAAATTAACCTTAAACTCAGTTATTTTAAATGAAAAATACTTATTTTTGCCCATGACTGGCAGGTCAGCTGAGAATTGGCTAGTCGCACCCAGGATGGCTCCTAGCCTCAGGTTGTCATCCCAGTGTACTCCATTTTACTTTCAGGAGAATAATAGCATAGGGTTAGTTCTTTTCATAATAATGGAAGAAATGCAAGAGAACAAGCAGACAACAAACATATATAAAGTATTGCATCCATCATGTCATATTTAATTAGCTAAAGTTACATGGTCAAACCTAATATCAATGGGGCAGGGAAATAAATGCTACCTAAAATCACATAAGTACAACCTCAGAGATGCACAAAGAATTGGGAAGTAATTTTAATTTCCAATGAACTATGTAATTTTTACAGCTACCATAAATTTTGTTTATGGCCTGTCTTCCTCCATGAGAACAGAGATCTTCATTTATAACAGGGACTTGAAACACTGCATTCACAGAGTAAAATCTCAGTTAATATTCATCAAATGAAGGAACATCCAAAGAATGCTGACCCCCGCTTAGCCTTGATATTAAAGATCCAAAGGAGGCTATTTCACCAGAATTTAGGCTCCCTCATGACAAGCTTTTGCCAGAACCTGAGGCCAAGCAAGAGTTGATACTGAAAGTATTGTTTTGATTACTGTAGCTTTGTAATAAATGATGAAGTAAAAAAGTATGTCTTTCCATACTTTTTAGGTTCTCTTTCAGGATTATTTTGGCTATTTTGGGGTCCTTTGCAATTTTGTTATTGATTCATAATCATTTTGCAGAATAGTGGGTTTTATTAGGTCATATTCATTACATGTGCATAACATAATATGAAGAATCGACTTTTCCATGTCTTAAAAAAATGACAATTTGAATTTTTGACAGGGTTGGCATTTAATCTATGAATCAGTTCAGGTCATATTGTTTTCTTAATAATATTGAATCTTCTGTAAGTGTGTAATAGCTTTCCATTTACTTAGATTTTTAATAAGTAAACAATGTTTTACAGTTTTTAGAATAAAATCTTAACTCTTTGATTAAATTTATTCTTAAGTATTTTATGTTAATGTAAGAAGAATTATTCTTAATTTTATATTTGGATTATTCATAGCTTGCATATAGAGATGTTTTTATTTCTTTTATCCTACAATTTGCCAAATTTGTTTTATTAGTGTTGATAGATTATGAAAGATTTAGAATTATGTACCCATAAGATATTATATATGAATAGATAAACTGAAATTGAAAAAGAGGAAGCAAATTATTTTCCTGAATGTATAAGAATTCCTACTAAGAACAATGTTGAAAGCAGGTATAAGATTAGGAGAAAACTTTCAGCCTTTCATCATTTGAATATCATTGAACATCATTAAATATAATATTATCTGTGGATTTTTCAGAAACACTCCTTTACGTGTTAAGGAAGTGTCCTTTCTTTTTTTTTTTTTTAAAGAGAGAGTGAGAGAGGAGAGAGAGAGAGAGAGAGAGAGAGAGAGAGAGAGAGAGAGAGAATTTTAATATTTATTTTTTAGTTATTGGCGGACACAACATCTTTGTTTGTATGTGGTGCTGAGAATCTAACCCGGGCCGCACGCACACCAGGCGAGCGTGCCACCACTTGAGCCACATCACCAGCCCCAAGGAAATGTTCTTTCTATTCATAGTTTGTTGCACGATTTTTATCATGAGAAAGACTTTCCTGTGTCACTTAAGATAATCATGTGTGGTTTTCCCCCTTCATTCCATTTATGCCATATATTACATTGATTTATATTTAAATTAATTGCTGATAAGATTTGCTTCTGCCACATTTTCTGTTTTCTACACTTATAATTTTTGTTTTGTAATTCTTTTGACTTTCTTCTTTTGTAAATAGATTTTTTTCTAGTGTATGATTTTTAATTTCATTTTCATTTTTTTCCTGTATGTTTCTTTCTTACTGGTTACCCTGTGAATTGCAATCAGCATATTAACATAAAAATCAAGTTTGAATTAAGACTAATTTTATTTAATAACAAAAACTCTCCTTTACAGCTCTGACCCTTTTATGGTTGTTATTGTCACAAATTGCATTACCTCACATTGTCCTTAACACACATGAATTATTGTGTTATGAGTTTGCTTTTAAATCATATTAAAAAAAAGAGGAATTACAAATAAAATATGCAACAATATTTGGCTTTTATATTTATGTATATGCCTAAGACTATTATTCTTTTTTCCTTCATATGGATTTGAGTTACTATCTAGGGCCTTTCATTTCAGCCTTAAAGATTCTTCTTAGCATTTCTTCTAGGGCAGAGCTACTGGTAAGTTTTTCACCCAGATTTCATTTCAAAATTCTGGGAATATCTCCTTCTTCTCCTTTTTTTTTTTTTTTTTAATGGTACTGGGCATTGAACGCAGGGGTGCTTAACCTCTGAGCCTCATCTCCAACCCTTTTTAATATTTATTTAGAGATAGAATCTCACTGAGTTGCTTAGGGCCTTCCTAAATTGCTGAGGTGGGCTTTGAACTTGTGATTCTTCTGCCTCAGCCCCACAAGCCTCTGGGATTACAGATATGTACCACCCCACCGGGCCTCTCCTTCATTTTTAAAAGATGACATTACTGGATATAGAATTCTTGATTGGCAGAACATTTTTTTGACTACTTTTTTAAAAAAATAATTTTAGTTGCAGATGGACATAATATCTTTATTTATTTTTATGTGGTGCTGAGGATCAAACTCAGTGCCTCACACAAGCTAGGCAAGTGATCCACCACTGAGCCACAATCCCAGCCCTTGAGTACTTGAAATATGTCATTCCTCTGCCTTCTGGCCTCCAGGGTTTCTGAAACGAAACCTGCTATTAATCTTATGGAGGCTCCTTTGTACGTAAAATAAGCTTTCAGATTGATTTTAAGATTCTTTGCCTTTAGAAACTTTAGTTATAATGTGTCTTGGTATAGATATATTAGTTTATCATTCTTGAAATTTACTGGGTTTGTTCACCTGTGTAGAATCATGTTTTTCTTCAAATTTGGGAAGGTTTGGGCCATTATTTCCTCAATTATTCTTTCCACTTTTTTTCTCTTTCCCTCCCTCTGAGATGCCCACAGGTGTAAGCCAAGGGTGCTCTCAGGCCTTTTCTGACATTTCACCCATACTTGAGCACTCATGTGAACTTCTTGATTTATCTATATACAGCGATGATTTGAAAAATCATGATTCCTCCACATACCTTCTTTTTCAACCTTGTCTTTCCCACACTTTTTCTGACTGTTATTACTTGCTCAGACTGCTGTCACCAATATATTTGCCTGTAAGTATTTTGGAAAGCACAGCTCAGCATATTCCCCAGCCCTGGGAGCACTCTGAATCAGACGAAACTAAGTATATTATGTATATGGCTAAGACTATTATTTACTTTATAATTTTATTTACTTTAACAGGCTTAGTAATGCTTTATACAACTCCTTTAGGTAACTTCCATACACAGGTCAAAACACACAACCACAAATTTTTGAGAATAAGGTCTATATCTCCCCCTGTGGCACTAGCAACCAGTAGCGCAGTGTCCTTATGGGCACCAGTGATCTGGGAAATGAATGTGGCAACTGAGCAATTTAAAATGCCATAACATTCACTTTCCTTGATGCAGTGGTTTCTTTCTTCATTCAACTTTCCCTAGTTGTTCTAAGTATTTTGTTTGTTTGTTTGCTGTATTCCAGAGTTCTGTGAAAGTTCATTCTGCTAGTTTTTCATGTATTTGTTTACAAGTTTATTAGTTGCTGGAAGAATAGGGCCTTGGAGATTCCTACTCTGTCATTTTTGGTAACAGCACTTCCAACTTTTTGAAACTTTTTAAATATATAGGTAATGAATTTTCCTACTCTTTTCTTTTCTAATGTAAGGATTGGTCAGTTTCAGCTTAGAAGTTCTGATATGTTATTTTCACTACCCTATGGTTATTACATAGTCTCTAATATCTACTAGGATATATTTTTGACAAATTATTTAGAAGTGTTTTTTTAATTTACAAAAGTAGTAGGCTTAGCCTGGCATGGTGCACAACTGTGATCCCAGCTACTTGAGAGGCTGAGTCAGAAGGATCACAATTCACAGCCCGCCTCAGCAGCTTAATGAGGCCCTAAGCAACTTAACAAGACCCTGTCTCAAAATAAAATATAAAAAGGTCTAGGGATGTGGTTCAGGGTTAAGCACCTCTGGGTTCAATCCCTAGCACAAAAAAAAGTGCTAGGCTCATTTAGTTATATTTTTGGTTATTTTTTCCTGCTTCATTGTCTTTTTTAGATTTTCTTAAATTGGATGAAACTTGACATATCATCTATTCCATATGTCCTTACAATGATGTGCTCTTAAGATTTGAGAAACATTATTTTGTATATTTACATTAAGTTTATTTATTGTGTAGATCAATTCTCCTCTAATTTTACTGATGATTTTTAATCTACTTGATCTATAAATAAAAGATGTTGTTAAGATCTGCAGTTATGGTGTTGGATTTGTGAACTTCTCCCTGTAGTTCTATCAATTTTTTATTTTACTTACTTTAACTGGCTTAGAATTGCTGCATCTTCCCAGTAAAATGCACTTTTAATCAATATAGAGTAACACTCTTTATCTCTGGTAATGCTTTTCACTTTAAAGATTTTATCTTGAATTGATATAGCTACAGAATCTTTCTTTTAGTTAAAGTTGAAAAATAAATTTCAGATAAATATTAACATTTTATACCTATATTTTAGGTGCTTTGTTTTTCTTCCTTCCTAAAAGTAAGTTTCTATATGCCTAGCCTTATGTCCAGTTGTCCACCTGCTACAAGGGTGATAGTAGGCCTTAGGATAGAAGGTTAAGGAAGAGCAGAGAATAAGGGAAGAGGCCCCAATGCTTGGTGACCTTACTGGCACTGGCCAAGATTCAATAATTGTTCACTGAACTGTCAAAGTGAATTTTAATGTCCAGGTCTTCTTCCTAGAATTAACCTCAGACCCCAGTGAGGTCTCTACATCTCCTTTGTATTTGAAACTAAAGGTGTCCATTGGAAAGCCCAATCTCCAGGACCTGCTGCTCATGATGAATACACAATACAATCCAAAATAGCATTCATTGGCTCTTCAAAATCATTTTCTCAGCCTAAAGTTGAATATTGTCTGAAAAATCACACTAGATATTAAAACCAGAACTTTGTCAGGTTTATTGAATCTGAGTACTGCTGTCATTCATTGTTATGAGGCTGAGGTCCTGGCTCAGTGTTAGAGCACTTGCCCGGCAAGTGTGAGGCACAGGGTTGATTCTTAGCACAGCATAAAAATAAAGATCCGTTGACAACTAAAAAATATTTTTAAAAAAAGAACATTCATAGTCACTACCTCCAGGCTTCTTTCTCTTTCTCTTTATTATCTCCTTCTAGTTTTCCAGTGAGATTCTTTTTGGACTTTCTCATTTTATTCATCACATCTTCTTAATTTCTGTGATCTACCTCTTTGTCTCTATTGCATCTGGGTAATTTTTCTGACCAATCTTCAACTTTATTAATTTTCCTTTTGTCTGTTTCCGATCCTCTAATTAGCATTTTCACTGAGATTCTGGATTTAATTACTACATAATTTTTCATTTTTCAAAATTATGTTTTGACCTTGTTTAAATATAGCTGGTCAATTAGAGACTCTTTTTAATCTCATCCAAGTTATAATCCCCTGTTTTATTTCTTTTCAAATATTTTTAAATAGTATGTGATATTGTTTATCTAGCATTTTCAATGTATCAAATCTTTGTGCATCTGATTACTGTATGTATAAAGATGTTCATGTTTGTTCAGAGGAATCTTTCAAAAAACAGTATATTTAAAAGAAATTGAAAATAAATAAGGCAAATAAAGCTCTTTGTATTACTATAAAAACAGTTTTGACCTGATAGAGGGTCTTAGTGACCCTCAGCCATTCTCCAACTACATTTTGAGAATCACTTCTTTACCATCCACTGATGCAATAATTTTTTTCTCCCCTGTGCATCTAGAATTGCACTACCTAGGTGCCAATCTTGGAAAAATTGAGAAAATGAAAGCTCCAATCATTTTCCATGGGGCTTAATTTTCTCAAAAATTCTGATTGAGAAAGACTGCAAGTAATTTTTAAAATCTAATATAGCTATATAATATAATTGCTTCTTAACCAATATGCTTCTCTCCGCCCTGGCCCCTTCTACTCAGCATTTCTATCACTAAGCCATTCTTCATTTGGACATCTGCATCATGAGGCTTTTACTGCCACAATACACATTAATTAAGGGAACCGTAAAAAACCAAATAGTCTACTTCTCAGTTTTTGGATTTCAAATGATTTGGAAGAAGAGATGAGAAGTCAGACTATCTGAGCGGAAAATGGGGAGGGGCATCAGTCAGGAGATGAGCTTACTCATGAGAGTATCCGAGAGAAAGAGATCAGGAGCCCAACACTGCCCCAGGGAAGACACTGAGAAGGTTCTGGAAGATGGAATAGGAACTAAAGGTCGGAGAATTCAAGAGCCAAGGGGCCTTTTCATCAAGATGGCTCTGAACGAAAAGAAAAAATTTACTGCTCATCCCAAAGCCAGAACAGAGATCAAGAAGGCAGTGCCCAGAGGTATCCACAGCCACCCACACACATAAAAAAGAAGACCCTACATCACCTACCTTCTGGCAGCCGGAGACACTGTGGCTCCAGAGGCAGCCGGGTGTTCTCAGAAGAGCACCCCCAGGAGAACAAACTTGTCCATGATGCCACAAAGTCTCCCACTGCCCCCCCCTGCCCCCCCCCCAACACTGAGTCTGCCAAAAAGAAGAGAGAAGGTAACCACGCCTCAAGGCCAGCAGGCACCAGACCAAACAGGCTGTGAAGAGGCCCTGATGTGGTCAAGGTCAACACCCAGCTCAGTCCTGACAGGGAGAAGGTGGAGTAGATTTGACTGGCTCCTGATTATAACACTGCAGATGTTGCCAGCAAATTGGGATCATCTAGAGTAAGTCTAGCTACGTGCACTTTGTTGTTGCTGTTATTTAAAAAGAGCAAAGGGACCCTTAAAGACCCTCTGCCCATTTTCTCAGGGGGCAGTCCAGGTAACAGGTGAGGTACTGGGTGCTTTCTCCACCTAGCATGAAAACTGAGATGACTGTGTGAGTGTATAAGAGCCAGAAAGTCACACAGGGGTATCTTCAAACTTCAGCCTGGGGCAGGATCACAGGAATGTAGGCTGATTAGAAATGCCAGAAGAGTTGGAAAGAGGTAGACACCACTTTGATCTGCCAACAATGAAAGGTAACATGGGCATCTCAGTGGATGTCCGTGGTAAGGGTTGGTAGCAAAGATGAGATGCACATACGCATACACGACTTGAATCTGGGTGAGCTTTCTGGAGCTTAAAGACTACAAAGATGGGGAAAATAAATAACTGCAATTAAGGTTTTGAGTAGAAGTTCATGCTAGTAATTAAGTTTTAGAAAATGAAGAACATTATTTTTCTTGTAAAAGTACAATAATGTTATGAATGCTTTGATTCCAGGATCACTGAGCGGGAGTGACAGGTGCATAGAAGACAAGAAGGAGATGGAGGGAAGGAATCTGGGTGCTATTGATGTGCCACCTTCTTTCTCTCAGGACCACATCACACAAGAGGCCTTTGGTGGCTCCCAGCATGTTTACTGCCTGGTTCTGCACAGCAAGTCTCTCAGCCAGGGAATATAATTGACGTGCATAGAGCTAAAGCCCTTGCCAGCTCATGGAGAGAAGGGCCTCTAATTCTGGGAGAAAGGAACTGGGCCTCTGCCAGCCATGTACCTTCTCTGCTTTCATATAGACATCAGTAAGACCCTGATTTGGGTCTGACAAATCAGGAAAAATAAAACTGTCAGAATCAAGGCACGCGCTTTACTGGGACAGTTAGCCTGGTAATGGAGAGGAATTTTATTGCTCTTGGCATTTGCATAATATCTATTGATCAAGCCTCCTCCAAGCTGCTATTCTTCATATCAGCTTCTGGCAGAGAGGGAGGACTGTTTCTGGCCTCACTCTTACAGCTTCTTCACGCTTAGATGTGGCTATAGTAACAAACATATCCTGAGAATGGAGCAGGAAGTCCCCAGGGTAAAATATAAGATGGCCTCAGGCAGAGCAAGAGCATGAGCATGAGACTGAGATTTGGGGAAACTGCATTTTATTCTCACCTTGCTGTGTGACCTTGGGAAAACTGCCAGTCCACTCTGCTCCTTTCAGTATTCCACACTGCCTGAATCCCTACATTACTGTCATTCTGGGGCCAAATTGCTGCTACCCCCATTAAAATGAAAATGCAATTGGGAGAATAATTGACCTTAGTCACTAGCTCTGGAGAATCAGTTCATCAGTTAGACTTGCTTACACCTGAGAACTCCTTCTATTCAGGTGAGTAGTAATGGGTAAGCCAGTGAAGGCAGTGTTGATGGAGTATAGGGAAGCTCCTTCTTGGGAGTGGGGTGCCTGACACATAGGAGGAGCCAAATTCATTTCAGAATCCCCGACTTATAGATCTGGGAGCACAGTAGAGGTCATCACATCCACCACGCCCCAGTGCTGAATCCCTGAGAAATACACTGAGCATCTTTGCTGGGTAATCACCTGCTCGTATAGCAAGCTTCTTGGAAGCAACCCCATATTAGTCTGAAGTATAACACTTCACCCAAGTCACAGAAATTAAGAGTATGTATGACAGACATCCTGCCCCCAAATCTTCTCTTCTCCCAGATAGATAATTCCTGGTCCTTTCTCTGTAAGATGTGTAACCCATATATAGCTTAGTTTCTTTATGGCCAGTCTCAGCCATCGGAGGTTGTGTCCCAAAGAAGCCCCCAATTTCAGTCCAATTCCTAGTGGTGAGAAAATGACACACAGGAAAAAATCTTTTGTCTTCAAAATCTTTTCTGCTTATCCATCTATCTCAGCTTTCTTAGCTTCTCAGAATCTCTTCATTTCCTATCTCCTAGATGCTCTCTTTCCAAAAATCTAATATTCCCAAGGTAAACAGAAGGGGGTAGAAAGAAAACTGGGAAGATAAACAAAAGAAAGCTTCCATTATTGAGAGCCTATTATGTCCCAAAACTTATAATATTTAATAATATTTAATATTTGATAAAGAAAATATACTTAACTCAATTTTGTAAGGTAACAATAAAGATCCAAGGTGTCTAAGTTGTCCAAGGTCACAGAGCAATTAAGTTGCAAACAGTAGATTCACACAGTGATTATATCATAGGCCAGGCCCAATTACACTCAAAATAATTCACATCCCCCTGAGAGACAAGCCCTGGTGACCCAGTATTAGGGTGTTGAACAGGATAGAAATCAGAGGAAACCAGTGGCTAACCACATCTTGGCCCTGACTGAATTAATGCTACAATTAAAGTTCAGTTTCACATCCGTAGAAGGATGCCTTTATATTCCAAGTCTGGTGGTACAGTATAACACGGGGAATCTGTTGAACATTTAAAATTCAGGCTTTCAATTAAATCTTTAAGAAACTTCCTGTGTTTGTTCCTCAATCTTTACTTCTGACTCATCTGAGTGCTCAGAAATTGATTAGATGTTTGGGGCAGAGGGAAAGCCTAAGTTAGGAATCTTATCCATGACTCTCTCAATCTGATCTTAAAAGTTGGCGAATTAGATTCCACCTCAACAGTTAAGTCGGTGACGATCACGGTCCGTCATGCCAGGCCTCTGCCCATGCTGCTTTGCGCATCTCTACCTGGATGCTCTTCTTTCACTTCACGTCTGGGAAAAGTCACAAAGCACCAGGGGCACTCCATAAAACCTGCCTGGTCCCACTGGGTCCCTTCCCTAACAGATTTACTCAGGCATCCCTACCAAAGACAGATATCACATAACCCTGCGTTTAACTATTTTACATGCCGCCCTTTGAGACTGGAACATGAGCAAGCTGAAGACAGGAATGGAGTTTTCTTCCTTATAGTCCCAGCACGTAGCATACTGTCTAACTCCAAGTAACCAGCAAGCAATAGTGATTGCCTGATAAGTGTTCATGGAAAAGCTAATTGAGAAAGTCACCAATGAGAAAGATAAGGAGGAATTAAAGGACAGAAACACAAGGATATAATCAGGTTTTCCACACTGGGCTTGGTCTCAAATATCCCATCCTATTGTCAAAGGAGTGACAGCTTCAAGTTGAGAAAAATGGCTTCACAGGGGAAATGAACAGTATTTTTGAATCATAAACCCATGTGAGAGCTCAACAATAGCAGAGGGCTTTGGATTGGGGACCAGGCTGCTAAAGGGATACCTGGAGTTTAAACCCACAGATTGCATGGGGTGACTTCATCTGGGTCCAAAGCCAATGCTAAGCAGCAGCCTTGGACATTTTGAAGGCTCTAAACTCATTTTGACAGCTGCTCAGAATCTCTTCATTTCCTATCTCCTAGATGTTCTCTTTCTAAAATATCTGAGGTAAACAGAAGTGGGTAGAAAGAAAACTGGGAAGATAAGCAAAAGAAAGCTTCCATTATTGGGAGTCTATTATGGGTACCTTTTTCATTTTTAGTGTTTAGTATTTTATGGAGTTCAGAAATCTAATACTGTGCACACACTACAAGTATCCGTAGATGGATGTTCACAAATGGAATGTGCCAGCTGTCCCCAACCTCTTGCCACCCACCTCTAGTCACACTCCTCATCCACACCAAGAGCAAACTCTGAGGCCCAGACCAACTTCACTCATTCTGTACTTTAACAGAAGAGAATCAATCTCACAGCAAGTGTGCTTTTCTTATCTGGCTTCTTTTACTCAGTACTATGTTCACGAGATTCTTCCACATTATTGCATACGGTTATAGACTATTTATTCTTCCTATTGAACTGTGTTCCATTGTGTAAATATACCACAATTGATTTTGCCATTCTACTAGCAATGGGTATTTGGATCATTTTCAATTCAGGGTTATTATAAACAGTGCTGCCTTGAACACACTGAGCACATTCCAGGACACACTGCTCTGGGAGATGCTTGCTTTTATAATTTGTGCTACCTGACTTTTGTATGATGGGCATGAATTCCTTTTTAAAAAATTTAAAAATATCATCCATAACTTTTTAACTATGATCAGAGACTTCGCTCCTTCCCTGCTGGCCAATAGGCAGAAAAAACAGTTCAGTATTAACTAACATTTACTGAATGTTCACTGAGTTAACTCTTTATAGGAAGAAAAAAATCTTTTAATATGTTTCCATTTAATCCTCCAAATGACCCAGAGCTACTGGTATACGCCATTACTCCCCTTTCAGATGTATGGGAATTGAAACTGAGGAACTTGCATAAAGTCATGCAGCTCACAGATGGACAGCCACAGTACAAACGCAGGTCCTGGACTCTGGGGTTTGTGTGTTCAACCTCCAGCCAGGCAGCCTTCTGTTTGAGAAGGCTGGGAGTTCCAGGAGCCTGTCAGACATGGGAAGGAGGAGCTGAAATCACAGTAGATCATCCCAGCCCAACACCAGGGATTGTCCCTGCTCCCTGCCCCCCTTGCCCTAATTAATCAAATCCTCTTGAACATGAAAGAGTGAGATTGGATTTTTGATAAGATGAATGAAAGGACTCCGTTCCCATCTGGCACCCACAAAACTCTCGTATTCAAGCCAGCAGGGAGCATTTCATTGCAACCTGCGCAGCAATTTAATAATTGCCCAAGAATGCTGGAAGATTTGGCAATGTCACAACCCATCTGGATCCACTGGCACCTGAGAGTAATGGAAAAAGCAGGGGTTAAAGGGCTAGAGCAAAGGCAGGCCAACTTTTTTGGTAAAGGGCTAGGTATTAAACACTTTAGGCTTTGGAGGCATATGATCTCTGTCTGAACTCTCCATTTCTACAGGAAAAGCAGGAAAGCAGCCATGGGCAATATGCAAATAAATGAGTGTGGTTCCAATAACACTTTATTTGTGGACACTGAAATTTGAATTTCTTACCATTTTAATGTTCCTAGAAATGTATTCCTCCTTTTGATTTTTTTTCCTAGCCAAAGAAATATTTTAGAGTCATTGTGAGTTTGAAAGCTATACAAAACAGAGGGCAGAATCTAGAAACTAGGTTTGAATCGTAGCTCTGCCATTTGTGGTTTCTCAGGCTTTCAACACATTTCTTAAAATCTCCAGGATTCACTTCCCTCCTGTGGAAATGAGCAAAGCAGGTACTGTGCATGTCGGGCCTCCCTTGTGGCTGGCAAAGAGCCATGTGCTTTATATGCTTAATTTAATCCTCATAATGATGGCAAAAGGCTAAGGGACTGAGGATGGAGCTCAGTGTAGAGCTCATGCTTAGCATGTGTGAGGCATTGGGTTCAATCCCCAGCACTGAAAAAAAAAAAAAAAAGAAAAAGAGGATGAAAATTATAGTATTGCTTTTAGTAGTTACAGTAATTACAGTGATTAAAAAGTAAATGTGCAACTGTGCCTTGACTGACCTTTGCTCTTCATTGAGGTTGACACTTTCTCTCATACATTGAGGTCTTTATGTGGATTCAAGGGTGCCCCTGCTTCTTCTAACACTCTGACTTTTTAAATACCTGGAGTTGTACTGCATTTAGAGTGAATCATTATCTAACTATATTGCTCTATTCAATTAGAATAACATCAAACTTCAATTTACACTCCAACTTCACTGAACTGCAAATTGAACGCACACTCCAAATGGCCACTACTTCTATTTATGTGCACAGTAGGCAGTTTGGCTCAGACATGCTCATTCAAAGCACTGCCTTAAATAAGATACATTATGCCTAACACAAAGTCTGGCACACAGGTGTCAGCTGTATTTGTTTCTTTTTTCCTTAGCAACAAGAATCAGACCAAAGAGCTATCTTTGGAGAAAGGTAAATATTACCTGGAAAGATGAGATCGTATAAGACACACTGGAACAAATGAGTCTTTTCAAGGAAATCAATTTAGAGTGTCCTGTACGTAACTTCCAGCTCTGAAACCTATCTTATTCCCAGAATGATTTCCCAGTTTTTGTCTTAAGCACCCAGTCTGCACATTGCTTTCTCTGTCTGCTAACTATCGACCCAGCTGTGGCCCAAGTCCCGCAACATTCATTTGGCCCTGAGATTTGGTTCTGCTAGTCTTTCTGCACATCTGCTTGTTACCTTTCCATGTCTCCTCTGAGCTTTGGCTCCATTTCCCACTCTATGCAGACAACTCACTCACATCCACCTCACATGTGGTGCAACAGCTCAGACTCTCCTAGACAACTCTCATCCTGGGCACCTCAGTTTGCTTAATGAAAACAACTGGAAAGAAAAGCTTCACTGCTCAGAGTCTCTTGAAAATCAGAACAGTAGAGTTACAAAGAGAAAGTATGGTCTCCAGAACCCTCCAGACCGGTTTTGAATCTCAGGTCCTTTTTGTACCTAGAGCTGGGTGAGTTATTTAGCCTGTCTATGCCTCAGTTTCTTCATCCAGAAAATGGGGTTATAACAATAGTGTTTATCTCATAACATTGTGTAAATCATCACGTGAATTCTCCTAAATCTGGTGCCTAGAACAATGCTCAGCATGTGGTAAACACAGCGTGTGTTAGTTTCTGTGATTAATGGCTTTATTTGCTTTTAATATTATCTGTATTTCTGGGTCCTCAACATCCCCACCAGAGAGTATGAAGTTGCAGTATGATGTGGGAACAAATAACATCCTACACGTCAAATCTCTCCCCAAGCAAATCATTAATACATACATTGCACAGTAGCTATCCAGGAAGAACTATACTTCTGGATGAGATGAAATTTACCGAACAATTCTCAAACTCACTTGCTAATACAGCAACACCTTTCTCTCAGCATGTTGTCTCCAGTCCTGTGCAGATTTCACACCATTGCATCCTGCCAACTCTGCCCCTATAGAATGAGTAAGCATATCGCATGTTCTTACAATCAGGACATTTTTTATTGTTTTGATATAATTTTAGGAAATCAAGAAGAGTGCAAAATATTCCCATGTATCCTGTACTCACAGTCCACAAATATTGATATTTTTTACATTCGCATTATCTGTTCCTCTATCTAAACATCCACCCAGCAACCATCAATTTATCCATCCAAATATATTCTACTATGTAACTACAAATCTACAAACTTGCCTTAAATTTCACTAATGTCCCAAGAACATACTTTATAGCACAAGAAAATCCTGACTCATGCATTATATTTAGTTTTTATATATCTCTTTTTTAATTATTTTTTTTAAAAAATGATAGTAGAATGCCTAACAATTCTTATTACACCTATACAGTGCAATTTTTCATATCTCTGGTTGTATATAAAGTATGTTGACACCAATTCATGTCTTCATACATGTACTTTGTATAATGTCCATCACATTCCACCATCATTGCTAACCCCCTGCCCCTTCCCTTCCCTCCCACCCCCCTGCCTTATCTAGAGTTCATCTATTCCTCCCATGCTCTCCCTCCCTATCCCACTATGAATCAGCCTCTTTATATCAGAGAAAACATTCGGCACTTGTTTTTTGGGGATTGGCTAAGTTCACTTAGCATTATCTTCTCCAACTCCATCCATTTTCCTGCAAATGCCATGATTTTATTCTCTTTTATTGCTGAATAAAATTCCATTGTGTATATATGCCACATTTTTTTTATCCATTCATCTACTGAATGGTATCTAGGTTGGCTCCACAGTTTAGCTATTGTGAATTGTGCTGTATAAACATTGATGTGGCTGTGTCCCTGTAGAATGCTAATTTTAAGTCCTTTGGGTATAGGCCAAGGAAGGGATAGCTGGGTCAAATGATGGTTCCATTCCCAGATTTCCAAGGAATCTTCATACTGCTTTCCATATTGGCTGCACCAATTTGCAGTCCCACCAGCAGTTTATGAGTGTACCTTTCCCCTACATCCTCACCAACACTTATTGTTGTTTGTCTTCATAATAGCTGCTATTCTGAAGGTGGTTTTGATTTGCATTTCTCTGATTGTTAGAGATGATGAACATTTTTTTCATATATCTGTTGATTGATTTTATATCCTCTTCTGAGAATGTCTGTTCAGGTCCTTGGCCCATTTATTGATTGGGTTATTTGATTTTTGGTGCTTAGCTTTTTGAGTTTTTTATATACCCTAGAGATTAGTGCACCAGACCTTAAACTATACTACAGAACAATAGTAACAAAATCAGCATGGTATTGGCACCAAAATAGACTGGTAGACCAATGGTATAGAATAGAGGATACAGAGACTAACCCACAAAATTATAATTATCTTATATTAGACAAAGGTGCCAAAAACATGCATTGGAGAAAAGATAGTCTCTTCAACAAATGGTGCTGGGAAAACTGGAAATCCATATGCAACAAAATGAAATTAAACCTCTCTCTCTCATCACACACAAAACTCAACTCAAAGTGGATCAAGGACCTAGGAATGAAACCAGAGACCCTACATCTAATAGAAAAAAAAGTAGGCCCTAATCTTCATCATGTGGGATTTGGCCCCAACTTCCTTAATAAGACTCCTATAGCACAAGAATTAAAACCAAGAGTCAATAAATGGGATGGATTCACACTAAAAAGTTTCTTCTCAGCAAAAGAAACAATCTATGAGGGGAACAGAGAGCCTACACTTTGGGTGCCAATTTTTACCCCTCATACATCAGATACAGTTCTTATATATCTCTAGTCTTCTTTAATTTGGAACCATTCCTTGGTTTTTGTGTTTTATAACCTCAATGCTTTCAAAGGGTGTGGGGTAGCTATTTTGTGAACTATCCCCCAGTTGAGGTTTCCATTATGTTTCCTCCTGTTAAGATTCAGGCTCTGTACTTTTGGGAGAGACACTCCAGAAGCGAAGCCAGCTTCCTCTGAGCACACAATATCATCAGGCACAGGATATTCAATTTGTCTCAGTGCAGGTGATGCTATTGTCAGATTTCTCCACTGTAAAGGTGCTATTTTTTTCTCTTTCCAATGAACAGTATTTCAAAACTGCATAATTATCCTGTAATTTCTCAAACTTTCATTCACAGCTTTTAGCATCCAGTGCAGATTCTTATTCAAATCAATGCTATAAAGTTTCCTAAGTGTGATTTTTCTAATTATGTCACTCCTTCTACAATTATTAGTTGGCTATACAGTGTAAGGAAGAGCTTTTCCTTATCCTCCATTTATATATATGCATCAACATGGGAAAATGCATTCTTATCTTATTCAATAGGTTATAATTTGTTACTATCATTATTTTGATTCTCAGATTGCCAACTGGCCGGGAAGAGCCCTACAATTTGGCTTTGTTCCTATTGAAATGTTCTTTGCCATTCTTTGGGCACTTTCTTACTTTACAGGACAACACGATGTTCCAAGATTATCTTTTACTTTTCCCAACTTCATCAATGGAATCAGCCATCGCCCTAGAGCCATGTAGGCTGGCACGTGATTAAGCAAAAGGACCACAGGTATAATCATGACTGATAAGGTCAATTCTAGGGATGCCAGGTTATATTCTCAATTGACCTCTAGTTGTATTTCTGCACTTTAGTGGTTCTTAACTGGAGGCAGTCCTCTTTAGTGGGCATTTGAAGTTGTTGGAAAGATGGGGGAGTGGGGCATTTCTGGTAATTAGGAAGCATAGTTAGGAATTCCACATTGCCCACAATGCATAAGACAATCTAGTTTAACAAAGATTTGACCCACACATCGCATCCCTGTTAACAAACAGTAACCCAATTCCTGAACCACTCATCCCATCTAGGCTTTCTAATGTTCTATTCTCTCAAGGAGTGGTTTGATTTTTTTCTCCCTTGCCACTCAAGTCAGTCACCACTATTTTCTCAGTGCATGCCAAATGTATTAGATTAACTAATACATTAGAGTGACTGTGATAAATAAAAGCCAGTCTTTATTGTAGTCTAGTTTTTAGTTTGTTTTATTTATTATTTTTCCACATTTGTAGGTCTAGTTTAAACAGAGCTTCTACCTCTTATTAAGTTTTTCAGAAAAAAAAAAATACCTCTTTTGCAAGTTAGCTAAAAGCCCAGGACTTATGGTAAAAAATACCTTGCCATCCTCAGTTTGTGTAGTAATCTGGCAATAATATCCCTATTCACTGAATCAATACAAATAACAAGTACCCAAGGTTTATATGCCAAGAATTTTACTAAACACTTTACATGTATTATTTCATTTAAACTTTGCAATAGCCCTATACCTCAAGTACTCATATCATCCCAATTATACAAAGAATCAAGGATGCAGTGAGGCTGGTCACACCTTCAGAATTGTATAATTCTCCTGCAGTAATGCCCCAGCATTCAAACACCCCAGTCAAGCTCCAATACTATGCTGCATACACTGCTTGTTAAAAACACACTTAATACAGAGAAAAATACAAAGTATGACAGGAGGTTCATGAAGAAAAAATTATACCAACCACAGAGAAAAAAAGAACCAATCACATTTGGACTTTCAGGTACTGCAAAGTTACTGCAACTGGGCCATATTTTATTCTGTACTTCTTAGTAGCCCAAACTAAGGTCAAAATTAATCAGATATGATTTTTGTGGTAGCTTTGAGGAAAATACACAGCATGAAGTTCCTAACCAAAAAAAATGATATATGGACTATTATACATAGCACTTTAATGCAGCATTAAACCGTGCTTAGTAATATTTCTACAATGAGTGAATTTGTGATTCTTACAAACCTTCATAGGAGCCAAAAGCATGATGTTCAAGTACAGGTGTTCAGGCTTCATGGCAGATAGTTGCTGAGCATAGCAGTCATTGTGACAAACTACTTTCTACATCCTGGTAGCATTCTAAGTGACTTTATTTTTGAAGAAGAGTATTTGTTAAGCTCCTATATTATACAACAAAAGCAGCCCAAAAACCAACCCTATGATGATCATGGGCCCTTTCTTGCCTTATCCTGTGATGCATGTTGGGTTCATTTTGAAGCAGATGCTGAAATAGAATCCAGCATTCAAAGGTTTCTGGAGATGTAATGTTTTAGTTAGCTTTTCTGCTGCTGTGACTAAAGGACCTGACCAGAACAACTGTAGAGGAGGAAAAGTTTATTTGGGGACTCACGGTTCAGAGGTCTCAATCCACAGACAGTAAACCTGATTCCCGAGGGCTCCAGGTAAGGCTGAACATCATGGAGAAAGAGTGTGGCAGAGGCAAGCAGCTCACATGGTGATCAGAAAGCAGAGAGAGAGAGAGGTCTCCACTTGCCAGATACAAATATATACCCCAAAGCCATACCTCCAATTACCACTCAATTAATTCCATCAGGGATTGATTCACTAATTAGTTTAAGGCTCTCACAACCCAATCATTTCCCCTCTGATCCTTCTTGCATTGTCTCACAGTGAGCTTTCGGGGGACACCTCACATCCAAACCATAACAAGTAACACCTGTGAAAAGAAAATGAAAGGCATAGGATTTGGCAGGAAGACATAACAGAGCATGATGTCAACCTAACAGTCTCCACCAAGTCATTAAATTGTTCTCCTGTTGGGTGGAAATGACTGGTGCTTTGTACCCACAGTTCACTTAGTTATTGGCAGAGGTTGTACTGTGAATAGCATCATCTCGAGTAGAAATCTGAGGCAATCACCAAGAAATCTAACAGCAGGAGGATGCCAGCAAACCCCACTCCTCAAATTGGACAGAGTTCTTTCTTGAAGTAAAGTCTGGGCAGCATATCTCTGTCTTCCTCACCTCCTTATGCACAAACTTGTACCTGGATGAAGAAGGGTGACATGAAAGCCAAATATTTCTCATTAGCATCTGCTACTTCCATCCCAACCTGCTATAACTCAGATAGCCTTTGGCCAGAACTGCAAAGGGAAAATGTCATTTGAAGAACTGGACTCTTCTTCACTTGAGTTTGTAAGCATCCCAGACAATTTATGTGAATTTCTCTTATGGAGAAAACAAAAATCTCTTCAAAAGAGGAAACAAGTTGTCCACTTTTTATATTTACTGTTTCAGTCAATTGCAGAATGATGATTACATGTGACTGTGCCTCCCGATATTTCCCCTTAAAATGGGTAAAGAGGATTAAGAGTTGTGAGTCAATGTTTTATTTTCTCTAAGGTTAAGGGAAAATTTGCTCTTGCTGAACTTTTCTTATATGACCACAAGAATTCATCAGCATCTAGCAATGCCCAACAACCCCAGGCAGGCCAGTCAGCCTCACTTAATGAGATTCTTGAGCTTTGCACACAACAGATGCAAAGAGGAAAACTCTCAGGAAGATTGTTTTTTTCATTAAACACAAGATTTTTATATAGTGTGGGAAGACTAATGGAGAGAGAGAGAGAGACACTGGTGGCATTTGTTACTTGGTAAGATATTTAAAAACCTCAAGAACAAAGCTTTCTGTGAGGAGACTTCTCTAATGAGAATGGATGTAAAGATTTCTTACCTAATTGAGCAGTAATGACTGAGGTGCAGGCCACTTCCCTGGGATTAATAAAGAGCCAGGGAGTTGACAGTTTAGGCCATTAAACTCAGCTGGTACTTAATCTTGGTGAAGGGCACAGTGCCAGAATCATATTAATAACAGTGTAAAATAAGCCCAAAACAGAGACACAAGAATTTACTCTTTTGAGAAATAATTTTAATTGGCAGTTAAATACCTGACATGAGGTTGGGCAGTCTCATTCCATTTAGAGTGTCCTCAAGCATTGGGCTGTTAGAAAAATGAGAGGGACAGGGACCAATAGCATTATCAAAAGTAGTTCCTGTGCAAGCACAAGTAGACAAGTTATTATCAACCCCCATTCTGAAAACAACACTAAAGATGTTGAGTTGATCTGGAAGCACTGTTTATTATGAAGACACACATTAATATCGTTACCCGGAATATGCCTCCAGGAAAACCAAAGCACCCCTCATTCATAACACCATAGCTCAAAAGATTTTACATTAACAGAAATGCCAATATCTCAATAACTCAATAATAATTGGGTTTGTATATGCTACTCACCTGTCAAGGAAAAGTTACTCAGTTTGCTGAAGAGTCCCTTACTTCTATCTTTGCTGTGCTTGGGAAAGCCCAAACTGCAACAGAGAGCAAGCAGAAAATTAGGAAATGACAACTCAACTTGCTCTTCTACTAAAGTGGCACCCACTTTCTCCACATAAAAGTCTTAACTGGGCTTCTCTAGAAATCTTCACCATGGCTGATTTTGGGACTGTCAGCAAAAGAGTCTCTGCAAAAGAGTTCAATGTGGATAAACTTCCTATTTTCAGGTCACCCTGTTTTACTTGGCCACTGGCCGAGAAGATATCAGCACTCCAGTTGCTGGACACCCCCTTAGCAGTTTTTCACAAACTAATCCAGTAAAGTACTTTGTAGAAATGTACAAACAAGGCTTCTGGCCATGAACTGGGCTTCACAGAGATGTCTACATTTTTAAGATAAGTTACAATTGGGCTCTATGGTAACAGTTGGCAGGGGGAGGAAAGAAAAGAGAGAAGAAGCTCTCCCTTTCTCTGGTGTTGTCTTTGAAGGTTAACTTGCCCAGAACAGTGAAAGAAAGAGCTGATTTTATGTGAACTTCTGCAGACTGTGAACTTCTGAGCTCCTCCCCTTACATACTGGATATAAAACTCTGAAATGACCTAAACTCGGGGTTCAGGGGATTGATTGATTACAGCAAAAGCTGTGCCCTCTGAACCTGGCTGCAGCCAAATAAAACTGTTTCCTTCTATCTTCGGTGCTTTGCCTCTTTTGTCCCTACAACACTACCGTAGTGGCTTTTGCATTTTTAAGGAATTTACCAATGTGTTTAGTTAGTCAACGTTTTCTCCTTTATCTAGCAAGTGCTGTTTATCTTGCCAGGCACTATGAAAAAATCCAGGACTGTAAACATGAGTAAGGTAGAGCCACTGTCAATCAAGAGATCGCAACTAGCAGCTTCATCACAAAGCTGCTTGGGGATCAAAATTTCTAATCATGCTCCTCCTCTGGGCATCTGGATTCTATAATCATTGTCTTAATCTACACTGAAGCAAATGGTTGCTATGGCTTCATCTGCTCTGTGAAATCACCTATGCTGTAGTCAGCCAATCAAACAATAGCAATAATATATTAATTCAGTTAGTGGAAAACTACCAACTGTTACCACATAATATCACAATCCTAGGGACTGGAGGTGTGGAGCTAAGTAAAAACAAATCTCTGCTTTTTTTACAGGATAGTCAAATAATAGAGAAATAAGGGAAGTTGATGCCTAAGCGTGTTATAGGTATAGAAAGGTAGGGTGGGAGGAGGCACATAGGAGGGAATACCCAGGCCAATCTCAGTAGTTCAAAAAGATGCATTAAGGAAGTAACTCTGAACCTTGAGTGCTATGATCTGCATGGCTGAACCCTAAAGACCAGCAAGGGACAATGGGGGATTATAAAGACACACAAGGGCTGGGATTGTGGCTCAGTTGGTAGAGTGCTTGCCTAGCATGTGTGAGCACTGGGTTCAATTCTCAGCCCCACATATAAGTAAATAATAAAGGTCAATCAACAACTAAAAAAAAATTTAAAAAAGACACACAAACATTTACAAAAAGAAAGCTGGGACCAGGTGGTACACTGACCTCTGATGGAGGAACAGAGACACAGAGCTCGCACAGCATGTTTATTATATAGGTTTTATTATCACAAGGTTATTTATGGCAAATTTTCTGAATAGCAGGTAGGTTGAAGGTCACGGTGCTTGAAAGATGTTGTAGTTATCTTGATATGCTCAGAATTCTCTATTACCCTGCAGCTGGTGTCTGAGCTCAAGGTCAAGACTGCTATTGCTCCGAACCTTTGCACAGAACTTCCTTAGATAGGGCATTATCATAGCTCCTAGGCAACCTCATCCTGCACCTTTGCATAGAAAGTTCCCAGGGCAAAGCGCAGGCATAGCTCCAAAGCAGTCAAAGACCATGGTCCAAGTCACTGCTCTCCACAGTTGAGGAAACAGGAGATATTCTTCACACAGAGGTACATAAAGAGCTTCCCAAGCAACATAAAGAAAAGGAGGATGCAGAGTGAAGAACTGAGGACAGTCATAGAAAATAAGTGATTCCAAGGACACTCTGTCTCTGCTGCATTGTCTCACCTGCCTCACCAAGGTAATCAACACTCTCCATTCTTTCAGCAAAACCCCAACTAACTGAATATTGTGACTAGGACAGTCCCTTATGAGCCTGTTCATCTCTCCTCCCACTTCTTGCACCATGTGAGGTGTTTACTCCCAAACCAGTTTCTGCCTGTTATACTTATTATTAGAATGATACAATTTAACTAACATTAAAGAGTTGTTTCTCTGAAAATTAAAAAAAAATACCTTGGACAGACTTAATATATTTTTCCAGTGAGTCACTAAAAACCTGTCCTTCATAATGTAAACTAAGGATATTGTGTCCAGCTAAAACTAAATATATATATAATATATATATATATATATATATATATATATATATATATATATATATATATATATATTTAAAAAGAACCTGTCCTTCAGCTAGAATTGAGCTCATAAATGCAACTATACAAAATTAAGGGGGATTATAAAAACCCCTGCAAGAAGTTTCTGTCTCAGATTGCTTTGTTGATGTCTCAATTTTTCACTCCAATTTAAAGAAACCCAATGAATGGATGAAGAAACTGGTGGTAGGTATTTACAATGGAGTTTTTTCTGCCATAAAGAATGAAACTATGTCATATGAAGAAAAATGGATGGAACTTGAGAGCACTATGTTAAAAAAAATAAGTCAAACTCAGTTAAGGGTCAAATGTTTTTCTCTCATATATGGAAGCAATAGAGAAAAAGTGGAGGGCTTATGAAAACACAAGATACTGATTATTCCTTTCTCAAACTTCTTCACAGTCCCCTAACTAGTCTAAATGGTAATTCCAGTGTTGGACCTACCAAATTTATTCTTCTCATAATAACTAAAGAAACCTAAAACAAATGTTTTAAGATGTAAGTGTTCAGTATTTTTTCCTTTTTTTTTCTTTTGGTGCTGGGGATTGAACCCAGGGGCAATTCACTACTGAACCACATTCTAAGTCCTTTTATTTTTTATTTTGAGACAGGGTCTCTCTAAGTTGCTTAGAACCTCACTAAATTGTGAGGCTGGCTTTGAACTTGCAATCCTCCTGCCTCAGCTTCTCAAGCCACTGGGATTACAAACCAGACATGCACCACTAACTATGGTAATGTTCAGTATTTCTCACAGTATAAGGAGGAAATCTGAAAGACCCTTTTATTGTCATGTGAGAGCCTAAAACATCTGGACTCTTGTCTCTTTGGTTCCATTTCTTGTCAATTCCTAGCTCCTATTTTAGGCCTTCTCAATGCCAAACTGCTAATATTTTGTACAAACAGCCAGGTAGTTTCTCATCTCACTTTTCTGACCTTCATAACTTTGTTCATGGCCTTACCTGTGCCTAGAATGGATGTCCTTTAATGCCTTTGTACCTGGCCAATCCTTACTAAGCCCTAAGCATTCAGCTCAGCTGTGCCTCATTCGTGACTGCTCCCCACTGTACCCATAATTGTGCTCCTAGCAGGAACCTACATTCGTGTTTATCCAGCACTCTCAAAAGAAGCATTAAAGTCTGCTGGGAGTCTGCTTTGGCTTTTCTGAGTATTATAGTTTCCTAGAATCTTTTGCAGAGTGAAATTTAAAAACCAGGAGTAATGCATGAAAGTAATTAAGGCTTTAAAGTATACCCTTTGTTCCCAAGGTCCTGTTAATTATCATTTAGGAGCAGCTTATTTGCAATGTACTCAATTACATAGGTAACTAATTAGCTTTTTACTGATCAGATCTAGCATCATTTGCTTAATAGCAACTAACAAATGCTGCGACATAGTACCATGGATAGTCTACTCCCAGAAATAAGCTTATTTAAGATTAAGCTCCAGGGGAAAAATAGATTTTACCAAAATATTCTGTAATTGTTCATAAAGCCACTTAGATCTAGAGAAACATGAGTTAATTTTCCCATAATTTTAAAATTAAGAAATAACTAAACAAAAAGAAAATATTCAACTCACTCCAATGTCCATTTCATTCATTCATCCAGTTCATTCCTGCCAGGAAAATCTTCATGACATTCCTACCCGATCCATCACAACCCAGAGCTCTCAGGGCCCTGCCCAAGGCTGGTCAGTAAGAACTTTTCTTTACAACCCAGAACAGCCATGGGAGTTTTCTTCTCCAAGCTTCTCGTATTTTTGTCATAGTTCCTATGTATTTGCCTATGTATAATATTGTTATTACCTGTAGAGAAAAAAGCAGAGAGAGAGTATAGATATAAAGACTGGGAGGACCGCATACCCTTTTATGAGGGATCATACCATGTGAATAGTCAAGGAAAGCTCCTAAAGAAAGGAACAGAGCTAGGTATTGAAAGATAAATAAGAATTCAACAAGCTAATAAATGGAGGGAGGTCATCACAAGCAGAAGGCATGCAAATCTGGAAGCACAGATGTGTGATCAATATGGTGTTCGATATTAAAATGCCAGCTAAGGACTTGACAAGAGGTAGTCATCTGTTTTGTGCTGCTATCAGAATACCAAAGCCGGGTAATTTACAAACAGAAATTCATTAGCATATATTTCTAAAGGCTGGGAACTCTGAGGCCAAGGCTCCAACAGGTTTTTTTTTCTTCCAAGATGATGCCTTACAACTGCCTGGAGTCTCACATGGCAGGTGGAAAGGCAAGGGCCCAAGAGAACAAACCCAGTACTGCAGCATCGGGATTTAAGTTTCTAACACATTGATCCTGGGACACATTCGGACCTTAGAAGTAGGCAAGGCCAGGTCATGAAAGGCTGTGATGCTTTAAGCTGAGAATTTCAGACTTTGTCCTGTTAGCAGCAAAGATCCAGAAGCAAGAGCCTCTCCAATTCTCTAGAAGAATACAGACAACTTCTATGGGTAGAGTAAGCATAAGAGGCTGAAATATAAATAAGGGCATCCTGAGTAGGGAAAGGGTGAAAAGAAAGATCAGGACTTATGTCAGTACAGTAGAGATTAAAAGAAACCCAATTAGAATTTTAAAATAAAGGGAAAAGCACAGTCAATGTGATGGTGGTCATCCAAGAATCTGGGTTAAAAGCCTGGCTTCACTTCTAATTGGTTACAAAATCATAAGAAAATATTCTCACCTCTCTTAGTTTACTGATCTATAAAATGGGGAAATTATATTATAGATTCTGTGAAATTATAAAAAATAAATGCTTCTACACATTTAGAATGTTCACAAGGACAAAACAATTGCTTATAACATCCCTTACAATCAGGTTCAATATCATACAAAAGCCTGAATTAAGAGTATTATGTTTCAAATCATGAAGTCTAACTATAGTTAGATCAGATGTCATCACTGAGGAGATAGGGACATGAAAACTCTCTGTACTACTTTGTAACTTCTTGTGAGTCATTATCCAAAATAAAAGTTGGTTATGCTTTGTTTTATTTTGTTTTGTTTTTAAGAAGTGGGGGCTTTCCAACTGCAGAGACAATTCATTCAATGTGTTTTTGAATAACAGGTATGTGCCCTACACTGCTCAGGATGTTGGGTTCCCATCTGTAATGACATTCATAAAACTTATTTTCTAATAGTCACAAAAGTAATTAACCAAGTGACAGTATAATTTTCAGTTTTTGTCATTTCTCTTTAGCAGAAACATAGAAATAAAAATAAACCATTGGAAATGGAATTATGGTTATCTTACCTTCACACCCAAAGATGCACTTTCTTTTGTTCAGCTGTTCAATTTTCTGAAAGCTTCAATCCAGTCAGATGCATTCTGTATTTCTGAGTAGGGCTTTTCCCAATCCTCTGAGTACAATTGCACAGAAATCACAAGTCCTATCCCACAGAGCTTAGCAGTGTTGCTCAATAGAGACATGATTGGAATTTTGAGCTGAACAACTTAGTAGAGGGTACAATCCATTCTGTTTAGTTGAGGACAGGATAGCCACCTGAATCCAGGGTGCATATCTTAATGACAATAAAAAGACCTAATTTCAGTCCCCATTCATCTGCCACTGCAGCAAGGACAGGGCACCCTAGAGTATAAATCATCTGCACAGGCTTCTACTGGTGGCCTACTGCAGTCAATCATAACTCGACAGTCACAAGTACATATCCTGTATTCTACCCATAATTCTCCCTTCCTTCATTGTATAAACATCTCCATTGACTTCTGTTTGCTAATTGTTCAGCCAATTACTTTTGTCACAATAGTGACTCCTCCCTTTACCTGCTAGTTCCTGAACACAATGAATCTAAAGTGCCCTGGTTGCATGCCTGAAATTCTAGCAGCTCAAGAGGCTGAGGCAGGAGGATCACAAGTTCAAACCAGCCTCAGGAAAAGTGAGGTGCTAAGCAATTCAATGAGACCCTGTCTCTAAATAAAATACAAAATAGGGCTGAGGATGTGGCTCAGTGGTTAAATACCCCTGAGTTCAATCGCTGGTACCAAATAAAAGGAAAAGAAAAAAGTGCCCTGGTGGCAGTCATTTCCTTTAGTTCTGTGAGACCCTCACTATCTCTCCTTGCAGGAGTAGACCAACTTTAAAGACCAAGAACTCCAACCTACAGAGCACAGAGATACACATAAGAAAGCATGATGCCCCCATGGGTCATTGGGAGTGATGTTAATGTTGAGTCCATTCCTTCCTCTATCCTCTGGTTCTCAGACCTGTGTATACCCTAACCTTCCAGAGCATTATCTTTAAGCTGGCACCTCATATGTTCGTTCAGTAGTCCATTCCAGAGCTATCAGAGGACAGCTTATTCTAGATGATACAGTACATGGGTTTTTTGGTCATGAGCCTAATCTATACTTCCTTCACTATGAAGTGGGTCCTCTGATCAGATATTATGTTGTGTGAATTTGCATTCCAGTTAAGAAATCAGAAAAGTCCCCAGACAGTAGCAAATAGTGTTGATTACAGACCAGAAGACAAAAAAGCCAAGTTCATACCTTGAATAAGTGTATCAGTAGAAAGATGGATGAAAGGCCTCTGCAGAACAGAAATAGCCGAATGTCAACTTGGTACAAAGAAACCAGTTGGTCTCCTGATGAAGCTGTCCCTTATTGGGGGCTTGGTGTGGACCTCTATTGTTGGCAAGTCAGATTCAAAGATATCAGTAGCCAGATTAGCCAGGAGAAAAGGTGGACCACCATACTGACAAATGAATAGTATTCCTGTCTACACCATGGCCACTCTATTCGGGTGCACATTGTGGCAACATTGGAGTGACCATTGAAAAAGCCTGGATAATATCAACTGGTCAAGTCATTTTTTCCCATGCACTGCTTGCAGCTCCAGCCATTGGGAAGCTCTCCCTTCTCTGTTGTCCCTCAAGGCTACCCTGAATGCAGCTGTAACGCAGTACCTCTATTCTTTTCTTTGCAGCAGAATAGTGACGAACCTTCGTCTTCAGCTTAAACACCATAAATATGAGTGAAGCAGTGCCACTGTGCAACTCTGGTGGATGATATGGGCATCTGAGCTACTTGTTCCTTGCCTACTCATGGCAATCTGGTTTAGTGTAGACTTCATATATGATGTACTATTCCCATTTTTATGGTTTAGATATGAGATGTTCTCCAAAGGGTCATCATGTATGAAGTAATACAAGAATATTCAAAGGTAAAATTATTGGGTTATAACGATCTTAACCTAATGTGTGCATTAATCCACCTGAGTGGATTAACTGGGTGGTAATCATAGGCAGGTATTGTGTGGGTGGAGGAGGGAGGTTATGGGAATGTACCTTTGGGGCTTAGGTTTTGTTCTTGTAGGGTAAAAATCACTCTCTGTTCTTGATGCCATGTCCTGAGCAGCTTTCCTCCACCACATCCCACCACCTTACCTTGGTTCCTGAGCAAGAGTTAGCCATCTGTGAAACCATGAGCTCCAAACAAACTTTCCTCCTCTAAAATTATTCTTGCCAGGTTTTTGGTCACAGTGACAAAAAAGCTGACTAAAATACCCACATTCTGATGGATGGCCATTGGCTCTGTCTGACCTGACAAATTAGTATATCTAACAAAATCTAGCTCATATGGTCAGTTCCAAATACTGTTGGTGCCCTGATAACAAGAATTCTATCTCTATCAAAGCTCAGAAATATTTCAGGAACAGTTTTTAAAAAGACATTAATTTTAGTCTACAGTCAACTTGGCCTTGTCCAGAGATCTAGGACATGCATTTTGATTCTCCCACTCAGGTGTCCATCAACTCCAAACTACACCTTTCCCCACCGACATCTCCAACACTGTAGATTCTGCCATATTATCTGTCTCAAGTAGGACAGTTATTATACTGCTGTGCACACAAGCTATGAAGCCCTTTCCTGCTTCAGACCCCTCCAAGCTGTCAGACTTCCATGCCATCCAGTAAATGAATCAAAGTAACACTCCTAGATGTGCAATGTGTTGTCTCCAAAAATTAAGGAGAACTTATTGATCTTACCTCCTTATTTAAGGTAGGAAATGTAAGACACAGTAATTTATTTATTATGTGGGACTAAGAGAGTGGATATTTTCACAGCCCCTCACTACTGAGTCACTCAAAACTTTACTGATAGGACATGTTCCTGAATTTTCAGCGTAACTTCCAATTTCCTAAAGGTATATTTCTTATCAAAGCCTCTATTAGACTAGACATCTCTTTCTTGTCCTTCACAGTTATGTCATCAATATAAAGGGATCAAAGTGATATTCTGCAGAATTTTCAGATGGTCCAGGTCTCTTCAGACCCTATTATGACAGATCTTAGGAGAGTTAACATAGCCTTGGGCAAAATAGTAAATGAATAGCACTATCTGTTCCACATGAATGAAAACTCTTTCTGAGTCTCTTTTCTGATCAGATTAGAAAAGAACACTCTTGCTAAATCAATTCCCTTGTGCCCGTGTACCTGAGACCATACTCAACTATTCTAGTAAAGGTACCATATTTATTACTACAGGCACAATCAGGACTGTTATTTGTTTGAGTTTGGGTCTGTCTATAATTATTCTCCAGGATCCACCTAGTTTTCTGCAAGGACCAAACTGGTGAATTGAGGACTTCACTTTGGCCTTCCTGATGGGAGAACCAAAATGGAATTACTTGAACTGCCAAGTACATCTATTCCAATAAATCATTCAAGGACTGGAGGAATAACTAATGAGAATGACTGCAGACCTCGGGGACCATCCTATTGTAGCCAGGATTTTATTTATTACCTGGCCCATAAGATTCTGCTCTAACAATGAGGCCATAATAACACTCAGATCTCTGGGTTTCGTGTCCACCCAGATACTGTGCCTAACAGTCTTCAAAGTGTCTGTGTCTTCCTCTTTCCCCAGTTTATAGTCATGCAAACAAATGCACATAAGGCCCTCTGGGAAGGACTAGGGGAATCATACAGTTCATGCCACAGTGTTGCAAGACCTGGATCTGTAACCACTTCTCCTACTACCTATGCTGGCCTGTGATGGAAGCACCACTGAGCTGTTTAGTAAAGCTGGGGTCCCTTTCACCACTTCTGGTAGTCTTAATGAATTATATGTGTGGGTTCTCAAACCCTCTTATGAAAAAGATTTCTTTGGGGGTCTTCTGGCTTCATGAAGTATATCTATGCCCATTTCTTTTAACTATTTAGTCTTTACTATCTGTGGGAGCAACTTCAGAATTTCCATTTTGTTTAAGAGGGACCATCACTTTCTCCAGGCTTCTAAGAGCTACCCTAGAAATAAACTTGCCCTGCCTCTAGAATTCTTGGAAGGCTGTTACATTCTATGCCTGAAAAAGTCATTGAATTCTTGCTTCTCCAGTCTTGTGTTCCAATTCTAACCATCAATCAATCATCAGATAATCTTTGAAGCACTGGTTTATAAAAGATCCTGGATCATATAGTCAGTTAGTGGTATCTGTTATGGAGGGGAAACAGGGAATTTTTAGACCACCATCATAGTTGGCCATTTATTTTGTAGACATCTGTACAACTTGTATAATCTATAATCTGTATAATCTGTGGGCAAGCTGCCCACAGAAGAACAAAGTCCTTGACCTCTGCCTCAGTTCCCTTATAGTCTAACCAACCAATTTAATTAAATTGATAGATCATGCCCTTCATTTTTTCCAAGCACAGATGTCAAAAGGAGGATAAAGCAAAGGAACCTGAGGGTAGGGAGATAAGAAGACTAAGTTGTAAAATAAAGAATGTAAGAAGGGGGGTGGGGGTATGGTTCCAAATGGTAAACATTTAGCTTTTCTCAGTTTTGCCTTCTTCTGATTCTCACACAGTGTTTGTTTGGAATAGGACTAGATCCCCTAAAACTCTTCCTCTGTGATTTAAAAGATCAACTCTATGATTAGTTTGATTTCTCCTCAGTCATTGCTGAAATCCTTCCTAGGTGCTTCCATCTGAGTTGTAACGAACTCAAATAAGAAAAGTCAAGGGCCTCCTGTTGGCCTTAATTTTTGTCAGTTGCCATCTGATAAACCAAGAGAAAAAGAAGATCTCCCCAGGAATTCATTTCTACAGCAGTATAGCCATGAATATGAGAAAGACTGCAATTAAGCACTGTTTTGTTTTGTTTTGGTTTGGTTTGGTTTTGTTAGACTCTTTCACGGGACTGATCAACATCTTGACGGATATTATTTGGCGATTCACTGGAGACTTCCTTGCACCTGACCTGGTCTGCCGAGTGGTCCGCTATTTGCAGGTATGTAGCCCCTTCCAGATGTGATGGGACAAACTAACACCAAAGTTAACATGTAGGTTTTTCCTAAGGAAAACAACATAAATTTTGCACTTCTATGTAACAAACTACTCACTTCCTCCTAGGAGAAAGAACAAGCAAAATTTGCAAGAGTTTTTTAATGTATTTCTTTTGTAAAAAATCATGCTTTAAGAAAACACAAATAAGAAATTCCAAGAATAAAAAGCATTCGAAAAAAAAAAGTTATGGGTCAGTATTAAAAATTGTGACATATTATGGCTAAATAATCTCCAGGAAATTTGTTAATTATATCTATGTTTTGCCTTCAAACTAACCCAATACTGGTTACTGCTTCTTTGGAAAAATTTTGACAGTTTGTTAGAAGATAAGCACTAACTTCCTATATAATTGCCAGCAAAAATGTATTTTTAAAAATATATATTGACATTAATTTTCTTTTTTTTTATTTTAAAATTATATTTATATTTTATTATTGACATTTCTTATTCTAATTTTCTAATTAAATTTCTTTTCTAAACTGATTATCATCCCTTTTCAATTATTTTGTAATTAGGATACTTAATATTCTCTGATTTTTGCTAAGATTCATTTTTACATTAAAGATATCTATACTCTGCCCATCAGTATGCTTCAATGTAAGTGACATGTATTATACTATATAATTAATTTAAAATATTATTTGCATTATTAATACATCATGTATGTGTATAATATAGATAAAGACAATTCAATAGCATATGGAAAGAACGGACCATTTAATAACTAGTGTTAACATTGATGTGGTCTGTTTCTGATATCCTGAAATTATTTTCTAATAATTCATTTCTACTCTGATCCCAGTACTTCAGGTCTAAATTATTGCAGCTGTGTAGCTGTATAGTGCATTTCTGGATCTCCCTAATAGATGCCACGTTTTGGCAGGATTACTTAGGATTTTTGTATCTGTATTCATTAAAAAATTATTATTTTTATTTGTTTCATCATTTTTATGAAATAAATTTAGTTATAGAGCTTTTTATTGTTTAGAAAATGAATAGAAAATAGTTCCAATTTTAATCTTCCTGTTTGCTCTGTATATAACCTTGAAAATACAGTAGGTGTAAAAGCCCTTACCACTATATGAGATCAGTGCTTTCTTGAGCAATTTTGAAAAACATTCAATTTCTTCTTGAGGATTTGTACCTCCTTGTAGATAAATGTGTTTCAACTGCTTACTGTATTAGTAATCAACTGCTGAGATACAAACTATGGCAAAACTTAGTGGCTTAAAACAATAAACATTTATTATCTCACAGTTTCAAAATGCAGGAAAAGAGTGATTGGGTAGGTATAGATGAAGTTTTATCATAAAGTTCAGCCAGATGTTTCATGAACCTACAGTCATTAGAAGGCTTGACTGGGGCTGGACACGTCATTTGCAAGCAAGTTAGTGCTTGCTCTAGGTAGAACACTCACCTCTCCACGCAGACTAATCCAGAAGTCTTAAGAGTCCTCACCACACAGCAGCGGGTTTTTCCTAGACCAAGGTGGAAGAGGCCATGTGTTTTATGAATTAGACTCCAAAGTCACAAAACCATCACCTCCACACCATTCTCTTGGTTATACAAGTCAACTCTGATTCAGTATGGGGAGAACAAACTCACAAGAGAGACTAAAATCAGGAAGCAAGAATTACTAAGGGCATGTTAGAGGCTGGCAATCACACCTGCATTTTTGAAAAGAATATCAGATACCATTTTTTTTCCTTATTGACAACTTAAAAATGTCCTCTTTACTCAGAAATATTCATGTCTCTTCTAACTATATTTACAATGAACATTAAAATAATATATAAATAATAGAAAATATGGCTTGGTGGCATCACAAAACGTAGCAAAGAAATTCTTAATAATTATCTCCTCAGAAAGGCAACAAGAAACCTGACAAAAACTGTCAGAATCAAATTTTTAAGGACTTTGGAATTTAACCAAAAGCTTGCAAAAACCAAGGAAGTATTTATTCATGAAAAATGACTAAATCTTAGAAGGAAAAATTAGCTTTGTGGTGTTTTAGCTTGCATTATTCTCATCCCTCATATCCAGCTCTGCTGTAGCCTTGAAAATTAACAGTTCTCATTCACAGTAAAAAGCACTCTGGCTGCCACCAGAGAGAGCAGAACAGGGCTAGAGCTCTTTCAAAGCTTCATTCCCCAAAATTTGCTAATATGTAATGTTCCTGAAGATTCTTAGAAGACCCCACTGACAAGGCTGTCTATATTTTACTTTATTCAGAACTTGCACATTGTGAAGCCCTTTTCCCTCTGAGAATTAAAAATATATATACAGGCAATCGATTAGCATAACAGATGCATGAAGTATTGGGAAACTCTTGAGGAAGACAATAGACTAAGAAAATCTTATAATCATAAGCTGGATAATGAGATTTCCATGGGGGGCTTTGAACATTTCTGACATATTCCTTAGATTCTGAAAGACCAAGTATATGCCAGTGATGATGTCAGTCCTCACAAAGAAATAGAGAAGGCCCTAAGCTGCTACCTGTGGTTGACATTGAAGCATTTGACAAAATTCAATATCATTTCATGTAAAAACTGTGCAACAAATTAGCAATGGAAGGAAAATACCTCAACACAATAAAGGCCATACATGATGAGTGATGATGGCTAACATCATACTCAATAGTAGCAGTTTAAATGCTTTCTTTCTATGATTAGGAAGAGATGAGGATGCCCATTCTTACCACTTCTATTCAGCATAGTACTAGAATCCTAGTGATTAAGCAACAGAAAGGAAGAAAAGGCTTCCAACTCAGAAATGAAGAAGTAAAGTCACCTGTTTGCAGATAATATAATATTGTATGTAGAAAACTCTAAAGTCTCCACCAAAAAAACTAAATTAAAATAAAACTAATGAACAAATTTAGTAAAGTTGAAAGATACAAAAATCAATTTGCAAAGATCAGCAGCATATACTACTAGTATATACTAGTGTAGATTATTGACTATACATAGCAAACTATCCAAAAAAGAAATCAAGAAAATAATTCCACTTATAATTGCTACAAATACATAGTAAAACGCTGAGGAATAAATTTAACTAAAGTGGTAAAATAACTGTACACTTTAATTTATAGAACACTGATTAAGGAAGTAGGAGAAAAAAATGAATGGAAGGATATCTCATGTTCTTGTATTAGAAGAATTTATATTGGTAAAATGGTGTATACTGCCCAAAGGGGTCTGCAGATTCAATGCACCCCCAATCAAAATTCTAACAATATTTTTCACAAATGTGGAAAAAATATATAGGGAACCACAAAAGCTCCAAATAGTTAAATGAATCTTGAGCAAGAAGTAAAAAGCGGAAAACATCAAACTGCCTTTCAAAATATAATTCATAGTTATAATCAAAACAGCATGACATTTGCATAAAAACAACATATAGAATAAAGGATCAGTTTAGAGATCCCAAAAATAAATACATATATGTATGATTAATTCACTTTTGGTAAAGACACCCAGAACATAGAACAGAAAAGGATATTTTCTTCAATGAATGGCCCTAGGAAAACTGGATGTTCACATGCAGAAAAATGAAGTTAGGCTCTTACCGCACACCATGAATGAAAATCAACTCAAAATGGATTGAGGAATTAAACATAAAACCTAGAATTATAAAACCTCTAGAAGAAACATAATAGAAAATCTCCATAACATTTGTCTGTTATGGATTGTTTGAATATAGCCCTAAAAGTACAAGTAAAAAAAGCAAAAGCAGACACACAGGATTACATCAATCTAAAAATCTTTGAACAGCAAAGGAAACAATCAACAGAATGAATAAACAACCTATAGATTTGAAGAATATATTTACAAACTATGTATCTGATAAAGGTTCTATTACCTCAAGCAACTCAATGTTATGAGCTATGGTATGGATATGGTTTAATTGTATCTTCCAAAGGTTAATGTAGATGTATCTCAGTGTGGCAGTATTGGAAGTGGTAGAAACTTCAAGCGGTGGGATTAGCAGGAGATACTTGAGTTCTTACAAGTGTGTTCACGGAAGGTAGACCTCTTGTAAGTACCTAGTTCTCGTGAAAGGATTATCATAATGGGAACAAGCCTGGCCACACCCAGCTCTTGAATGAGAATTCTCCATATATGTTCCACTATCTTCCATCTGTACCATGCTGTCTGATTTTGAATCTCCAAAAAGTATGAACTAAGTAAACCTTCTTTCTTATAAAGTTATTCTATGTCAAGAGTTTTATTACAGCCATTAAAAGCTAACTAATACAATGCGGGGGGAACTAATGAAATAATGGGCAAATGATTTGAGTACCCATTTCTCCAAAGAAGACATACAAATGGACAATGGGAATAAGAAACATCAATGATAATCTTAGAAATACAAATTAGAACCATAATGAGATATTACCTCATGCCTGTTAGGATGGCTATTGCCAAAAAGAAAAAAAAATAATAACAAATGTTGGCAAGGATGTGGAGATAAGGAACCCTTGTACATTGTTGGTGGGAATATAAAATTGTGAAGCTGCTATGAAAAGCAGTATAGAGAATCCTTTGAAAATTAAAATTAGAACTGTCATATGATCCAGCAATCCCACTTCTGGGTATATATTCAAAGGATATGAAATTAGGATGTCAAAGGGATACCCAGACTCTCGTGTTCATTTCAGCATTTTTCAAAATGCCTAGAATGTAGAATTAATAAGGGCTGATTGATCAATGAAAATATATGAAAATGTGATACACACACACACACACACACACACACATTCATACATACATACACACACAATGAAATACTATTCAGTCTTAAAAAAGAGGGAAATCCTACTATCTGCCACAATTTGGGTGAACTGAAGGATTTTAGGTTAAGTTAAATAAGCCAGACACAACAAGACAAATAATGCATGATCTCCCTTATGTGCAGAATCTAAAAAAGAAAAAAAAATCAAATACGTGGAAACAGAGAATAAAACTGTGGCAATGATTTCTTGGATGTGATATCAAACACTCAGGCAATAAAACCAAAGTAGATAAGCAAGACAGTGTGAAACTAAAAAGTGAAAAGTGAAACAAAGTGAAAAGGCAAACTAAGCAACAGAAAACATCTGTAAACCATGTGTAATACAAAGAGCTAATAGTCCAAATATATTAGAAACTTCTACAACTCAAAATTGAAAAAAAACAATTAAAAATGAGCAAAAGATTTGAATAAACACATCTCTAAAGAAGACATACAAATGGCTAACATGTATATGAAAAGATGATCAACATGACCAATCATCAGGATAATGTAAATAAAAACCACAATGAGATATCATCCTACACCTGTCAGGATGGGTATTATGAACAAGACAAAAAGTAACAGGTCTTAGCAAGGAGGAAAAGAAGTGAAGGAAAAGAAAATGTTTGTAACACTATTGGTGGAAACATAAAGTAGCCACTTTGGAAAACAGTATGGAGGTTCCTTAAATGTTTAAAAGTAGAATTGGACCAATCTTACTTCTGAGTGTAGATCTAAAAGAATTAGTATCAGTACTGCTGAAGAGATAGCTGCACCTCAAGATGTTTGTAGCATTATTCCCAACAAACCCAAATATCACTGATCAAAGGATAAAGAAACTATGGCATACACATAGAAAGAAATATTTTTCAGCTTAAATAAAAAGGACACCCTACTATTTGGACAACATGGATAAATCTGGAGGACATTGTGCTAAATGAAATAAGCCAGTTAAAGAATTATAAATAATTCATGATTTGTCTGATATTAAGACCTAAATAGCCAATTTCATAGAAGTAAAGAATAGGACAATATTGCCAGAGGATTTCCAGCTGGACAGCAGAGAAATTGTTGCTCAAAGGTATAAGGTTTCAATTATGAAATATGAATAATTTGTAGTATGTGTCCAAATGCCTCAAACTAAATTAAACATGCAGTTTTTAAAAGAATAATTATACTTCAATAAATCTGCTGAAATACATAAATGCATAGATCTATAAATAACTAAATGCATATACCCAGTTGGTCCTTTGCACCTAAGGTTTTCACATTCACAGATTCAACCAATCATGGATAAAAACAATTTGTTTAAAAATGTCCACCTGAATAGATACATATTTTTCTTGTTATTATTCCCTTAAACAATACAGTATAATAACTCTTCCATAGCATTTACATTGTGTGAAGTATAATTAATAATTTAGAAATCACTAAAACTGTGAGAGAATCAGTATAGGTTATATTGCAAATACTAGACCATTTAATATAAGGAAAGTTTAATATAAGGAGCATCCATGGATTTTAATATCAGTGGAAGGGTTCTGGAACCAATCCCCTGTGGGTAATAAGAGATAACTATACATAAACACATAGATTTTAATTTGGAAAAAATAAACTAGACACCAAAACAAACCTCATAATATTAAAAGGTTAATAAAGGAGTATTATGAGCAACAACTTTATGTTCACAAATTTGATAACCTAGATAAGAGAAAACCATTTCTTGAAATTAAACCTACCAAAACTCACACAAGAAATAATGGGCAATATTAACAGGTTTATATTTGTAAAAAAGAAATTAATTATTGAATAAATAATTAATCAACTTCCAAACAGAAGGCACCATGTTCAGAAGGGTTCACTGTTATATTCTGTTAAACATTTAGCTAAGAAATTGTATCAATTGTCAACCTTTCCAGAAGATAGAAGCAGAGGCAATACCTCCTAAATTATTCTATGAGGCAAGTTTTATGCCAATACTCAAACCAGACAAAGTTATTGCAAAAAAGAAAACTACAGACCAATATCTCTAATAAACATAGAAGCAAAAAATACTCAACAAATGTTAGTAAATCAAATCCAACAGATAGGCCACAACCAACTCGGCTTATCTCCAAGCGTGCAAGTCAGGTTCAACATTGAAAACTCAGTTAATATAACTCATTCCATCTTCAGGTAAAATAAAAATCACAGATTATATTAACAGATTAGGAAAAGCATTTAGGCATTTAACAAAAGCTACTATACACTTACAATAAAAAAAAAAACTTACTAAACTACGAATAGAGAGGAACTGCCTCAACTTGATAAATAATATTTATGAAAAGAGAGAAAAAAAACCTACAGCTAATTGTTTTAATCAGCTTTTTCATTGCTGCCACCAAACAACCTACCAATAACAATTTTATAGGGGAAAAAGTTTATTTGGCGCTCCCAGTTTCAGAGTCCATAGAGAGCTGACTGCATTCCTCAGAGCCCAAGGTAAGGGAGATCACCATGGCAGAAGGGTATGACGGAGAAAATTGGATCGGGACATCACATCAGGAAGCAGAGAGAGAGAGAGAGAGTTCCTCACCTGGAACAAAATATATACCCCGAAGGCCAGTGACCCACCACCCCAATGACCCACCTCCTCCAGCCACATCCTATCTGCCTAATAAGCACTCTGTTTAGGGATCATATATGATTAGATTAAGGTCCTCATTATACAATCATTTCACCTTGAAACTTTCTTACATTGTCTCACGCATGAGCTTTTGGGGGACACCCAGTATCTAAACTACAACACTAATACAGTACGTAATGGTGAGAAACTAGAAGCTTTCTTGCTAAGACCAAGAACAGTGCAAGAATTCTCCCTTTTCACACTCCATTTCAACATTTACAGAAAGTTCAAAATAATGTAATAAGATGAAAGAAAAAGTGTTTTAGTCAGCTTTGTCGCTGCTGTGGCTAAAAGACCCAAACAGTACAGTTGTGGAGGACGAAGAGCTTATTTGAGGGCTCACGTTTTCAGAGGTCTTAGTCCATAGAAGGTCCGCTCCATTCTCTGGGGCTCAAAGTGAGGCTGAACAACATGGCAGAAGAGTGCAGCTGAGGGAAGCAGCTCACATGAAACAAAGAAAGTCTCCACTCTCCAGATACAAAATACATAAGCCATGGCCACACCCCCAATGAGTCACTTCCGCCAGCCACACCCACCTGCCCCCATGCCATTCAGTTAATCCTATCAGGGATTAATTCACTGATTGGTTTAAGGCTATAACCCAATCATTTCTCCTCCAAATCTTCTTTCCTTGTCTCACACATGAGCTCTTGAGGGGAATCTCACATCCAAACCATAACAGAAAGAAAAGGCAAACTAATTGGGGGGCGGGGGAAAACACTGTCTCTGTTCATAGATTAAATGACTACATAGAAAAATTTAAATGATTAGCAAAAATAGAAAAAGAAAGAAAGAAAATAAAAAGAAAAAAACCCATAATAAGAAATTACAGCAAAATTGAAGGATACAAAATTAATATATAAAAGTCAAATGCTTTTCAGCATACCAGCAATGAATAAGTGAAATTTGAAATCAGATACACAATATAACATACACTAGCACCCCCAAAAATGAATTACATGAAGTCTAATAAAATATGTAATAGATCTATATGAGGAAACTACAGAATCTAAATGAAAGTGATCATAAAAGATCTGAAATTGAGAGTTGTTCTGAATCTATACTGGAAGATTCAATAGCGTCAAGATGTCAGGTCTTCCCAACTTGAGCTATGTATTCAACACAATCCCAGCCAAACTCTTCTTATGAATATCCACTGTTTCCAACTTTACAGAGATATGCAAAAGACCCAGAATAGCCAACACAATATTGGAGAGAAAGAGCAAAATTAGAAGAGAGACACTACGCAGCTCTACTACAAAGCTGCAGTAATTAAGGTAGTTTGGTATTGATAAAAAAAAAAAAAAAAAAAAAAAAAAAGACGAACAGATCAATGAGACGGAATAGCAAGCCCAGAAATAAGGCCTACGTTATTATAGTCAAGTAATCTTCTACAAAATACCGAAGGTACTACAAGGGAGAAATGATTATCTTTTTAACAAATGATATTGAAAGAAGATATTCACATGCAAAATAATAAATCGATATATACATTATATTCATCACCAACTTCAATAAGAATCATTGGCATAAATGGAAGTGCAAAACTATAAAACTCATAGAAGATAACATTGGAGGAAAACTTGATGACCTTAAGTATGAAGATGATTTTGTAGTTATGACACCAAAGTCATGATCCATAAAGAAAGAATTAGTAAGCTGGACTTCATTAAAATTAAAATTTCTTCCCTGTAAAAAATCACTTTTCAAGAAATGAGAAGACATGCCACAGACTGGGAGAAATTGTTGGCAAAAGATATCCAACAAAGGACTATTGTTCAAAAATATACACAGAACTCTAATTCAATAAGAAAGTGAACAATCTCACTTTTAAAAGGTGAAAAGAACCAACAATCCACCAAGAAGATGGCAAATAAGCTAATGAAAAGATGTTCAACATCATGTCATTGGAGGATTTCAAATTGAAGCAACAATGAGAAACCACTGCACACTTAAAAGAATAACGAAAATCTAAAACATAAATAACACCAAAATCTATTGAGAATGTTAAACAACAGAAAGTTGTCTTCATTACTAGTGGGATTACAAAATGGTACAGCAATTTTGGAAGACACATCAGCAGTTTATTCTAAAACTTATATTCTCACCATATAATTGAGCAAGTATGTTTCCTGATTTTTGCCCCAACAAGTTGAAAATATATGTCCACACAGATACCTGCATGTGATTGTATATAGTAGCTTTATTCATAATTGCTAAAATTTGGAAGCAATCAAGATGTCCCTCAGAAAATGAAGAAATAAGCTGTGATCTATTCATACAATGAAATACTACTTCATGATAAGAAGAAGAGAGCCATCAAGTTCAGTTAAAGCTTATATGTCCCATGTAGAGATATTGAAGAACCCTTAATTGCATACTACTAAGTAAAAGAGCCAACCTGAGAAGGCTACATACTGAGTGATCCAAATATATAACATGGAAAAGGCAAAACTATGAAGACAGTGAAAGGATCAGTGGTTGCCAGGGGTTAGCTCTAGGGAGGGATGAATACGTGGAACATGGAGGACTTGAGGGCAGTAAACTCTTGATTAAATTATAATGGTGGACACGTGGCACAATATATTTGTCAAAATCCATACAATGTATAACAGTAAGAGTGAATCCTTTTGTAAACTATGGACTTTGAGGGATAATGATGTGTCAAGTAGGTTTGTCAGTTATAACAAATATACCACTCTTGGGTAGGACTTTGATAATGAGGGAGTCTCTGTGTATGTAGGGGCAGGGAGCTTACGAGAGACTTCTTTTCCTTCTGCTCAATTTTTCTGTTAATCTAAAATGACTCTACAAATTAAGTTTATTTTTAAATGGAATGAAAAATCCAAGAACTATTGAGTAATATGTAGTATATAAACAATGGAAACTCCAAAACATGAAAGAAAGGAGCAGGAGAAGAATTTGCAATACTAATAAGTATAAATTTTCTGAAATTAATGGCTGACACCAAACCACAAATTCAGGAATTTCAGAGAACACCAAAGCAAGATAAATACCAAAAACATATATCCCTTCTCATAGTACATTCAAATCATAAAAAAAAGTCGAAGAGAAAACCCTGAGAGATGATAGTGGGGGGAGAGACTCCTTACCTATAAAGTAATATTAATAAGAATTTCTAAGATTTGGGGGGTAGAGCAAGTGTTTAGCATTTATGAAGCTGTGGGTTCAGTACCGAACACCAAAAAATACAAAGTGAATAAAAAATAGAAAAGTACTCAGAAAATTAAAAACTGAGGAAATTTGCCATGAGTAAACTTGCCTTGTAAGAACTATTCAAAGAAATTCTTCAGAAAAATAAGAAGATAATACAAATCATAAGCTCCAATCCATTTAAAGAAAGGGAAAGTATCAGAGAAGGAATAAATGAAGGTGAAATACAATCTTTTACTTTTTTAATTCTACATTGATCTGCAGATAACTTCTCAATGTAATATTAGCAACAATGTATTTTTAAATCAGATAAGAAAATTGAATGAAGCAATGTTAAAAGGAATAAAAGGAGATATTGTTGAACTAAACAACTATCAGTAGAAGTGAACTTAACTATTAATCAAGTTGATTTAAACGACATTTATAGAACACTTCATTCAACAGTCACAGAACATATGTTCTTACCAAACTCACATAGGACATTCAACAAGATAAAATACATCCTGGACATAAAACATACCTTAACAGTGTAAAAAAGCAAAAATCATAAACTATGCTCTCAGATCACATAGAGTAGAACTAAAAGTCATTAACCATTGAAAGAATAGATAAACAAATGTACAAAAACTAGTGGACTCAGTAGGCAAAAATAGCAAGACTGAAGAATACATGGGTATTATACAAAATCAAATGTTTTCCAGCAATGAAAAATGCAAATTTGAAATTAAAGACAAATACTATTTGTGTGAGCACCAAAAATAATGAAACTTAGTTATAACACAGACCTTACACCTTTCACCAAAAAAGCTCAATATAGATATAAATATAACACATAATACTAAAATTCTTCTGGAAGATAATTATAGGAAAGATCCAGGGGATCTTAGGCATGTCCATGAATTTTTACATATAATACCAACAGCATAATCCACTAGAGAAAAAATTAAAATGTTGGGATTTATGAAAATTAAAAACTACTATGCAAAAGACATTGTTTAAGTCAATGAAAAAATCAATCCACAGAATGGGAGAAAACATTTGCAAAGCACATATTTTATAAAAGACTTTTATCCAAAATGTACAAAGGACTCTGATACACAACAAGAAAACAAACTACCCAGTTTGAAAATGGGCAAAAGATCTGAATAGACACCTCACTAAAGAAGATGGCAGGGGGCTATGGTGGCACAAGCCTGTAACCACAGTGACTCATGGTTGAGGCAGGAGGATCCCAAGTTCAGGATCCCAGCCTTAGCAACTTAACAAGACCCTGTCTAAAAACAGTTTTTTTTAAAGGCTGGGATGTGGCTCAGTGGTTAAGTGCCCCTGAGTTCAATTCCCAATATTAAAAAAATAAAATAAAAACAAAGAAGATGTAAAACACATATATGAAAGAAGCTCGACATCATATGTCATTAGAGAATTGCAAGTTAAAACAGTGAGATACCAATACACAGCTATAAGATAACAGCTATTTTTTTAAAAATATGACAATACCAAATGCTGAAGAGAATGTATATCAATAGGAACACTCGTTTATTCCTAGTGGGATTTCAAAATAGAACAGCCATTTTGGAAGATAATTGCCAGTTTCTTACAAAGCTAAAGATATTCTTACAATAAAATCCAGCAACTATGATCCTAGGTATTTGTGAAATTGAGTTGACAATTTATGTTCACATAAAAACTTGTGCAAGAATGCTTATAGAAGTTTTATTCAGCCAGGTGCAATGGCATGTGCCTGTAATCTCAGCAGCTTGGGAGGCTGAGGCAGCAGGATGGTGAGTTCAAAGGCAGCCTCAGCTAAACAATTCATTGAGACCCTGTCTCTAAATAAAAAAATACCAAAAAAAAAAAGGGCTGGGGATGTGGCTCAGTGGTTAAATGCCCCTGATTTCAATCCCTGGGACCAAAAACAACAATAAAATAGTTTTATTCATGGTAACCAAAACCTGTAAGAAATCAAGATATCCTTCAAAATCTGAATGTATGATGGATATAAAAACTCATGTTAGACAAAACAGAAATAGTTAAAGGTAAAATGATTAGACTGTGAGAGCTCTAACCTAATCAGTAGGTTAATCCATTTGATGGATTAATAATTTAAAGGAACTGTTCATTTTGCAAAGCACATATTTTTTATAAAAGTCTTTAATCCAAAATATACAATGGACTCTATATACAACAAGAAAACAAACCACCCACTATGAAAATGGGCAAAAGATCTGATCAGACACCTCACTAAAGAAGGTGGCAGATAGGTATGGTGCCCAGCTAACAGGTAAGGCATAGCTATAGGAAGGAGGCCACTAGGGGCCTGCCATTGGGGATTACATCTTGTTCCTCTGGCTTCTTCTTCTCTCTGCTTCTTGGTTGCCATGCCCTCTTGCCATGATATTTTACCTTACCTCCACCCAGAACAATGGAGTTGGCTGACCACTGATGGACACTTTGAAACTGTGAGCACAAAATAAATGTTTCCTACTCTTAGTAATTCTTGTCAGGTATTGTAGTTACAGTGATGAAAAGCTCACTAACATAGAAATTTATACCAAGTACTGGGGCTGTTCCTTTAATTAAACTAACCATGTGGTCCAGAAGCCCTAGGGCCTGGGAGGAGTTAGAAAAGTCTGAATATGCAGAATAGAAAACCTTAGAATGTTGTAAGCAAAGCCTAATGGGCAATTCTGGGGAGAGCTCAGAAAACCAGAATGCTGATAGGAATGCAAACAGTAAATACTGTGCTCATGGGGTTTCAGAGGGTAACAAAAACTCCACTGGGAAATTGGATTAGAGACCCTTCATGTTACATTATGGTAAAGAAGTTGTCTATATTTTGTCCATGTTCTGTGACTTTCTGTGATGCTGAATTTAAGGGAAGGGAGAAGGAATGGGAAAAGAAAAACTGTAGAATGAGTCAGACGTGACTTTCCTATGTGTATATATGAATACACAACCAGTGAAACTCCACATCATGTACAACCACAGAATGGGATCCTAATTAGAGTAAGTTATATTCCATATATATATATGACATATATATATATATATGTCATAAAATACTCTACTGTCATATATATCTCTAAAAAGAACAAATAAAAGTGATGTGTTGGCAGAGGAAATTTCTAGGCAGCACAGCATTTAGTTGATGGCAGGGGTGTTGCTGGAAGCTTTTATCCAGTTTTACTGTGAGATCCAGGAGCGAAAAGCAGAGAGGGAAGTTTTGGAAAAAATGTGCAGTTTGGCTGAAGAAGAAGCACATGTCATGTTAGGGTCCAGGGAGTTGCTGGAGTTTACTGTCACTAAAGAGAAAGTAAATACTTTGCATAGAGAAAATAGAAAAGATGCCATGGGGACATTTCAGGAATCATCATTGCAGGTCAAGGGTATAGAAGTGAAAACTCATTTAATGAGAGCAACTAAGAACAGAGCAGGGAGGAAAATCAGGAGAAAAAGATTAACATTAAGCAGAGACATGAGGTCAGAGGGAAAGGGAGAGAAAAGGGAAATTGCATGGAAATGGAAGGAGACCCTCATTGTTATACAAAATTACATATAAGAGGTTGTGAGGGGAATGGGGAAAAAAAACAAGGAGAGAAATGAATTACAATAGATGGGGTAGAGAGAGAAGATGGGAGGGGAGGGGAGCGGGGATAGTAGAGGATAGGAAAGGTAGCAGAATACAACAGTTACTAATATGGCATTATGTAAAAATATGGATGTGTAACCCATGTGATTCTGCAATCTGTATTTGGGGTAAAAATGGGAGTTCATAACCCACTTGAATCTAATGTATGAAATATGATATGTCAAGAGCTTTGTAATGTTTTGAACAACCAATAAAAAAAATAATAAAAAAAGAAACATTGGAAGGGGGCTGGGGTGAGAAACTGGGTTCAATTCTCAGCACCACGTATAAATAAATAAAATAAAGGTCCATCAACAACTAATAAAAATAGTTTAAAAAAAAAGAAAGTAAAAAAGAAACATTGGAAGTATACTGCTTGCACAGAGGAAAGGAATAAAATACTTCTCCAGGGTTTGTTTCACCATGCTCAGTCACCCAGGCACTCAGAGGACACTGTAGCCATGGTTCAAGGAGGCCCAACTGCTGTTCAAGCTGGCAGCAGACCTTGGCCTCATCTATGTGGTGATGATTCTGCAGGAGTGGAGGATGCTGGAGTTAAGTGGTCATGGAGGCTTCCACCAAGATTTCAAAGGAAAACCTGAGATGCCATCCCCTGAGAAGTTGATGCATGAAGCTATGAGAAAGAAGCTTAGACTTCAGTGGATCTCCCTGGGATTAAAAGAAGCTAGTAAGGTAAAAAGGAAATCTGCTGGTTGTGAGCAGAACTAGCCTAAGAGAGAGGCCACGTGAGCTAAAACAAGCACAAACAAAGCATGGACTTCACAAGCCTTTTGAGATCACATCTTACTGCCACATGTCCCAGATGCCAGAGGCAGAGCTACAGAAAATACCTGGCTGGGCTTCAGTCTAGTTTTTGTTGCATCCTTTTCTCTATACCCCTTTCTCTCCCTTTTAGAATGGAAATGTTCACTCTGTACCATTATATTTTAGATGTATATAATTTGCTTTTAATTTTTACAGAGTCTCAGAGCCATGAGTTTGCCTTAAGTATCTAGGAGACTTTGAACTATTGGAGATGAGCTAAATGCATTTTGTTTGGTGATATGGAATATGAGCTTTTGGGGATCAGGAGTAGAATGATAGCCCTAAAGGTTCATCTTTGACAATGCAGAATGCTCATAGATAAAATGATTATATTACAAGAGCTGTAACCTAATTGGTGAATTAATTCATTTGAATGGACTGAAGGTGGTAACTACAGGCAGGTGAGGCATGGCTGGAGAAAGTAGATCACAGGGGCATGTCTTGGGAATTATATATCTGCCCCCTGGCTTCTTATTCTCTCTCTGCTTCTTGGCCACCACAACTAAGCAGTTCCTTTATCATGCCCCACCACCATGATCTTCTGCTTCACCTCAGACCAGAGCAATGGAACCAGACAACCATGGACTGAAGCCTTCAAAACCATGAGCCAAAATAAACTTTTCTTCCTCTAAGCTATTATTATTGAGTATTTTGTTCACAGCAATGAACTCTCAAGCCATGAAAACATATAGAGGAATATTAAATGCACATTGCTAAGAGTCCAGTCTTAAAAGTTTATGTACAGTGTACTTCCAATTATGCTATTTCTTAAAAAAGGAAAAACTACAGGACAGTTTAAAAAATCAGTGGTTATCAGGGATTTGGAGGAGGGAGGGATGAATAGATAAAGCACGGGGAAATTTTGCATCAGTGAAACTCTTTGGTAAAATATTGTAATGGTAAACACATGGCATTGTAAACTGTCAAACTGCAATGAATTGCACAACACAAAGAGTGAACCTTAATAAAAACCATGGAGTTTAATTAATAATAATATATCAATATTGATTCATCAGTTTAAACAAATGGACCATACTAATGCAAGACATGAATAATAGGGGAAGGTGTGTAGGTAGGAGACGGGTGGAATAGGAATTCTCTCTACTAACTGCAGTGTTTTTGTAAATATAAAATTGTTCTAAAAACTATTTTTTTTAAAATCAGTGCAGAAATCTTCCTTTATATGAATTCAATCTGGCATTTTTCTCAGTAAAATTTCTCTGTTTCTAGCATTTAAATCTCACTTCTCTGTGCAAGATTTTCTTTAGTTTCATATTTCCTAGGTCATTTCTGTCAGAATTAAGGGGCGGGGTAGTGAGAATTCAGACATATGTCCCCAAACTGCCATCTGTTCTCCGAATGGTATCCCATATGTTGTTGATATGTAGAGTTTTCATTGTTGACATTTATGAATTGACTATAATTGTACTTTGATTTCCTTCTTGACTTGAGTTAATTATGAGGATGTTTAAATTTCCAAGTGGTATTCAAAAAGGAAAAAAAAACATGTTACTAATTGCAGCTCCATTGCTTGTTTTTCGAAATATATGAATTGCTTAAGTTCTACTTTTTGGAAACTATTGAGCAATTTTCTTTCTTGGTCGTTTGGGATATAACCAATCGTTGAAATGTTGTCTAGATTTTTACAATAATGTATATCATTCTTTTATTACAAAATTTGATTTTTCTTGTTTGTATTTTTTCTTCGGTAGAAACAGTAATGTTTTATTATATACATTTAGTGTGATGTTACTTATTACATATAAGTTTATGAATGTTTTATTACCATTATAGGTCATAATTTTGTCAATATAAATAATCCCTATATCACATGTAATATCATTTGCTTTGAATCTAATTTGTATTACATCAATATTATAAAGAAGGCCTTCTTTTAGTTTTTAATTTCTTTATATACTTGTGACCATTCCTTTGTCTTTAAACTCAGATAGTATTTGATTTTAGTGGTTTCTCTTCCAAACAGTATATGGTTGGATCTTAGGGAATATTTTCTTTTAAAATAGTCAGTTTTAGAATGAAGCTTAAGTCATTCTTATGCATTGTGCAAACCAGTGTTTATCATTATTTTACTCTCTTCATTTTAACTTTCCTTTGTTAAGCTTTTATTGTTCCTTATTTGTTTTTATTTAGTTATTAATTATAGTTGGCTGAAAAAATATCCCCTCCTAGATTATCTACATTCAAATACTTGAAACCTATGCATGACAAAAGAGATTTGCATGAGTGATTAAATTAGAAATCTTGAAATGGGAAGGTTATCCTGAATTAGTCCAGAGATTCATAAGCAGGAGGCAGAGGGAGATTTGATACATAGATGAGAAGGTACTGTAATCACAGAGACAGACATTGATTGATGCGTCCACAAGCAAAGGAATGCTGGCAGTTAGCTAAAGCTGAAAGAGGCGAGGGATGGATTTTCCCTCAGCGTTTCTGCAAGGCCTAGAGCCCTTCATAGACCTTTATTTGGGTCCAGTAGAACTGATTTGGACTTTCAGTCTTCAGAACTGTGGAGAGAATAAATTTGTGTTTTTTTTTAAGTCACCAGACTTATGGAATCTGTTAGAGCATTTATAGGATACATACATTAATTTTCTCTACTTTTATTTCACTCAGTCATAGCTATATTTAATTTTTAGATTTACTATATCTCCATCAGAATACAGGCAAAAGAGATAGATAAAATGTCTAAATGGAAATTTAACATGATTTCTTTCCTGTTACTCTCTTCCCTCATTCCACTCCCAGATTTTTCCCTGAAATTTTTCATAACTACATTTATAATTATTTTGTAAACATTTTATATTTTCTTAACATCCTTACTTACCATAGTTGTTACTATTCTATCCCCTTTCCTCTTCTGGAGTTTTTAATTTTGAAATAATTCTCAATCAACTCAAATATTTCCTCAAGGAGAATTTAAGGAAGAGCATGTGGTATGTGGTATTAAATTTCCTTCCTTCTATGTATGTTTAAAAAAAAAACAACCTGTACTGTGCCTTGGCACAGAAGTTATATTTACAAAATTCTTGGATCATAATTTTTCTTTCAAAACTCTGAACATGTTGTTATACTGTTCTCTGGCATTTATTTTTGTGGAGAAGAAGCGTGATAATTTCAAAATGCATTTTTTTAGATAACCTTTAATTTTTTTTTTACCCTGCCTAGATGTTTGAAGATGTTTCATCTCTGAAGTTGAATATCATTTTGATAGTGTCTCAAAGTTTATCTCTTTTTGCTAACATTTTCTGTTGCTCTGCTCTGTGCCCTGGCCCTGTGCCCTGTGCCCTGTGCCCTGTGCCCTAGCCCCGACTTTGGTGATCCTTCCTCTTGCTCCAGGTCCTGACTCAAGGCAGCTACAGATGTTCAAGATTCTTATGACCTTCTCCATGACCTTCCGTCCCATTTGTTGCCTTTCTACAATGCCACCTCCTCTGCTGTGTGTGGTCAGCCTCAATAACTCTGAATTCATGCACTGAACATAGAAGCCTCATTTTTCTCAAAGGACACAAATGTCTGATTTTTCCCTTCAACTAAGCCATCCATTTTCTCTATCTCTATTTGTCTCCTTTACACAAGAGTAAAATTCCTGTTTATGTCTCTCAGGGGAGCCTTCAATCTGAACATTCCTCACTTTCCTCTCCCTGTGGCACTTTCCACAAATTAAGTGCTGAGGTGCATTTGTGGTAGTATTACCAAGATAAGGAGGGAAAAAAGATGGTATGCATATGGTCCCCAACTTCTCATGATTTAATTTATAATTTTTAAACTTTATAGTGGTGCAAAGAATACCTATAAAACCATTCTGTTTTTTCCTTTCAGCAGAGTACTTAATAAATTAAGTGAGGAATTCAACACTTTATTGTAAAATAAACTTCATGTTTGATTATCTTGCCCAAATGCAGGCTAATAACGTTAAGTCTTCTGAGCTCATTGAAGGCAAGCTAGGCTGAGCTAGGTTAAATATATTAAATGCATGACCAACTAAATGTCTTTTTGACTTACAATGGGTTTATTGAGGTGTAACCCCATTGTAGTTAAGGAGCAACTACAGTTGGTTATTACTTGTCTGAGCTGGAGAAAGAACAAAAAGGTACAAATTCAGCACATAGGTAAATACCAAGAAGAAAGACACTCATCTTTAGACTTCAGTCTTCAGTCTTCTTTACTCTTCTACCCCTTCTAGATTTGATCCTAAGTTTACAAAGCAGAGATAAGCTGGGCTCTTGGTAGAAATGAAGTTTCAAGTTACCTGACAATTTTCTACCATGATCATCCTTTCAGAGATATTTCATTTAATTACATTTTAAATATGTCACTTGCAGAAGAGATATTAATTTCTTATATCCCAATTTCTTCTTCTGCAGAGTATGCAAATAAAACTGCACAAGATAATTAAAGGGTGTGGGTAAGGTTAATAAAAGAGGCAGTGTGGAGGAGGGAGAGGAGACTCAGAAACTGACCCTAGTGAACAGCTCTGTTAGAGAAGTGGACGAAGCAGGGGAGCTCTCTGATGGTGTCGGTGCTGCTGCTGATAAACGATTCAGAACAGCACATGGACCTACTGAAACCGGAACCCTTCTATCATTTCTCAACTATTCACACTGATAAAAGGCAAATGAACCTTTGTTTCTAATTATTCTGGAATGTCAATTGTGGCAGAGAAAATTAATTTAGCTTTAAAAGTCAATTACAAATAAATGTACCATGCAAATGTCAAGAGGGACTGACTGATCCTGTAATATGGAATTTCCAAGAAGCCAGTTGAATGAGTGGGAGCTAAAAGCATTCTCACCATCACCAGTAGCAATGCAAATTCCAGCATCAAGAACTGCAACCTGCTCCTCAGCAGGGAATGTCAGCGCCCCCCCCCCCACAACCCAACCCTCATCCCAGATTTCTAAATAGCATAAAAGACAATTCTTTCCATTACATGTTCTCCTCACCTGTATGACATCACATAACTCCTCTCACTTGTATTTTTAGGTTGTACTGCTCTATGCCTCTACCTACGTCCTGGTGTCCCTCAGCATAGACAGATACCATGCCATCGTCTACCCTATGAAGTTTCTGCAAGGAGGTGAGCAAGCCTTTCTTCATGAGGCATCTTCCTTGAATGAGGGTGGGATTATTTTCATTGATATTTTATTCTTAACAATAGTGCTCTGATTTCCCTCCTTCTTTTCCTTGTCCTCTCTTTGTTCTCCTTCTTTGTACTTCCTTCCCCACATCATGGGTCTTGTTGTTCAAAGGGTCTAGAAGAAAAAAGCTGAGGTACCTGGGAAAATGCTTACTGTTCCCAGGGATGGCTAAGAACCCACCTTTGACATTGACTCTGTGTTTCCACCAAGGTCCTTTAGAGCCCTATTGACAAGCATATCTGCAAGGAAATGAACACTCCCACTTCAACTTGCTCACTTTCTAGAAACTAGCACTTCATAGTTCTTACCCCAAAACTACAGGGGAAAAAATAAAAAAGATTTTTTTTATTGATTATTATACTGAAAACAAAGGAAATCCTCCTTGACCCAGAGATAGTGAAGATCCTTGATAGAAAGAAGCAGATGGGTCAGCCCACAATACCCCAGATGATGCTTGCAGTAGTATGTCAGTTCTCTTAGAACAGACTCTGTAAGTGCCCAGAGCAGGAGAGGACCCAGGAAACAGAAAGAGTGATCTCTTCAGCACAATATGGAGGGTTAAGTATGTTTCCCTTCCAGCTGCCCTCCTTCACTCCATACAGGCAGCAGAAATGGAGTCTCTGCTTTCAAATAAGCAAGCTCAGTGAGAACGCTGAGTTCAATGAGACAGATTGGGGCTGTGGGAAGCCTTGGACAGATGGTGGGGACCTCGCCCTAGGACCAACTGACCATAACTCCAACCACAAGCAGAGGCCACCCTCTTCCACGCCAGTGTTAAGCCACCTTCCCACAAGCTGACTGTGAAAACTGAAAAAATGAACAACGTAACTGAAAATCTTGGCGACAAAGATGAGGAGCAATCAAATATTATTAAGGAAAAGTGACAGAAGCCAAACTGTGGAAAATAGATCATACATTTAGAATATCATTTCACAGAATTTACTCCTAAGGAAAACAAAGTTAATAGAGCAAGCAGAACTTTAGAATAAAGTGTAATGAATGTCGTTGGAGAGTTGCAAGAAGGTGAGGAAATGTGGTAATTTCATTTACTATTGACAAGGATATAAACTGACACAGATACTTTGAATAGTAAATGTATTTTTTACTGCTTTTTATTAAAGTGGTAGCTTCCTTAGTCAGCAACTCCAGAGAAGTTGACAATTGTAAAGCTCTTTAGGAAAAATAAATATAAAAATAATTAGAAAAATATCAATAATAGTGAAGAGATTTATGCAGTGCCAGATATTAAAACACAAATCAAACTTTGATCATTATAACAAAAAGATACTGGAATTATAATAGTATATATAAAGCATATGAACTTTCAGATTAGCTTGGAAAGAATGAGTCAGTATATAGAGTTGTAATAGCTCTCTACATACTTAAAAAAATTTAATTACCACGTGTCACAGTTAATTACAAATAAGGTTCCTGTTAGATTGAAAAAGAAACCTTTTAAACATAAAAAAATATCAAAAGAATATATATGAATAAATCTTAGCCAGGGAAATTTGCTTCTAGGAATAATACCAAATGCAGAAACAATAAGGAAAACAAGGAGAGTTTTTTACTACATCAAAATTATTAAACTATTTATACAAATAATAAACTTCATAAATTAAAAGCAAAAGGATTAATTGAAAATATTTCAACATATGAGGCAAAGAACTAATATCCTTTTTATAAAGAACTTTGACAAAATCAATCATGATAATCCCATCAACTCAGGACGCTGAAGCAGGAGGATTGCCAGTTTGAGGCCAACCTAGGCAACTTTGTGTGATCTTGTCTCAAAACAAAAATAAATAAATAAAGAAGGCTGGGGATGTTGTTCAATGGTAAAGCAACCCTTATATAAATCCCCAGTACTTTGGCAAAGAAATAAGAACATACAAATTGAAAAACAAAATGTGCAAAAGAAATAAACAGATAAAGAAGCAAACACAAATAAACAGAAGATATATATATAAATGCTTATTTTTAACTAATAACTAAAGAATTGCAAGATTAAACACTTAGATAGAAAATTCTACCAACCAGATAACAACATTTAGAGTAAGAATCCTCTCAGTGTTGGGGGAACACAAGGAAGTGGGAACTTACACTTTTGGTAGGAGATATATGTTATAGGCAACAGGTGCTAGCATCCCATTTTACACCTGAGGAAACTGAGGCTGCAAGAGGTTCTGAGAGGTCCAAGTGGCGCTCTCACAGAAGTCCTTTTCTACAATAGACTCCAAGTATGTTCCTGAAGATATTCCCAGGTACTCAGGCATCTCTCCTTTTCCTCTAAGCAGAAAAGCAAGCCAAGGTCCTCATTGGGGTTGCCTGGAGCCTCTCCTTCCTGTTCTCCATTCCCACCCTGATCATATTCGGGAAAAGGACACTCTCCAATGGTGAAGTGCAGTGCTGGGCCCTGTGGCCTGATGACTCATACTGGACCCCATACATGACCATTGTGGCCTTCCTAGTGTACTTTATTCCTCTGACGATCATCAGGTAAGTTGCCAGCAGGCCAGATCCACAAGGGGGCTTTCCTACTTTTCCAGGGACTGCTTTGCTCCCTTTCTGATCACTCATTGTTCTTGATGTCCTTGAGGAACTGTTCAGGTCCTAAGATTTAAGATATAGCTACCATGAGCTAAGCCAACTCCTCCCAAGGAGAGTCAGGAGGAGAGAACTAACATTTACTGAGAATGTGCTAAAGGGTAGGTATTGTGCTACATGGCTAACAATTACCCCATTTCCACAGTACAATCCTGTGAAAAAAGCACCAAGTCTTCATTTTATGAATGATAAAAAGCCAAATCAAAGAGGTTAAGTAGCTTATCCAACATCACACAGGATTGAAATCCATGTTTAATTGAACAACCTATCATACCACCTTGCAAATACATAATATGAAACTAGCTTCATGCGTCTTATAAATGGAAAGATAGGTATACTCAAAACAAACTGAACAAAATAGATGGTACATGCTAATATATGAGAGTATGTGGACATTGACTGGGGTCAGGTAATGGCAACAGACATTTCTTGGAAGCCGTCATTAAAGGAGGGAAGGATTCAGGTAGGAGAAGGAAAAGTAGGGAGGAAGCAGGCGCCCTGGGGACCAGAGATCAGAGTGAGTAAGGGCACTGAGCAGACAGGCAGGCAGTTCCATTGAGAAAGAATTTGATAATGGCTGGGGGTAGGTTCCTTGGGAACGGCCTGGGCAACTGAGCCCTAAGATGTCCACTTGGTCCTGCAGCTAATGGTGGGTCACAGATTGTCTTTCAGGACAGATGACCACAGCACCCTGTTCAAAGCAGGATCTCACTGGGTGAAACAGTAGTCCTCCATGTGTGGATAGGGTGAGGGACCGCAGGGAAACCCATGTTAGCTGTGTATGTGGGCCATTTTGGGGTGCCCCCACACCTGCCAAGATGTGTCACATAACGTGTCCTGGACAATGGAAGATCAGCCTTTGATTTTTGGTAGTACAAATACTGTGATAAAACTCCTTGTAATTAAAATTATACACGAGTCTGACTATGTCTGCAGAACTCATTCTAGTGGAGTTTCTAGATCAAAGATGATGCTCATTTTGACTTCTGATATATATTCACAAACGATCCTCAGGAAAGGTCTGCTCCAGCCAAAAGCATTGGTTTCCCTTCTTCAGCCCAGTGCAAAAGAGACCCATTTTCTTTTTATTAAATCTTTCCCAAACTGCAAGGGTAAGAAAATATCTCATTGTTTTAATATATTTTTTTAAATTATTAAGCTGCTTGAATATTGTTCAAGTGTTTCTTGATATTGTAGGAATCACCTTTTTGTGCTCTCTGTTGCTTACCTTGAGTCTCATAAAATACTAAATCTGGGAGAAACATTATCCATCACACATCCCACCCTCAATTTTTGGTAAGAGTAGATTTAGGGCAAAAAGAGGCAAAGTGACTTGCTCCCCATCAGAGGTAGAGCTGGGCAGGAACAGAGTGACTCCAAAAAAAATCTGATTTTGACATCACTGAGCTTGGATGTTGTCCAGTCTCGCTGCTGAATCGACAAATTAACATCCACATTTAATTTCAATTTACTGCCCTCCTTTCTACGGAGCTGAAGGTGGGAGGATGCTTGAAGGGAAAATGAAGCTTATTTAGATAACCAATCAAAGCTAAGTCTTAGCAACAATGTTAGACAGGGCTGGGGGAAGAGGAGAGAGCAAGAAAGCATTTGGAAAGAGCAACTCATGTGATCAAAGGCAACTGAGGCATTGATTTCCGCAGCAGCACTGCCCTGGCTTCACTTCTGATTGATTTCTACTCTGCTGGGGGCACAGCCCAGACTCAGCTGGGTGGATGCAGCAGCACATAAGGTGACTCTCACAGCCCGCAAGGACAGGTATCCAGCCACATCTCACATCTTTCACTGTCTGAGAGTTCTTCCTATATTAATTCAGGCTTTTTTTTTTTTTTTTCTCAGTTAACTCAAGGACTTCTCAAACTTGCCTTTAGCCTAACTTGTCCTTTTTCTTTAAGTGTCCTTGAAAAGGCAAAATATAATTTGTTTGCTGATTAAGGGAAATGATTTTAAAAGCGAGTTTCACCCAGCTCTCATCAAATAAGGCCTCCTTCAGGCCTGCTCCTGGCTCCTCACTTCCAGACAGAACAGTGAACTCGAGTCGTGACCTCCCTTGTCCTTGAGTTTCTGCAGAAGCAATTCCTGTCTCACAAGAAGCCGGATGATCATCCTTTAGCTCTACTTTTCCCTGGGAAAAGAACATGGTGGCTCCTTTCTCTGGGGGACAGCACATACTCTACCTCTTGAACCAGGGCCAGGCCCAGGTGGAGTTTTGTGAAGAATTTGTTTTCTACCTAGTTCTTGATAGTCTTACAGCCGCCAAGCCAGGGAACTTGCCTGAGGTCCCACACCCACCCCAACCCCTCCCTGCTAGCTGGATTCAGTCACCTTCCCTCATAAGAAATAAAGGATGTAAAAAGATAAGATGACCCTTAATGCAGTTCAGCCAACACTGAGTAGAAAACAACTAGACTGTCTCTTTGCAGTTCCTACAGATGTGGTTAAGATATATAGAAAGAAAAGGCAGGGAATATATATAGGTAGATTTAGCTAAGCAGAGAACACATCACAATTTCTTTTTCAATCTTTGATGGCACTGCCTGGGCTTTGGGCAAAGCTTCTCAACTTCGACTGACATAAAGAAAATAACAAACAGGAAGCTGCAGAAAAGTATTTTAGCTCTTACAATTTCAAAGGGGCTCTGTTACAGTATACAGTATGTCTCAGGCCTAAGATTCAACTCATCTCTCCTCTTCCTTCTCTCTCTCTCCTTTCCTCCATCACCCCTGCTTTTTCCTTTCCCATACTATCTTAATTCGGTTTCTTGTGCCTGTTTTAAGTAAGGCTAAATAAACTCCTAATGCCAAGCTTAAGTAAGCAGAAGGACCAGTTCAAAGTTCTAACTTTGTAAACCATACCTCCCTGTTCTCAGATGTGTTGTATATGCTGCTGTATATGTCCTTACAAAATCAATAGGCCAAAAACCTTTGTCATTTTATTTGGCATTTCTTTCATCACAAAAGAGGTTGAACATACTTTATGTTTATTGCCATTTTTTTAAAACAAAGCACATATTCAAATTCTTTTGCTCATTTTTTGTTAGAATGCTTTCATTTGCTATATTCTTAATCTTTGAGATAGTCTTTATGCATTAACCTTTTTTCTGTTTTTAATGTTGTGAATAGCCTGTCATTTGCCCCTTCATATTGGATATGGTTTTATTTTGTTTTCAGGTAATAATGATTGAAATAATTAAGAAAAGGAGAGAAAGTAAAAATAACCGAATTCCTGGCTTTTCTGCCATGAATAGCACATGGTTTTACTTACTGAAGCTTTATATTCATTTAATATTGACTAACACAAGATGACTTATCCTTTTTGAAGACTCCCTGGCTACTCCAGGGTAAGCTGTTGATGCCCACTGCTTGCCCCTGCTGCAACCATAATCAACCATTTGCTGTTTGATGAACAAACATTCCTCTCACCTGTTTGTCTGATTTTCATTAACAATTCCAAGGTGGATCTGTTCCTGGCAACCTTAGGCCAACAAGCACATCATGTCTTCATTTCCCTAACCTGAACCTCTCTTTGCTCATATTATTTCTAAAACTTGGTAGTAGTGCAATCCCCTGCTTGTGAGGCCACAGCTTGTGAATACAAGGACTGCTGCCTCCTAATTTCTGGATTCCAACCTGGTACACCATGGGCACTTGGTACCCTTGGTCAACATTGGACTGAGTGAACAATGCAGACTGCATGATACAGTGCACCAGTCACACAACAGATTTTTCATGTCTCTCTCTGTGTCTATCTCTGCCCACTCGCCCCCCCACCACACACCCACCTAATTCAGAAATTTCTGATTACATAGTATCTAGGTCAGTTTGGGGTATATGGTAGCTCCTCCATAAGTCCATGTGAAAGGAAGTGAGGAAAGATGGCAGGGAGGAAGAAAAGAGGAAAAGGGAGGCATTGTATTGTCTGTGACAAATTCTGCCAAGAGCTGTGCATGAATAAAGATATTGCTGGTCCATCGTCAACTTAATCAGGCTCCCAGGATTTGAAGTCAGTGACTGACAGCAAAGGCAATACCTAGCTTTTCTGCTCAAAACAACTCCTATGGTTTTAAGATTCATTTGACATAACTGTCTAATTGTTGCAGGGGAGGTTATTAGCCCTGTGGTAATTGCTTTACACTAGCTGTGCTTATTTTCTTCCTATTTAATTGATTTCTTATCCTCCTATTATTCTTATCTCTGTGAGATAAAGGTATAGGCAGAGAAGATCCATGGCCAGAAATTACAAAGGAATAAGTGGAAAAATGAACATTAGTCATGGAGCACTGATTTGTAATATGTGAGAAAAATCTATTTATTTTGCTTGGAGAATAGCGCTTAGTCTGCAGGAAAGTCCCCAGGCTGGTTGGTCCCCTGTGGAGTACAAGGCCCTGGTGAGTAAAAGGTCTCCAGTGGCCTGGGCAGATCTGTCCATGGCCTTGAGGTCCAAGATCAAGGAGAATAACATGGGACTGAGCCAACATATCCTATCAGGAAAGAAAGTGACATCCTATATTTTTGTTACCCAAGAGGTGGAAAAATGTTAGTATATCTTTAGAGGAAAAAAAAAATTCTCACTAGTTTGCCACATTCTGGGGAATGTGGTTGAATTTCCAACATCTATTCCACTTCCACTCCTGGTGATTCATGGCAAACCCTCCCCTGAATTTGTGAATGGTTCAGGAATGATCTTATGAACCAATTCTGGCCAATAAGGCACAAGAGAAACTCTTCTGGAAATGTTTGGATTTCTCCATCCTCAAGATAGAAGTCCAGGAAAGGAGCTCCGTTGCTGTGCCGTGCTAGATTGTAGCTGGAACTGCTGTAGCTTGACAAGAAGTTACACTGAAAAGAGAAGAGGGAGAGATATGAAAGGAATGCAAGGTTTTAAAGTTTAGCTAGCCATGGCTTTGAAGTTGCAATTAGGAGAGATAATAGATAGTCTAACTGCCAATGTCAGTTTGGATTGGGAGTTAAGCATGCTCACTGATACCCAACTGTTCACACCTGCTGGTACCAGACATCATTGAATTCATCTGATCTACTGCAGACTTTAAAGTGACTTCTTCTCCTGTTACCTTGAAGAGATCTCAGTTAACTCCATGGTACCAAAATGAGTTATTTGGGGCATCCCTTTCTCTGTCCTGGAAGCCCATCTGACCTGGTGCTAAAGAAATATATCAGGACTTTAAATTTTTCTTAGTTCCTTAAAGTAGCAAGTTGTCTCTACATCTTTCTACCCAATGATTAATTCTGCCTTCATACTGCCCCAACCCCAACTGCATACAGACATGTTTGTGAGCCATAGACCCTTCATGCTTCTTTCAATTTATTCATTATTTCTGGAAATTCCTATATATCACCCACTCTTTGTCAAACATTGAGCTAGGTAAAGGGGATACAGCAGTGGTAAGAGATACATGGCTTCAAGAATCTTCCCTAATCACAGAAAGGCAGCCAGCTGGGTAGTGGGGAAGGGGGGGAGTTACATCTTATGGTAATGTGCATTAGAGTCTGGTAAAGTGGAGAGCCCTAAGGGACCCACAGCAGGAGGTGCTAATCTGGTTCACAGATTAGTCAACAGGTCTAGGAATAAGTAACTAAAGCCATATGTAGCATATAAGCCTCAAATATACTCTGCAAAGGACCCTGTGTCCCCTCTTTGCTGTGATACAGTCTCACATGCTGGCTAACAGCCTATGAAGACAGAGGGCCCAGGATATAGTCTACCCTATCTTCTAGTTGCATAAACTCAGCCAAGTCATTAAATCTTTCAAAGCTACAGACTTCCCATCTACTGTAATATTGATAGCATTGTCCATATGGACAATGGGGAGATTAAATGTTTCAACCTCCACAAAGAATTTGGCCTAATTATTGGTTCACTGTTAATGGTGAGCAAATCACCATTATTGTCACAGTTACCATCATGTTAGAGCTTGGCTGGCCAATAGACCTCAATGGGAATCATATTTCTGACACTTCTGTTACGGTTTGGATCTGGAATGTGCCCCAAAGTCTCACGTGTTCGGAAGTGGGGCTTCTATAAAATGATTGTATCATGAAGGCTACGACCTCATCATTGGATTAATCTATTGATGACTGCATGGACTACTAGGAAGGGAGACCTAGTTGGAGTAAGCAGGTTGCTGTGGAAGTGTGTTGGAAGGGTATATCTTATATCCGGCCCCTTGCGCACACCCTCTCTCCCCTTCCAGATGCCATGAGCTAAGCAGCTTTCCTTAGCCCCACCCTCCCCCCATGATGTTCTGACTCACCTTGGGTCCACAGCAATGAAGCCAGGCAACCATGGAATGAATCCTCTACAAGTATGAACTAAAATAAATCCTCCTTCCTCAAAGATGTTCATGTCAGGTATTTTGTTTACAGCAACAAAAAGCCAATTAACATAACTACCCATTTGTGAGACTCCAGTTTTATCATCCATAAAGGGGAGACAGTGCCCTTCTTCCCATCATTCATATGTAACATCCCAAAATAAAAACAGAAACATAATTAATATGCATTCAGCATTTACCATATGGAGCCCAGCACCGTGTTAACAGATGGAGTTAATGAGACAAGGATGTCAAGTGCTTTATAGAGGAGCAGGCGCACAGCAGGGCTCAACACTCACTACTCACCCCCTGATCAAGTCCCGCAGAGCACTGGGGCAAGAGGTGAGGCACATGACTCTTGCGCACATTTCAGGATTCCTGAGCCAAACCATATACATTTCTTTGGGGGAATATTTTCTCCATCTTAGCATCCGGTCACTCTATTCTGGTCACTTCATAAAGGACGGAATCAAATCCAAGGACAAGTCAATAGCAGTCCCATAATTGTTACCTTCTTTCACCAGTCGAGTGAAATAGCTCCCGGTCCATTCCTTACTCCTTTTTAATCTGTGCTCCATACCATATCCAAATCCACTATTTTGTGTGAACAGTTGCTCAGCATACAAGAGTATGAAATAAAAAGTAGAAATTTTCTTTACTCCCTCCTTTCCTACTTAGATGTATCACTGAGAGACACTGCCTTTGTAGACAATTCTAGGACTACTTAATTCCTCTACAAATACATATATATTTTTCCCTTATTTCATACACAAATAAAAACAAATCATACATAATGAAAATGCCTGAACTGTGGAAAAGAATAAGTTGATCAATCATTTCACTTTCCTCCTAAAAGTCCTCCAGTAGGTTTCTATTGTCTTAGAATCATCAAGATTTTAACTTACCAGGATGCAGTGGCACATACCTGTAATCCTAGCAGTTTAGGAGGCTGAGGCAGGAGGATCACAAGTTCAAAGCCAGCCTCAGCAACTTAGCAAGGCCCTAAGTAATTTAGCGAGACCCTCTCTCAAAGTATAAAAAGGCATGGGGGTGTTGCTCAGTGGTTAAGCATCCCTGGGTTCAATCCCAGGTACCAAAAGAAAAAACCTTCGACCCAGTGCACAAGGTTATGAGTGATCTGGTTCTTGCTTCACTTTCTGTCTGCATCTCAGACCATATAAGCTGCTTACTCTCTAACTTCTAGCCACATTGGTCTTCAAGTGCACCACACTCTCTCCTGCCTCATAACCTTTGGGTATGCAGCTTGCTGTACCTGAGATCACCCTCTTCTGCATTTGGAAAACATTTTTACCTTTCAGGTCTTAGCTAAAAGTTTACCCTCTCTGGGAAGGTTTCCTCAACCCCCAGAATAATTCAGGGCCCCTGTTATACCATTGCACCACTAGCATTTTATCTTTATAGAATTTTATTCCTTGAAATCACATAGTACTTGTGACATTATTTTATTATTGTCTATCTCCCCAAATAAAATGTGGGCATCCCAAGGACCAACACTTTGTCTGTTTTACCAACCATAGTTTCCATGGTGTTTCAACTAGTGCCTGGGACAAACAGGTGTTCAAAATGAATATTGTGAAATTAATATTTATGAAGGAGAGAGACTCATTAAGGCACCTGCTTGTAGAAGAGTTAAAAGGGCATTTTTGTCAAGTGTTGGGCCAGCTATTCTAAAACACAAGGGCAGAACAGAGGGGCATGTGGCTTCTAACAAGATCTCAAGAGCACAACTGGACATCATCGTCAGGCCCCAAATTTGAGGGTCAGGAAAGCTGGTTGGCAGAGTGGGAGCTTAGGTTCTCTCTGACTCCCAAGGTCTATGGCTCCAAGACTGCAATAGGTATCCAACAAGTCCAAACCCTGGACCAAGTCCTTGTAATCTCAGTGGAGCAATGCCTGTTGTGACCTGTGGGAGAACAATCTGTTTTTTGTGTTTCCTGAATGCTTACCATACATGACCCAGAAGACAACTCAGAAACTATCCTCAGGCATCCTCCTTAGAGTCCTTGAGTCTCACTCTGGTAACCTGGGATCTCGCCTTGTCCCACTTACCATGGGTTGCCTCTGTGAATGACATGAAGGAAAACAGTCCTGTGTTTAGATTATCTCCTCTAAAATGAGGAACTAAGCCAGCCAATTCAGGAAAGAGATACTTTTCTCAATCTGAGAAGTCCTTCAGTTTTCAGATTTCGAAGATGTTTCCAGAAAAGCTAAGCCTATTGAGAAAGCAAAGATAGACCAAAGACAAGGAAGAAGTTGTCACAAAGATGCTTTTCCTTAGCTGTGTTCTGAGAATGGGCTACTTTCATAACTGCTGATCTCTAATACCTGACTGCCATAGACAAGACTCCATGTAGCCAATGTTCTCCTACCATGGAGGCCCCAAGGAAGGACAAGCCAATAATCATGGGAAGGCAGCTCAGGAAGTTTTCATATAAGAGTAATTTGTAGAGAATGTGTTTGAAAAGGAAGAGAATATGTTCCAGGTAGAGGATAAAGTGGGCACAGAGATCAGGGAAGAACGGGAACTCACATTCATCCAGACAACTGCATCTAAAGCATGAAGTCAGGGTACATTTGTTGGCCTACTTGCATTGATTGACCAACCTGGGAAAATATATATTAAAAGACAGTGAGTGGAGGTGTAGGAGGATGATGGTAAGGGTGAGGAAGGCCCAGGTAGACTGTGGAAAGACTGAATGCCCTATTAAAGAGACTGGATAGCATCTGGTGGGAAAGTGGAACCACGGGGTTGGGAAGAGGGTTGAGCCAAAGAATGGTCTTCTATCCTACAGCTCCACCTCTGATGGTGGCATGGGCATTAGAGGTGACAACATAGTGTGGGTGATTGAAGATATGGCAATACTGAGACAAGCAGTTATCAGGGCACTTCTTTGATAATATATATGCTGAAATTGGGATGATACAGAGATTAGCCTGGCTCCTGTGCAAAGATAAAACACAAATTCATGAAACATTTCATTTTTGTGTCTATGTGTTGTATGGAGACAGTTTCAACTGGGGAAGGTGATACTTTCTGGAGATGGGTAGTAATGATGGTTGCACAATAGTGTAAATGCTCCTAAGGCTGTAGAACTGCACCATTAAAAATGACTAAAATAGTAAATTTTATGTATATTTTACCACAATAAGAGAAGTTATCAAAATGAAAAAAAAATAGATTGCAAATATTTGTCCAAATCTTAAGAGGAGAGGTGGAGTCATTTTTAAGTCATTTTTAATGTATTTGATGAAGTCATTTTTAAGGGACAATCCACAGAATTTGTGATTAGGGTTAGGCATGGTGGCATACATCTGTAATCCCAGCAGCTCAGGAGGCTGAGGCAGGAAGATCATGAGTTCAAAGACAGACTTAGCAAAAGTGAGGCACTGAGCAACTCAGTGAGACCTTGTCTCTAAATAAAATACAAAATATGGTTGGGGATGTGGCTCAGTGGTTAAGTACCCCTGAGTTCAATCCCTGGAAACCTACCACCTCCCAAAAAAAAGAACTTGTTGATTAGTTAAATGAAGGAATGGTGCTATGAAAGAAGAAGACAAAAATTATGCAGGTGTCTCTGTGATGCATGGCTGCTACATTGTAAGAAAATAGCTTGGTTTGAGCAGTAACTGAAAGGGATACCCTAGCAACCAGGTGTTTGCCTGGCTAACAGTGAAGCTGGCCCTACCTTTCCACTTATCTGATTGGTCCTAAGTAGAAAAAGAAAAATCCCTAACTCATAGGACCTTCCTGAACTTTTCTATTATGCATATGGGTTGTTGGTCAATAAATATTTGAATTACTGATCAATTAAATACTAGGGTTCTAATTGACAGACACCATTAACATTTCATGGTAGTTGTAACCTTACCCATTTACCTCAGAAACACTTTTCTCTGATCTAAGAAACATTCAGCTTTGGGTAAAGAATAGACTCACAAGTTTTCCCCCAGTTTTTCTGTAATGAAGGCATATAAATTCCAGAAAAGTCCCTGGGAAGGAATATGAAAAGGAGTAGGATGCTCCTAAAAGGCCCTGAGCTTTCCTGGAGCACTCAGAGGAGCTTGCTGAGCAAGTGGGAGAGGCAATAAAGGATGGTGTGCTCCAACGGTCATTGTACAGTCATTAATTAAGCTATAGTCTAAAGATCATTAAAAGCAATTAGTGCTTTGTCAGTTACTACAAACTGGAGCTCTGATTTCTTTACTTTCTTTCTTTCTTTTTCTTTTTTTGAACTGGTGATTCACAAGAGGAAAGATGATGCAGTTTTAAAATTAAGCAGTGCTTTATCCCAAAGTTTTTAGTTGAGATGCTTAAATAAATTTGAAATGTCAAATAAATTTAAAAAGAGTCTAAGGTTTTATATTTAACAAAGGAGACTTAGAACACAAACTTTGATGATGTGTGTGAATCATTAATATTCTGTTAGACCCAGTTGATATCATTCAAGAATGTAAATGATATAATTTGAAAAACAGGCAAAAAAAAAAAAACAACCTAAAAATGGAGAAATTACATTTTCAAGACTCTACTGATTTTCAAGTTACAAAAAGGTGCTTGGCACTTTAAATACTATCATATTTGACACTCAAAAAACTCAGAGGGTGTGTGTGTGTGTGAAGGACAGCAGAATAAAATAGACATTATTATTGCTGTGGGTATATACGTGACTGCATGACCAATGTAATTCTGCAACCTGTACACTCAGAAAAATGAGAAATTATATCTCATCTGATTCAAATGTATGATATGTCAAAAAAATAAGTGTACATTTTAAATTAAGGAATTATGTGACCACATCCAAGAACTGTATGTAAACTGTAATATCATCCTTTGACAAATTTAGTGTTAAAAAAGTTATAGAAAAATGTTCTTATACTCAAAAAAACAACCTCAGAGGGTGTGTGTGTGTGTGTGTGTGTGTGTACACATATATATATATTCTTTATATTATATATATATAATACACAAACACTATATATATATATATATATATATATATATATATATATATATATATATTCCTCAGAGGTTTGTATTATTAACCCCATTTTATAAACTCTCAACTGAAGTTTATTGTATTATCTACTACTATGGAACAAATCATCAGAAACCTACTGACTTTAGAATAATGCCTTTCTTATCTATAGTTTTTGTGGGTGAAGGGTCTGGGCAGGGCTTAACAGGATCCTGCTCAGGCAAGGCTGTCATCTGGTGCTAAGTAGGACTCAGAGGTCATCAGAGGGTCAGCGGGAGAAGGCCCTTTTCCAAGTTCCCTCTGGCTTTTAGCAGAATGAATTTCACTGGGGCAGCAGAATTCATGGTAGCTTGCTTCTTTAAAGCCAGCAAAGGAGACAGGCACTAGCAAGGCAGGTGCTTCACCCTAAGTAATCACGTGCAGCACACTGGGTTGATCAGAAGCAAGTTGCAGGTCCTGTCCACATGCAAGGGAGAGGGTCTTGCAAAGGCATCAATAGCAGAGGCAAGTGAACAGAGGTCACCTAAATTGTTCACAGTCAAGGTCATACAGCCAGTACGTGATAGGGAGACCCAGGTCTTTCTGACAGCAAAGCTGGTGTTTGGAGTCTCATCACAGCTGTCCCTCAAAGTACCTGGATTGTTTGACTTCCCCAGGTCTTGACCTCCTCACTTAAAATACAAGCAGCTCCATTCCACTGACCTTTGTGGTTCTCCCAGTTTCAGCAAGTGTAGCTAGCAGGTTGCTTGAGAGCTCATCATCAGGGAAGTGGTAATAGTCACCCTTTTTGTCCTAACAGGAGGGACCCACTAGGTATTTTAATATTCCCTCTGGTCCTTTCTGCAGTGTCATCTATGGCATTGTGATCCGAACTATTTGGATTAAAAGCAAAGCCCAGGAGATGGTGATTTCTAACTGCTCGGGTAAGTCTCCATATCGCCCAGTTTGTGACTAATTTTGCCCCTGAAAAGGTTTTCCTCTAGCAAACATGAGCTGGGGTTTCCTGGGTATATAAACATGAGCTGGGGTTTCCTGAAAAGTTTTATACAAGCCTGCACAATTATATCAGGATCCATCTCACAGATCAAACCCAGCAAACGCTGTCTCTGGCAGGCACTGTCTTCCCCACTTGGCCCCCTGAAAACCAGGAGAAGCAGTCTTTGGGCCAAGATTGAGAGTCTCTCTAATCTCAGGTCAGGCAGGCAGCACCCTGGAGGATGCAGGAATGAGAGACACCATGCATTTAGCAAACACGAGGCTGGGCCTTTCTGTTGGATTTAGAGATGGGTAAATCTGCCATCTGTCCACAGAATGATTCCGGGCTCCAAGCCAGCTAAGGAATGGTCCACATGTTTTCCTCGCTGCCCCAACACACCAACTTAAAACTAGTCTGCACCTGAGTTGGCCTGCTAGGACCCTTCCCAAATTTATTTCAGTGAACCTGGATATGCAACACCTCCTAAGCAACAGCTCTGAGACCTAGAGGCTGGCTCTGCTTCCCAAGCAAGTTTCCTGGGCCTGACTCAGGTACTACCTTGGAGAAAACACAGCCAGAAAGAGTAAAAAGGTCCTGTTTGTTATAATGAGATAGTTGCTAAGTCATGTAACCTCTCTGGGCTTCAAGATATTAAATGAGGGGCTCAACTTGGCCCCCCTGTAAGTCCTCTTCTTTTTAGACAAGGAGTTAACCCAACTGCATTGGACCAAGATGGAGCTTATTGCATTCCCCTAGAAGCTCCTTCTTCCCATGTGATGTAGGCCAATCAAGAAATTCACAAGGGTCACTGGACACTGGTGATCTGTGTCTCTTTCCCTAGGAGAATGAGTAGAGATGTAAGTTTTCATGTTCTCCTCTGAATTCCATTCAGTTCTGCAGTGCTCTGCATCCAGGAGTTGTACAAAGGACTGAGAATGACAAATTAGTCCATAGCAAAGTTCCTGACTGCAGGCAGCTGGCAGTCTAGGACCTTGTGTCCCAGCAACACAAACACACAGGTCAGAGGGACAGGGAGAGCCACTTCACCCTTAGCCACTTCACTAGGTCCTTCCCGTGCATTATCTCCTTTATTCCCTACAAACCACTGGAGGTGGTCTTACTGATTGTCTTTTCCAGATAAAAGATTCAAAGGTTAAGCTTGTTTCTATGGGTAGCATGTGACATGACCAGGAATGTACATGATTCACCAGAGAGCCCATGTTTTCTTGCCTAAATCAGGCTAGGATGTCTCCCAGGAGGAAGAACATTATAGAAATAGAAATGGTGAATGACTAAAAGAAAAAAAAAAGAAAGAAAGAAAACTGCTTTTGATTAAACATCCAAGCTCAAGGTCTTTGGCATGGCCTTTCCTCTGTGGCACTCTCTTGTTGCCTTCAGAGCACCACTCTGTCTCATTTTCGGAAGTTTTTATTTGGATATATTTAAAATCTCATGACTGGTATGTTTAGGGCCAACTTTGCTGAAACAGCTAGGTCCTCCTGTACTTTTAGATAATTAAATTCATTTAAGCCCCTGTCCTGTGGTTTCTACAATCCCAGCAGGCCAGCCTGCTTCTCCCTGCCTGCCCCTCTGAGCACACAACCTCACTGGCTCCCCTTCTCCAGCTTTCTGCTCCCTACACTCCTGTGGCTTTGGAGTTTGGAGCCCACTTTGTTTTCCATGAGTTGACAACTCAAAAGAGTGAAGACAGTTGATGCTTCTGGAGGTTTGGGGTGACAGAAGGTTTCCACATGCTGTCAGCTACCTGCCCCTCTTTGTCAGCAATCCTCCCCTCACTATGGTTGAGGTCCTGTCTCTCTCCAGAGTCCCCCCTGACTCCCTTTTACTACATCTTCCAGTCCCTGCACTGTTAGACTCCCCCCGACCTTCAGTACTGAAGGTTAGAGATTTTTTTTTTCCCTTTGAAATACACTATGTCATTGCCCTCCCTGGAGGTAGAAATGCTACAGTTTACTCTTTAATGTAATTGTGCATCTCTGTTACACCTATTTTTCATTGTCTCTATCTTTTATGACCATTAGTGACCTCCTTCTGGAATGAGGCCAGCTGGTATTCTCAAAAGATCATATGTTTTCTGTGTCTCCTTCACAAATGGAACTCACTTGATTTGCTATCTGTCATAACAGCCAAGCAGCGCTGGAGTTGGCCGGTAAACAGGAACTCCAGTGGTGCTGGCATGCCAGGATTATTGCTCATCAACAAGAGGACATTAGCAATGATTAGTGTGAACAGAAGCTCACTTTGTAAACACTGGCTGCAAAATTCAAGCCATCCTTCATGTAGGAACCATTCTTCTTGCTGACAAATAATGTCTATTTTCTTCCACTCAAAGGCGGACTGAGAGAAAAAGCAAAACTGGTTCATAAATGATCTTAAGATGTTCCCCCAAACAAGTGTAAAGGGTGATAGGTGGATCAATTACCCAACATTGCACATGGTCTTTCATAAAATGAGCATGCTCTTATGTCCATGCTCTTAATATCCTATAAACTAGAACTATTTATAGACTAGAATTTATATTTATAAACTAGAATATAATATATTTATATATTTATATATAATATATTTATATATATATATATTTATATATAACATATTATATATTTATATAAATATATTTATAAATAGAATTTATATTTATAAACTAGAATATAAACTATTTCCCACATGGAGGCAGGAGACTTGGGGGCAGGGGGCTCACCCAAGGAGTAAACCAAGTATAACATATCTGGATGGGACTGGGTCTTGCAATTATGGCTTGTCAGATGTGATGTGATCCATGCTGTCTCCAAAGTGTATGTTTCAGATTAAATGAGGCAGAATGGGGTGAAGGAAAAAAAGGCATGGATTAGAAAGTGGGTTAGAGTTCTGTCACTGTCTAGCTTAACACATTTAAGATAAATCCATTAACTGCATTTGGTCTTAGCATCCCCATCTGTAACCATCAATACAATGGCCTCTGTACAGATAAACTACATTTAAAAAAATACGTTCAAAAAAGTATCAAGATACAAATAAATAAATATTATAACATGTTTGTGGATAGTAAGATTCAATATCACAAAGCACTGAATCTTCCCAACCAATTGAAAATTTAATACAGTTCCAATAAAAAATGGATTGTACCAGTATATTGAGATTGATAAGCTGCTTTTAAATTATACACTAAAAAAATCAAGAGCCAACTATAGCCAAGACATTCCTGGAGAAGCAGAACAATGCAGAAGAGGTTTGCTGTACCAAATGTTAAGATTTATTACAAAGTCACTGTGGTTAATAGAGTGTGGTGTTGGCACAATACAATAGACAAATAGAAAATAGAACAGCCCCAAACAGACCTGTACATATATGAGAACTTGATAGATGTCAGAAGATCATACGAAAAGAAATGAAATCAGATCTTTACCTCCATCCATAAGCAAAAACAAATTCCAAGGGACTTAAGAGACTTAAATGTGAAAATGAAGACTTTCAAAATGAAAGCAGACAATATCTTTATGACATTGAAGAAATGAGGTTTTCTTCAACAAGATACATGATACATTGAATTATAAAAGGAAAAATGCATAAATTTGACTCTGTTGACACATAAACTATCAATGCACGAACTGGGAGAAGCTATTTACAACACATATACCTGGGAAAAGAGAGTATACAGAATATATGAAGAACTACTGAAAATCATTTTTAAGAACATTTTTTTTAGTGACAAACTTCTTAAAAATCAGCTCAAAGGGAAACAGGAATAGCCAAAAATTAGATTCAGCACTTCCTCAGTACTCAGGAAAGTACGTGTTTAAATCTCAATAACTTTCTACCACGGAATTAGTAAAATTGTAAAAATCTGATAATTCGAAGTATTGGCAAAGATATGAATCTCATGGTTTATGGTTTCCTTGGAAATATAATTCTTCAAAAACTTAGTAAACTCTTATCTATTTGCTTTCTGATCTTACATGCTAGAAACTGTAATTAAAAAGTTATTCTTAATAAAATTCTCAGATCTAATTTTTTTCTGTGCTTCCTCAACCAATCCCTACCCACCAACTTGATGGAAACTAGCTGGAGGTCATCAGAAATAATAGGTGGGAGGCCACATCCCTAGTCTGATCTTTGCTTGAAGAATAAATCTTAAGGGACATTTTCTAATTAAAATCTCTCAATGTTATAGCTTAATTTGGAGACCAGGGCCAGGTTTATTGGCTAGGACCTGTGCATTTAAGAAAGGCTCATGCCGGACATGGTGGCACATGCCTGTAATCCCAGTGGCTCTGGAGGCTGAGGCAGGAGGACTTCCAGTTCAAAGCCAGCCTCAGCAAAAGCAAGGTGCTAAGAAACTCAAGACCCTGTCTCTAAATAAAATACAAAATAGCTTTAAGGATATGGCTAATGGTTGAGTGCCCCTGAGTTCAATTTCTGGTACACACACACACACACACACACACACACACACACCCACCAAAAAAAGAAAGGCTCATGTTTGGTTTCATGTTCTGCTTCCATTTTCATTTTGCTCTGACCCACACAAAGTATGTAGCCAGGATCTTTAGAGACTAGAAGCTGTTGGCATTTGCCATTCTGCAAAATCCCAAATTGGGGGACTTTCTCAAACTCCTTTTATTTTTACTCATAAACCAACTAACTCTTATCTGAGTTCATTTCTTTTTCCCAATTCCTTGCTAAACACAGCTGGTAACAATCAATAGGCACTATTAAAATTCACTTTACCAACCTCACCCCCTGGGATCCAGGCTCAGTAGGCACAGTCTGCCTTCCCAGGCATCATATGTGGCACTTCTAACAAATGGATCGCTAGAGTCCCAGCTTCCAGTCTCAGTGTCCTTGCCACCCGCTGCCTGCCCACATAGCCAGTGCCACATGTTAGACTTTTATCAAGACAACATTGCATGTAAGGTACCAGTTTCTGTTTTAGTTAGGAAAACACAAGCAAGCAACTGTGTCAACTCCAAAACACCAGTACCCTTAACAAAACCTAGGTTTATCTCTTGCTCAATTAAATTCCAATTGGCAGTAAAGGCCAAAGGGAAGGGCATTGTTCCATACAGTCAAAAATTCAAGTAGGTGAAAATTCTGCTACATTTAACAAAGGGCTACTTAAGGTATTCCTCAGCACCTGCATGCAGAAGGCAGGGGTGGGGTGAAAAGTGGAGGGTTTCTCTGTGGCTTATTGGAGTCAAGTCTGGGGAGGAGAGACATCAATTCTTCCCCTAGTCCCCTTAAGCAGAACTTAGTCTCATGACTATAACCTGCCAAAAAGGCAGTTGGGGAACATAGTATAGCTGTATGCCCCGGAGAAGGAAAGGGTTTGATGGACAGCTCACTCATCTCTGCATTATTAAAGGCCTGTCTGGGTTCCTGGTTTTGCCTGAGCTAAGAACTGAGGTGCAGACATGGCTAACTGGTACGTCAGGTGATACCTTCTCAGATCTGACTGTGACCTACAGTTGGCACTGGGCTGAAAACCTCTTTTTGGGAAAATAACTCAAAAGGAATTCAACCTGAAAGTTCAAATATATGCAGGCATGTCGAGCTAATGGGGAGAGAGGCAGCACTTGGTGAGGAAAAAAAAGCAGGGGGTGGAATAAGTCCTCCAAGGGCCTTAAGGTCAAAAAGAGATATAAGTTCTGGGTCACCCAAGACTGCTCCCACCTAATCACCCCAGCTTCTTGTCAACAGCTGTGGAGGACAAAGCTGACTGTGAAGCCCTGGGAACTTAGGTGGCTACTACAGGAGGCCCTACCCTCAGAACACAGAGGAGTTCTGCAGAAGCACTTTGAGAACAGGTATCCCAGGAAAGAGCAGCGATGCTGAATAATTCACAACCCGAACACAGAGCTGAGGCCAAGAGCAGTGAGCAGAGAGCAAAGCGACTGCCCAGGGGCACAAACTCTAATAAAGGGAACTTGTAGGAGCGGCTTAGAAGTGACTGCAGCTACCAAGCACATGGTGCCCAACCACAGCCCCTCCAGAGGGGATGGATAACAAAGGGGAGGTCTGGGTGGAGTGGCCTGGCGCTGCCCAGGGCAGCAGCAGGGACCATGGAAAGCATGATTCAGATAAGGTCACCACAGAGGCACAGGTAGTGGCCAGGGAAAGATCCGGGAACACTTGGAGACCACGCCACCCCCCTTGAGTTTATCAGAGAAACCAAAAAGTCAAAAGAATCCTGGGAAGAAAACGCCCAGTCCCCTACAGCTAAGCAGAGGAGGTCAAATGCACACACACACACACAAAAAAAAAAATTTAACTAATGACTTCTGGGAGCATTCAGGTTTATATTTGGAAATAAAAAGACACAAATAATTAAAAATAAATTTTAAACTTTAAAACTTTTAGTAATCTGGAAAAATTACTAAGAAAGTGTATTCGATTTTTTTAATCAACCTGAAGGACACAAATTTTCCAACACAGGAAACATACTTATTTTAAAATATTGCCAGTAAGGCTTCCTTGTTTCTATACAAATTACTTGTACTTACTATAGGCCCACAGATGGACCTCCCCACCTGGCAGGAATGAATTTTTGCCTGCTTTAAAATCCAAAGGGACCCATCGCTCCAGCTTTAGGTGTTCAGCCCAAATGAAGAATGGGCTCCCAGCCACTCAGTTAGGGGCCTGAAGCCTGGAGAAAGTTCAGAGTTGGAACTGGCCATTTGGAGACTATATTTGGGGCAGGGACCCCACTGGGGATTCACCCTGGAACGAAACAGTCTAAATAATGTGTTCCTTTCAGTCTCAAATCTAGTAGGTCCACTGCCTCCAGGCTGCCCAAGCCATTAATGCACAGTGACAGCTGAATTTCACTGCTTTTCACTCCAGCTCTGCAGCAAAGCCTGAGTAGAAATAATCCTTTTATCTCCCAATAAAGGAGAATTACCGGCATTTTGTAGCTCAGCTCTCTTTGAAGAGCCATCTTTGGAAGCTGGGGCTTTGCATTTCCTGAAGTGGTCAGATTAAAGACTCTTTTCACTGATCTCATTGGCAGATCGGAGAGCAAGGTAGTTGATTATATTGTCACCTAGGAGCCTTGTGGAAAGTATTTTGAACTTCCATTTTAAACAGATTTCAGAGCACAAATGTCATTTTCAAAAACTTTTTGGAATGACCAACTATGTCTTTAAAACCCAGCTGTTACCTAGGACCAGCAAGTGGAGACACTTCAAAAAGATATAATTTTGTCTGCTATCGTCTTTCTTTGTCTCCCACAGGAACAATCCCACCCTGGTAGTTTTCTGTTGACTACAGATAACATTGTATAAGGTAGTAGTATCTCATGTTTTCTTCCATAAAGAGAGAGCTCATATTCCTCCTAAAATGCAGTTAAAACTTCATCATCCCAATTGGCAGAGTAACTGACATCCCAGCATGAAACTTGGCACCCCGAATACATTATTTTACTATAATTCTCAAAGTAACTCTGTGAGGTTAGGGTTCTATAATTCATTTTTTAAATGGGGAAGTTGAGACTAGGAACCTTAGGCTATTTGCCTAAGCATTCACAGACAGTCATTGGTGGAGCTGGAGTGTATATTCAGGTATGACTCTGAAGCCTGTGTCCCTCCCACGATACGACCCTGGAAATCATGGTTCTCAACCTTCGCACCTTCAACAATTTGTACTGTATAATTCTTTGTTGAAGGAGGGGAGACTGTCCTGCACTTTGAAGGATGTCTGATTGCATTACTGGCCCTTCTACCCACTGGACACACACACACACACACACACACACACACACGCACGCACGCACACGCACATAGAGTTGTGGCAACCAAAATTGGGTCTAGGCATTGCTCAAGTCCTCTGGAAGGCAAAATCACACCCAGTTGAGAACCACTGCTATAAATGTTTCTGAAGCATCTGCTGCCTTACAGTGCTTGGGTTCTGTGGTTTTAGGAAATGCACAGAATAATTTAAAGACCTTAACAATATTTAAGAGTGGCCTTGGACTAGGGATACAGCTTAGTTGGTAGAGTGCTTGCCTCACATGAACAGGCCCTGGATCAAACCACAGCACTACAATAAATAAATAGATAAATAAATAAATAAGAGTGACCTTGTGGGGTATGCCTTAAGAAATAAGAATCAATTATAAGTATTTTAGTTATTTGCACCTAAAAATCTGTTATCATTTGTAATAGCGTGTCCTTTTCAATGAAGAACTATTCACACCACAAAAATGTTTGAAGATTGCTGCCTCAGAAATTCGGCACAGACTTCTTCAAAGATATTCAAGGTCTTCCCAGCTCAGTTCTTCTTTGCACCCTCAAACCCCACGCACTTGCAGGCTATATCCAAACAAGATGACTCACCATGGTCCAAACACATCCTCCACTTTTCTTGTTTCATGTCTCGACTGAGAATGCTCCCTCTGCTCTCCCTATCTCTCCCAGTGCTGTACCTGCACCTCCATCTTTCCTATGGAATCCCTCTCACATCATTCAAAATTGACTCGATGTTCTCTGCATTTTCCACGCAGCCTGCTTGGCATAGCTATGGGGGTACCATTGTCTCCTCTGTCCATGGCTGGTGTCTTCTCTCTTCTCATTCAACTTGAGGCGAGTATGTGATCTTTACTGCTGGATTGAAAGTTGCTAGAGAAATCGAACTCTTTTTGATTTCTATTCAATCCATACCTCTGGGCACACATGCTATGCTTGTTGGATTAAGTCAGGTTGCAGAACAGATTGAATGAATGAAGCTCAGTAAACTTCTAAAGGGTTTCTACAGGGATTCAAAACACATCTCAAACATAAAATCTGGACAATGTAGTGAGGACAACAGAGCACTGAAGTTGGCCTCCTAGTGGACAACAGCCTTGCCCCATTTGGCTTAGATGCTGACTGGGCCTCTGAGCTGGGCTGTTGCTGGGGTTGAACCATTTTGTCCAACTCAATCACACCAAGTTGAATCATGTAGGGAGGGAGGCTGGCTTTTTTTCCCTGCTTCCCTCCCTGAGGTATGTTCTGGGGCAGGTCTGTGTCCATCCAAATTTCTTAGAAGTTACCATATGAGTTGGTAAAGTTCTAACAGGAAAATCTCTTTCACAGAAGCAAAGACCCAGGACCAACATTTCACCCCCAAATTTACCATCTCTCTCCTCTTACTGCACTGAATTCTGACCATGATATTTTGCCCCTATCTTGTCTATGAGAGGTTATTATTGATTCATTAAATTAATGTTAAGTAATCATTTCATATTCATATCATTATTACGAGAAATGGAGAAAACAAAACTCCTGTGCTCCTCGAGCTTATATTGTAGTGGATTCTTATTTCACCCCTCCCACAAGTGTTTTACTATCACATGACAGCCCAATATGATTAAAGTTATATCCAAGCTCAGATGTATGCCAGTTGTTTGTGTTTGAGCTTTTGTTGGGAGATTTTGAGCTTGAATTTTGTTGAGTAAAGTTTCTGAGTTAGATGAATGAGTTGGTCTGGGATGACTATCCTAGCAAAATGACTTTTGCTCAGGTTGCCGAAGCAGGTATAGAAGAGTCTTGGCATAGCATGGAGCTCAGAGAACAGCCCCCAACAGAGAAGGTCTCTGCCCCTCTGGTCACATGGTCTAATTCCAGCTGCAGCTGATTCAGATCATCTGACCATGTCTGCATCCCACAGCATTCGCATATTGTGTTAAGTTGCAGACTGAGCAGTTTCCAGCAACCATCCTTGAGCCATTTTCACCCTAAAAATATCTGAGCAAAGCCTTCTAGTCATAGGCAAGCAGGACATAAGTGGTCCCATCCACTGAAAGCCACAGGTCTAACCTTCAAAGTTTCTACTGGTAGAAACAGAAATTGCCACATCTTGAGCACTCCAGTTGACCACTCACCTGTTGTATCTACAGATGGGAAACTGTGCACCAGCTACAATCGAGGGCTCATCTCAAAGGCAAAAATTAAGGCCATCAAGTACAGCATTGTCATCATCCTTGGTAAGCAATGTCCCTCCTTGTGTTGCAAAACCGTATAAATGTTTCAAAACCAAACTAGTAGCAGGAAGCCCATAAAAGGAAGGAATTTGTGTATAGCACTTCTATCTTTATCTGCTTGGAAAGTAATGTGTGAGACTCATCAGTCCATCTGGGCTTCTTTCAGGGCCAACATTTGGTTCCTAATCTTTCTCCTTATGAGTAAAGTCACCCATTAAAGCTCTGTGTTGCATAACTTGGGAGTAAATTAGATTAGGACCTAATTAGCTGTTTATGCCAAGATCACCCTGTTAACTCAGGTGCTTCCTTTAATACACATTGTCCTCCAGGGCTGAAAACAGCAAAGGTAAGATAGAAGTGCATTCCATTTCTTCTGGATATTTAACTTCCATGTCACTGCTAATACTTTCCTTATGGCCATCTTTTCTGTCCTTCCTCCGTGTTGTCTTCTGTCCCTTTCCTTTCCTTTCTCTCTATTCTTAACATTCCATAAAGTCACCTTGCACCTTCCTGTCTGAAATTTTCTCCTTTCCGATGAATGCATGGCTTCCTTCCCCACCTTGGTTTGTTCCCTAACAATGACATTTCCTTCAGCCTCATGGGCAAGTCTTTTAAAATAACCCTCCTCTAGCCTTACCCTAACGTGTTTATCTTCATGGTCCCTTCACTTCTTCATGGTCCCTTCACTTCTTCATGGTCCCTTCACTTCTTCATGGTCCCTATTTCTATCTACACACACACACACACACACACACACACACACACACACACATAATCTACTTACTGTCTATCTCCCTTGCTAGAGCAATAAATCCATGAGGACAAGACCTGCTTTTGTTATTTACATTATTGTTATCAGCAAAGACTAAAATAGGGTTCCCCATACACTGCTCAATTAATATGTGTTAAATGAGCAAATGAATCCAGATACACAAGAAGAAAAGGGATTTGTGCTATCTCCTTTTTATTTAGCTGAAACACCCTCCTCCAGGCTCCTCTGGCAGCTCTTAGAAGCTCCAGGAGAGCATTAGCTGCATGTCAAATCACCAGAGCAGCCTGTCTCTCCTTTCTAAAATGCAACTGCAAAATGCCAAACAGACCACAAACAGTGTGACTCAGCCAGCAGAATATGGGCACAAAACAACACCGCAGGAGGGACTGGGGAGAAAGTGCATACCACTCACCAGGCCCTGAGAAGCCTTTCTCAGAGGCTTCTGAAGTACATCAAAGGCTCTCTTTGCCTTCCCAATCAGAATCAGATGCACATTCCCTGGATGTTGAGCTGGGAAATGCATGTTTATACATGTATTCCAGAACCCCATAAGCCTTTATCAGGGACCATATTTCTAGCCCCTGAGGATCCTTTCAGTCTATAAGCAGGTATGCCCATGAGAGGGTCAGTGAGTGTTGGCAGACCAAAATGGCCCTTTCTATAACAAACACTTTGTAATGCCTCTTTATCACCTAAAATGGCATGTATGATACATTCTGCCTTGTATGGTTAAAAAAAATCAGTGTACTACTCCAATAATTATCTAAAGTAAGGGTAGAAAGAAAGTAATTTATAATAAAATAACACCAATTTTGACATGTCACTATGTGGCCACACCTACATGAGAAGAATAATGAAGTAATCAGATGCTTACACCTGAACATCGTAATAGCTACGAATAAAAACCAATACAGGTGTGTTTTCATGGAGGCATAAAGATGTAGTATTGCTGTCAGTGACTTGATTTTCTAAGCAGACAAATAAACCATGGTAAAGTTCCAAATTAATCATTCCTCCACTTACAAGGAAATTACATTTCTGAAAAATTCACTTTTTATTAAAAATATCCATGTACATATATGAGATTTGGATTTCTAGCCTGGGGGTAATTATAAACCAACCAATGTCCAGTTGAACATATGAAAAATATTTAGAGCATGAAACAAGTTTTTTCTGGTTGGGCTGCTGCCTATAGTATACAGTAGGATGGGCATCCCTGTGACAATCTCTCTCTCTCTCTCTCTCTCTCTCTCTCTCTCTCTCAACACACACACAGACACACACACACACACACAATGCAGTTTTACCCTTGATATCCCAGAACCACTTTTCTGAGCCACTGTTGGGGTTAACTACCCAGGGTCCAGAATTCTCCTTGCTGTTTTTGTTTGAATGGGTCCTATTTAATACATTGCCATCATCATGAATTAATTCCTTATTTCAAAACTCCCACGCAAGTTACAGAATCCCTCTTGAACAATTATGGAAGAAAAACTTCCCAGCATCCAGCTGGCTGAAGATGTCCATTTGCTCCTATTCTTAGAAAAATCTTGTGGGTGGGAAAGTTGTTTGGGAGAGAAGAGTGGCAAAGCTGTACCCAGACAGTAGGGCAGCACACGTGTGTGTTCAGTAAACCCCAGAATATGTAGCTCTGTATTAGTCTATGCTCTCTAGGGAAATATGAAGAGATAGATAGATAGATAGATAGATAGATAGATAGATAGATAGATATATAGATTTTGCTTTATTTTATATATATATGATTATGGAGGCTAAGAAGTCTTAAGATCAGCAGTTGATAAGCTAGAGAGACTCAGGAGATAGTGGTCTACATTCTAATCCAAGTCTGAGTTCAAAAGTCTGACAACAAAAGAATTGATGATTTAAGTTCCAGTGTGACTCCAAGCATGAAGTAGAAGACCAATGTCCCAGCTCAAAGACAGTCAAGCAGAGAGAGTGAATTGTTTGTCACTCAGCTGTATTGTTCTATTCAAGCCTTCAAGAGATTGGATGAAGCCCACCCAACCTAAGGAAGGCACTCTGCTTTTCTTAGTCCACTGATTCAAGTGTTAATCTCATCTGAAAACAGCCTCAGAAATGCATCCAGAATAACATTTAGCCAAATATCTGGGCAGCCAGGGGCCCCGTCAAGTTGACACATGAAATTAACCCTCACACTCTGGATTCCCACATCTCACTCATTTTCTTTGAGGATTTGGAACCAAGCAGAATCAGGGTCTTCCACACACCAATTGATTTGGACAGGGATATTAGTTGGATGTTTTCTGGTATTTTCATGTCATCAACATCAACGCAAACAACTTTTCTAAACTGCATACACAGCCCTAAAACATCTCTGAAAGATTCCAGATGCCCCAAAACCTCCCAGTTGAAACTCCCATAAGGGCCAACTAAAAAGAGACCCCTCAGCCGTAGCCTCTGTGGTGCCTAATGGTTCACTTCTCCCCAGCTTTCATCTGCTGTTGGAGCCCATACTTCCTCTTTGACATTTTGGACAATTTCAACCTCCTTCCAGACACCAAGGAGCGTTTTTATGCCTCTGTGATCATTCAGAACCTGCCAGCACTGAATAGTGCCATCAACCCCCTCATCTACTGTATTTTCAGCGGCTCCATCTGCTATCCCTGCAGGTAAGTGGTACTCTTACCTGGGTCAGACACACAGATGGCCACCACATTCTGACTCCAGCATGGGTGTTCTTCATCCCAAGGCAGGTGACAGACTCACTGTTTTATAGATGAGACATGAGAGATCAGAAAATTTCTACTAGTGTGACAGATTTAACCCAGATTGAGCTACAGTCAGTGCTCTCTCTTCTATTCCACTTCCTATAATAACGGCCTTAATCATGACACATTTAGAAGGTCTTTATTTTGTTTAAAGTTTCTCTATACAAATTGCTTCAATATAATTCTATCATGGTAACAGAAATGGAACGTCTTTATTATTTTATAGCTAAACAAAGTAAGGCTCACAGATGAAATGGTCTTGCTGAGGTTATATGAATAACTAGTAGTAGAGCTAAAATTAAATCCCTTCCATAACTATTGTCATTCTGTTGGGTTTCACCTGTTTTCCTGCACAGGCTAGGAAGAAGGTAGAGAAATTAATAGGAAATAGAATAGTGGAATGGTTTAAGGTTTGGACTTAATACCACTGACAGAAGTTTAAATCCTGCCATTGTTTACTCATAGCTATGTGTGATCTTGGACAAGTTTTTTAACTTCTAAAAACTTTAGTTTCCTCCTGTGTAAAATCTTGGCCAGTAGTGTTTCTGTCCACTGGGGTTTGGTGCTGACCAAAGGTCTGCAAGTGGTGGAGAGGGAAGGTCAGAATATTACCTGTCAAGGGTCTATCCGTTGTCTGATCTTTAATAATCCTTCATTAACAATTATCTCTTAGTATCTCTACTTTCCTTTACATCAGGATAAATTATTTTCTATTACTGCTTTATTCTGACTTTTTCTAGGGAGCAAAGATCACAAGACTCTAGAATGACATGCCGAGAAAGAATGGAAAGACATGAGATGCAGATTCTGTCCAAGCCAGAATTCATCTAGACCCTTGGACAATTGCAGTTGTAGGCTGATCTCATGAGCTCTTCTAGGTCCCCACAACCAGCTGTGCATGTGCAAGGAGCCTGAACCAATTTCTCCACCCTACTCCTCTCATCACTTGGGAATGTGCAAGATACATATTCTAATGAGGGTGTGTCATCTGCAATGGCAAGTATTAGCCAAAACCAACTCACCAACTATCCATGGGAACCAGGAAAGACACTCTTTCCTCTTCCTCTCTTGTGATTTCCATACCTCCTTCCCTTTGGCCAGCACCCAAACCCGATGGACAGAGATGGTACTGGCCCAGGGTCTTAGTTTGGGTGAGCAAGGAGACAGACAAGCAGAAGGGACAAAAGGGAAAAAAATTTATTCATAAATCTTCTAATTATAATTTTAAAAGTAAATAAAAGACTTAACAAAGACTAGACTTTTTATCCCCCGGTTTTGGATTGGAGGTTTGGTGGTTGTAGCCAAAAAGAAGTTTGCCCCTGAAGTGCCAACAAATTTATTTTCAGACACTGGTGCTTTGCATGTCCTCAGCGTGCAGGTGGATGCAATGGCAACAGCTAAACTCACTCTGTTGTATCAATAAGCAATTCATGGAAAGAACACAACTACTGGCCCTCCATAACAAGGTCAAGTGTAAGGGTATTTTCTCTGATGGGAAAAATATTGTGATAGGAAACCAGGGATCCTTCACCTCCAGCCCCATAGAGCTGAGACCTGGAACTCAGGGATCTTTGAGTATCTCTGAAGGCTCTTCCCTCTGTATCTAGTGTTTGGGTCACTCTGAATTCCATTGCTCACACTCAGGGTCACTTCTACCCCTTGTAGCCCCCCGATCCTCTCTTCAGATAAGAGCTGAATTCCTGTGTTTTTTCCAGGCATGAGATTCTGTAAGCTCTTTACCAGTTTTGCCATGCTGTAGTCTTTGTCTATCTAACACCTCTGCCAAGAAGCACTGGTGGGGTTTATTTTGACAGGTCTGGAGTTTGGTATTTATAAGCATAATCCAAGTGAAATATGACTAAATGTTTTAAAGTTAATTTTTTTTCCTTTAGATTTTTCTATAAGTGGAAATGGAATAATTAAATTTGATTATGTATACATCCCCACCCACGGCTCTGGGATGCGCATGAGAACCTTATTTTTAGCTTCACATACATTCTTGACATTAAAATCTCCTTGGCAAAATCCTTTCTTCCAGAGTTGAAATCTTTTTTTTTTTTTTTTGGCTGACTGCTAGTGGAATCATTAAAATGTTCAGTATATTTTAATAGCACTCCATTCCTCATTATGGTATCAACTCAAAGGCTGCATGTTTAAGGTCATGGTGGCAATTTTTTCCATAAATCCTCATTTCAATTCCATCTGACCTTAGGGAAAGTATCTTTTTAGACAGAAATCAGACACACCATCTCTCTGAAAATTATTCTCTGAACATGAGGAAGCTGAATAATCTAGTTTTATGTCTACACACCAATTTTGAAGACTGCTTTCTTCTCTGTCCAATCAGCTAAACTTGAGCAACCCTGGATGCTTTGAGTGGTTGAGAAGTGCTTTTCAACATTTCCTTTTAAATCAAGATGTGCCACAGAAGACCTACAGAATTGTTGCTAAAATAGCTGCCTGCACAGAAGCCAATTAACAGAGCAGAATCTGGCAGGTGTCCTAGACAGCAAAACAGGAGGCCCAGGTTCTCTTGACAGATGCTTTCAATCTCTGTCAAGTTCTGGTCTGCAAAAGACGTCACATGCCTATCTCATCCATCAGAAGATTCATAAGTCGAAGAGAGGGTGCAGTGAGGGGGCTTTGTGATCTTATGAACTCTGAATTCGATTTATAGCTGTTGTGATGCTCTGTTTCTCATGCCCTGAGAAGACTGGAGATCAGTAAGATAATGGGACAGATTGCTGCAGGATGAGATGCCATTAAAATGAAACTTGCCTTATATTAATGAGCTTCTGGAATCCTCATTTCCATGCATTTGCTTGGCTTGGGAAAACCTGATTTAAACATTATGGCAACAATAGTACTCATTAGTCTCATGACCTGGGGAGAATTATTTCATGCCCCTGGGCATCAATTGTCTCATCTGTAAGATGGGACCAAAATAAGCCTGGAGCAGAGGATCTTGGGGGCCCTTACAGATCCAGAATCTGATGTTGCAATGGCATAAAGTCCATCTGGAGAGGGAGCTTCTGGGATTCTCTCCCAAAGAAACCAATGACTCAGTAATTCAAAGCTTAGTCATTTGCCCTTTAGAGGTGTAATTTCCCTATCTATCACTAGGAACTCAGAGAAACATCATTTCCCAGGAAATAGTTTGAGCTCTTAGAGAAAATTAGAAGTTTAGGGTGATGGTGTCACTTTTTATAGCCTTTGATGGCCAAGTGGGACCAAAGAAGCTAGTGGATGGTGTATATAAATAAAGGTGCTTACTTCCCACGCTAAGATGTCAAAGAGGGTTACATTATCTCATAGCTTCAGGGACAGGTGGAAATTTAGGATAACAAGAGTAGATGTGTTTAATATACTCAGCCACACTATAGAAAATAAGCCTCTCCACTTTACTGAACTAAATTAAATATGAATGGTAAAAGCTTCTCTTCTTTCAGGGCATATGTGAAGCATAATTTAATTGAACTTGGATTTCATCAAGCCACATCTCCCACCCCTTTTCCCAAAGAAAATGATAATAAATTTTAATGAATTTTATTTGTGATTAATCATGAGAAAAAAGTGTCCCCCTTAAACCAGACCAATATGCAGCTTAAGCTTTCTAGTTTCATTCAGAAATGACCTTGCCTCCTGCTTTTACATCCACAACGTCAATCACAAATGCCTGAGTCTGCTGTGGACATAGGAAAACTAAAGCATTTTAACAGGAAACGAAGTGATCTGATCTTCTAAAATCCTTTTAAATAAGTTAGAGACCTGCTGGCAGCCACAGTTTTATTTTGTTTTCATCATGATTTGAATATACCTCATCTTATATGGAGAGCTACCAGTGTTCCCTACAACTTTTCAATTGCATTTGATTGAAAAGAGTTGGCCCTAACTCTTTAGGGGGCCATCCTTTTTGTTTTTGGAAACATGAAAATCCTATGCCTCATTTCCCTTAATCTCACTTTAAGAATTCATTATCCACAACAGGGCTGGTTCAGTTAACACTTTAAAAGTGAGAGGGGAAGAGAGGGAGTATGGGGTTAGAAATGATGGTGGAATGTGATGGACATTATTATCCAAATTACATGTATAAAGACACAAATTGGTGTGAGTATACTTTGTATACAACCAGAGATATGAAAAAATGTGCTCTATTTGTGTAATAAGAATTGTAATGTACCCTGCTGTCATGTATAAATTAAAAAAATAAAAATAAAAGTGCAATTTCATTCATATAGAATGTTCAAGGGATGAGGCTTTGGATCATCTAGTCTCATAGGTTTCTGTCTGCCTGGAGACTCCTGAAGTGAAATCAATGAATCCAAAAAAAAAAAAAAAAAAAGGCAAGGAAAGAAAGAAGACACAGAACAATTGAGACCAATAGGAAGTATATAAGAAGATTGGTTTTATCCAAGTATATCAGTAATTATAACAAATACAAAGAGATTTCATGGTCCAGTTAATAATCAATGATCATCAGACTAGATTAAAAACAAACAACAACTATCTATTATTCATAAAAGACATGCCTAAAGTATAAGGATAAAGAAAGCTTAAAAATAATAGACTGGATCAAGATAGTCTATGGAAATAGTAACTAAGAGATGATAATGACAAAGAATGAATAAATTTAAAGGCAAAAAGCAGTAGAGAAAAATAAGGATCATTCATTATGATAAATGGTCTAGTTTATTAAGATGAAATAGTAATTCTAAGTTTCTGGGCATTTAAAAACATGGTATCCAAATCCATTCTTTAAAAAGTTGTCAGACTATGGGGAATTTTATGTCACACTTAATTTCGTTAATTAAAGCAGACCAAAATTAAAAAGGGTGTGCATAGTTCTAACATTACGAACACAGGTAGAGCACCACCCTGCCACCCCAGAGTAGACACTCTTTTTTTCAAGCACATGTAAAGCAGTTACAAAAGTTGACCATACACTAGGCCATTAAACCTCTTTTTTTCAAGCACATGTAAAGCAGTTACAAAAGTTGACCATACACTAGGCCATTAAACAAGATTGAATGCATACAGTCTAGTTTTTCTGATCACAATGCAATTATGTTAAAAGTGAGGAATAGAGAGAAAAGTAGAAAAATCCCAGGGGTTTGGAAATTAGGAAATATGTTTTTAAATAGCATTGTCAAAGAAGAAAACATGAAAATCAGAAAACAACTGTACTGAAAGATAATGGCACTATATATATATATGTGTGTGTGTGTGTGTGTGTGTGTGTGTGTGTGATACAATATGTAAGGGGCAAGAAGAAAGATTCAAATCAATTAATAAAACATATCTCATGAAGTTAGAAAATTTCACAATAAGGGAAGCAGAGGAAGAAAATAAAATGAGCAGGAGTAAAATTAATGAAATGAAAAACATAATAGAAAGGCCCTGCAAAGATATAATTCCATTCTTGGATAAATAATTAAATCAATAAACCTCTGGTAAAACTGCCAAAGGGAGAGAGACAGAGAGAGAGAGAGAGAGAGAGAGAGAGAGAGAGAGAGAGAGAGAGAGAGAGAAGAGGAACAAATAAGCTGCATTTTTTGAAGGACATCACTATAGATCTTGGAGTCAATAAAGAAATAGTAAAATTATATTATAATTAAGCTTATGTGAAGAAAAATTAAAACTATAGATAAATGGGACAACTTAATATATTAACTTAAGGAAAAAATCTGATAGTATAATAACTACAAAAGAATGTACCTTCATTAGTGAATTCTACCAACATTCAAGATCAAAGCAGTTCCAATTTTATATACTCTTTGGAAAAATAGAAAAAGGTGACTTTTAAGATTATTTCTGAGACTAGAAAAACCATAGCACCCAAATTCTACAAAGACATCATAAGAAAATAAAATTTCAAGTCTGTATTGTCATGAAAATTGATACAAAAATTCCAAATAAAATATTAGTAACCAAATCTAGCAAAATATAACAAAGCTAACATATATGACAACTGGACTCATTCCAAAGGTAGAATGTGGGATTAAAATTAGAAAACCATATAATCATTATATTAAAGGATTATAAGAGAAGAACAATACATTATCCACTTAATAAATACAGGAAAAGTGTCTAATAAAATTATTCAATCATCGGACATGATGAAAGATTTTTGCAAATGTAAATTTTAACCTCTAAATTTATGAACAAAAATCTTTAAGAAACAGTATAGCTAATGGTGAAATTTTGAAGGTGTTCCATTTGAAATAAAGGAGTTAAAAAAGGCCAGTATCACACTTTTAATCCACAATGTACTGAAATGCTAGCCAATGCAGTAAAGCCAGAAAAAAATGAGATAAAATGTAGGAAGATTGATAATAAATAATAAAAACTGGCATTATTGACACAAATATATAGAATTAATTACTAGAATCAATCACGAAGTTTAGTAGTTATGGATACAAAAATCAGTATTATTTCCACATAAGAGCAATAAGTAAAAAATTAAACAATTTAAGTTGTTCTTTATAATGACCTTAAAAGATGAGGCTTCTGGGGAAAATGCTCATAAAGGATATAAATCTTTATGGAGACAATAATAGTATAAAAAATATCAAAGAAAACCTAATAAAATATAGAAATATATCATGATTAATTGTTTGGAAAATGAATATCATAAACTGATCAATTTCTCTCAAATTGACCTATAAAGACTCAGTCGGGTGCTTAAGTCCCAAAGGAATGTTCGTTGAACTTGGCAAAGCCACTCTAAAATGTATATGAGAGGGGAAGGTGGGGGGATAGGAAGGGGATAGGAAGGGCAGCAGAATACAACAGGCAATTGTTTGGCAGTATGTATAAACGTGGCTGTATAATCAACGTGGTTCTGCAATCTGTACACGGGGGAATAATAAGAATTCATACCCCATTTGAAACAAATGTATGATATATGATGTGTCAAGATCAATGTAATGTTTTGAGCAACCAATAAATTTCTAAAAAAAAATGTATATGGGAATGAAAATGGCCAAGAATACTCAAGGTACTTGATTACAAATAATAATAATAGTAATAATAATAGAGTTTGATAGACTACATATCAAAATTTGTCATGAAGCTATTCTAATGAAAGTTGTGGTATTTTTTCTAAAGTAGACAACTTAGCAAATTTTATCAGAATAGAGAAAAAGATGCCCATGCATAGGAAAATATGATTTTTTTCAGAGGTAGCATTACAGAGGAATGAGGAAATTGTTTTCTTTTCCAGTTGTCATGTATGTTAGCTTTGTTATATTTTGCTAGATTTGGTTGCTAATATTTTATTTGGAATTTTTGTATCAATTTTCATGACAATATGGACTTGCAATTTTATTTTCTTATGATGTCTTTGTAGAGTTTGGGTGCTATGGTTTTTCTAGTCTCAGAAATAATCTTAAAAGTCACCTTTTTCTATTTTTCCAGAGTATATAAAATTGGAACTGCTTTGATCTAGAATGTTAGAAGGCACATTCTTTTGTAGTTATTAAACTACCAGATTTTTTTCTTAAGCTAATATACTAAGTTGTCCCATTTATCTAAAGTTTCAATTTTTTTCACATAAGCTTAATTATAATATCTTATATGTAAATACATGGTGCTAAGAAAATTGGGTGTTTTTATGGAAAAAAATTTAAATAAAAGTCTATTGAATCATATATAAAACTGGTTCCAGGTAGATTATAAATCTCAATATAAAAGACAAAACAACTTTGAAGAAATAATATAAGACAATAGTATAAAAAAATATCACAACAGAGGGACTGGGGTTTTGGCTCAGGGGTAGAGCGCTCCCCTAGCATGTGTGGGCTGTTGTGTTTGATCCTCAGAACCACATAAAAATAAAATAAAGATATTGTGTCCAACTATAACTAAAACAAAATTTAAAAAAAAAAAGATCACAGGGGAGGAAAAGATCTTTTAAAACATAAAGCCACTAATCAAAAAGGAAAATATTGATAAATTTGATTACTTCAAATTAGAAACTTTTTTATCAGGACACCATTTAAAAAACGGAAAGACAGACTATGGAATGAGAGTGATATTTGCATGTATTTTTTGACCAAGATCTAGTATATATAATACATAAATACTCATGTGAATCAGTAGAAAAGAGATAGAAGACATTAAAAAATGGGCAAGATCTTACTTCAGAAGAGAGATTATCTAAATGGCAAAAAGCATGTAGAAAGTTGTTTAATCTCATTTTTAAAAATCAGGGAAATGTAAGTAAACTGCAATGTGATAGAAGTATGCACCCAGCAGATTGGGTGCATAAGATTAAAAACTTGGACAATATCAAGAACTGATGAGAATGTGGAACATTGGAAAGTATCATCTTGTGCTGGTGGGAAAATAACTAGTATAACCATTCTGGATTATTTTGTAACATTAACTTGTAAAATTAAGGATGCATATTTCTTGAGACCTTGAAATTCCATTTGGAATGTACACCCAATGGAAGTGTATAATTATGCATATCATAATATATGTGACAGAATATTCATAATAGTATTGATTATTAGAGCCCTAGTTTAGAAGAAAAACAGATGCCCATTAACACTAGAATGAATTAATAAATTATGGTAAATTTCATACAATGCAATACTTTACAAAAAACCACAAAATTAAAAAACCACAGCTGCTTGCAAAAATGTGAAAAATATCTCTGAAATAATGTAAAGGTAAAGGAGAAAGACACCAAGAAATGTCATGCAATTCCATTTATATAAAAATCAACACTAGCTAAAATTATACTGTTGTGTTTGGCAACGAACACATAAGTCATAAAACTCAAAAGCAAAGCCATAAAATGACTTTTTCTAGAAGTCCGGATAGGAGCACCTCTGTGGGAAGACAGAGATCAGCATTTGGGAGGAGACACACAATAGTGGGGCTGGCAGGGTTCTATTTCTTGCTCACAGTGGCAGGTTTAGGGTGTTCACTTTATTCTGGAAGGAGTGCAGAGAAGAGAGCCAGACTGAAACAGGGAGGTGATCGATTGGGTCTCAGTTACATGCAAAAAACAGCAGAGACAGCTGAAAGATCCTTTTCTGCATTCAGAGCCATCATCTATCATTAGCATCCAATGATAGCAGAACACTGATGCCAACATTTTTCAAAGTCTGCAGAAACAACTTGGCTCCTCCACAGAGCCCTGGGAGTCAGTTCAGCAGAAATCAATACCCATCTTCTGTTTTCTTCTTGCCTGCCGATGTGTCGTGGAGTCCTTTAACTTTTCCATATCCATTCAAAGAATCTCTTCTCTTCTCCCACTTCTTTTGTCCCTTTCTCACCCCCAGGGTGGAGCAGATGTATAGAACAGCTGCCAAGGTGTGCCCCAGAACAGAGCTGTATACAACATCCTTAAGGAGAGGGTTTTCCATATAAACAGGGAACTGGGGATAGCACAGGCCTAACCCTAACTAATCACCAATGATAGGTTCTTTGAGCCTGCAGTAGGGAATTGGGAGAAATATTTGGAGTAAATGGCACAACTCACACATCTTCATAACTACCTGGCACACTTTAATTGAGGCTGATTAAAGGGTTACAAACATGGCTTCATCATGAATCACCCAAGGAATTAAAAAAAAAAAGTACAGATTTCTAGATCTTCAACTGCAAAGATTCTGATTCATTGGTTTGAGGATAGAGAATGGAAATCTATACTTAGAGCAATCAAACTAGGTGACTGACATTGACTGACATACAAGTGGCCCTGGTGTATCTCTTCAATGGGATGCCACCAACCAAAAGCTCTCCAGGTTGTTTGAGCTCAAGTTACTCATGGCAGGTTTGCTTACATCCATCCAGTCCCATGGGTCCATCCTGACAGATGTGTTTTCCTAAGAGTCTAATTCCATTAGCTTTGTAACCATCTATGAGTGTCTGTTGGTAAAGTCAAGACAACTCTCATTTGTTTTCTTTATGCTCCAGATTAAATGTGTTTTGTCACAAAGATAGACCTTAGTCTAAAACAGTTCTGCATGTGTGGAGCTACCCAAAAGAGAGCCAAGTTAGGACATATGACCATGTGCTTATGCGATATCTTGGAACAAGGAAAGACACCTCTGAAGAAGTATTTTGAGAAAGAGAAGATAACATGCCAATATAACACTGTATCAAAGCCCTCTGAAGGGGGCATCCTCAAAACTTTGGCCATGAAAAGAGCAAACAAGCCTTCTATGCTTGTTTCTATGGATTAAATCCACTGATATTTGTTGTCGTAACATTAAAACAAAACTATTTTTATGAATCATTTATAACTAATTAAAAACTCATATATTAACATAAATCTGTCTTATATGAAAAGTAACTGCGTTTTCCAAAATAAAATATTTAGTGAGAAGAGTGACATTGTTTTAACTTTTGGCAAGTTTCTGAAAGCTTGGCTTCATAAAAGACAGCTGGATTTTCCTATCTTCTGCATTTAATCTGTTGCAATATGTTATTTTGATAGAAATACATAAAGAAAATGAGGTCTCACAAAAATACATAGTTGGGGTGGGGAAGAGTTTCTTAATCTGCTTCTGTACTTAATCTTTTGTGCTATCATATCCCATCCAAGGTCTGGGAAATTCCACTCCACTCGTGAGAGAATGAAAATGGAAAAGGCAACTAACGTCTTAGTGCTATGAAAATAGCTTTGTCTTCATAGATCCCTGGAAAGGTTCTCAAAGACTTGGCCTCCTCCTGGTGGTTCTGGACCACACTTTAATAATTTTTTTTGAAGAAAAGCAATGAGCCCGTTTGTTTTCTTGTATTCAGCCATAGCTATAATACTGTAGTCTTGGTGCGAAGCCAAGGTAGATGAGGTGGGCAAGATAAGGACCCTTTATATCCATTTGCAAATCTGGATAGGCACTAACTTCAGCCAAAGCTGACTGCGACTTTCCCCAGACAATAAACACCTCAGTAGATTCATGCTATCTCTACTGGGGCTGAGAGCCCACAGGTCCTGCTCACACTAGCAGTTCCAGTCTGGTCTAGGGCTGGAAATCAAAGGTTGCTTGGATTGAGGAAGAAAATGGTCAATATTCACCTCCAGATCTGTGGTGTTTGATAGGGTCCTGAAGGGGGCAACAAAGAATGTTCCTCATTTGTATCAGTGTGGGCCTGTGGGCCTCCCCAGACCTCCAGACTTCCCCATCACTTTCTGTCCCCATCACTTGCTACAGGTACACTAGCCTCTTTGCTGTGCTTTAAATATGTTCAGCAGACACACACACACACACACACACACACACACACACACACACACACACACGAGGCCTTTGCAGATTTCTTCCTTCCCTGAGAATATATTTCCTCCATGTATCCTCTCCAACTTCCTTGATTTCTTCAAACTTTTGCCCAAATGGCACATTTTAAAGTGAGGCCACTGGACTACATTGTTTAATACTACAACTGCCAGCCCAGCAATTCTGATCCACAGACCATTTGGGCTCTTTTTGTTTGTCTATTGGTTTTTGATTGATTGGTTTTTTTTGCAGTAGCATTTATCACCTTTTACCATACACCATAATTTACTTACTGGTTGTGTGTATTGTTTATTGCCTTTCTCCCATGAGACAGGGACTTTTGTCTTTTCTGTTCACTGCTTATATCCTCAAGATCTAGAACAGTGCCCAGAATGGAATAGGTGCCATAAATGTTAGTTTCATGAATGCACAGGTAAGATTTACACATGGAGGGACAGAAGACTCATCAACTTCTGACAAACAGCCTGTTCCTAAGGGAAGGAGGAGCCAAAGCTGAGCATGCCCAATTTATTCCCCCCAAATTCAGGACACAAGTTTAAGCCATTCCTCCTCCCACAGCTTCATAAGGAAAGGAAACTTCAAGAATGAAAAGAGCTGGGTGTGGTGGTGCACCCCTATAATCCCAGAAACTCAGGAGGCTGCAGCAGGAGGATTGCAAGTTCAAAGCCAGCCTCAGCAACAGCGAAGTGCTAAGCAACTCAGTGAGACCCTGTCTCTAAATAAAATACAAAATAGGGCTGGGGATGTGGCTTAGTGGTCAAGTGCCCCTGAGTTTAATCCCTGGTACAACCCCCCCAAAAAAAAATAGAATGGAAAGAACCTACCATCAACATTCCCCCACTGTTTGTTCTCCATTCTTCAGGCTGGGGTCAGCCAGGGGTGTGGCGATTCTCAGAGAAGATCCAGAGTTCTGTAAAGACCATTCTGCTTCCCCTTCATCAGGGACTCCCAAGAGCCAACCAATGCACTTGTGCTATTCTTTTGCCTGAAGTTATTAATCTGTATGTCCATCTCCTTTTCATTCTTACAGCCCTCTACCAACTATGCAACCAATTGTTAGTACTGTGTCCCCTCCATCTGAAACGCCTTCTGTGACTTCTCTTTTCAAGATTGGATGCAGCTCCTTTGGGGATTTTTCTGGGACCATGAATAAAGAAGTTAGAATTTATGCCCAGAGAATTTTTATGTGGGTCAGAAATTTTGATTAATTAAATCCATTACAAGCCTAGAAATCTATTCCCCATTCCATTTCTCTTTTCTAATTATGTCCTTGCACACTAACTAGTACAGTAGGGTGACCATATATCCCAATTCACCCCAAACAGTCCAGATTATTTACCTGGTGTCCCAGCATAATTATTAATACATTCACCTTTCTCTCTCAAACTATTCTAGTCTGGGTGATAAATTATACGGTTACTTTAAATATAGATCATTATATGTTCTACAGTGAAATTCAATGACAATATTAAGATGCTTCAGTAATAAAATGCCAATTATAAAATGTCCCAAATTTGAATATGAGCCCCCTCTCATCGTGAATTTTCTTGGAAAAAAATTAAAGTTCAATGATGAAATTCAATGATTAAGTTAAAGTACAAAGATATTAAAGTCCAATATCATATTCTCTTTCCCTTGTGATTTAAAGTTCAAAGAAAATTAAAGTCCAAAATTCATCCCTATTTCTTATTCAACTCACTGTTACTTCTTATGTCCCAATATTCAAGACATACACCAAATGTTGGAATTAAGGGGTCTAAACATAGGCTTTTTCTTCCCTATCAGAGTCTTAAACATATTACAAAATAGAACAAAGTATGGCAGAGGGGAGATTAGAACAACACTTGTGTTACTAACAAATGTCACTTGTGCATGCAGGCATGAAAGCCTACTTATAATAGACCCTTAGTCTGGTCTGGTTGGCACATACAGCTTCTATTCACCAGTATCTGTATTCCACCCCTCATCTGAGCACAACTATACTATATATCTCTCAGCCTCTCTTGTAATCATGCGATTGACCTATGTGTTAAGTTATGTGTCTGACATAACCATTATGATCTTGTCATTGGGTTTTACCAAATGGAATATGGAAAAAGTCATGTGCACCCTCAAGCATGAGCCATAAAAATCTTCCCATGAGTGTTTTTTTCAATCTGTAAGCTGAATGGAGAGGAGTCTATTCTTTAAAAAAAGGAAAAAAATCACAAGATGGAAGAACCCTGGATCTCCAAAATATGTTAAAGAACCTATCTCTACCATCAACCCACATTGAACAGTAACATGAATGAGAAATAAAGATTTGTTTTTGTTAAGCGGTTAGATGGGAGTCATTTGTGGCAGTAAGTCTTAGCCTGTTTTTTTTGTTGTTTTGTTTTATGTGTGTATGGTTGTTTGTGTTTTTTTGTTTGTTCTGTTTTGTTTTTGCAGTACTGAAGATTACTCAGAGTCTTACACATGCAAGGCAAGCAATCTAGCTAAACCCCTAGCCCTGTTTTCTATTACTATAACAAAATACCTGAGACCAAGTGCTTTCTAAAGAAAAGAGGCTTACTTAGTTTACAGTTTTGGAGATCCAAGAACATTGCACAATATCATCTTTTAGTGGGGGAGGGCTTCATGGAGGATGTCATCCGTCACATGGTGGGAGCAACTATGAGACAGAAAGGTCACAAGGCAAGGGTAGAAACAAGAGAGGGAGCTGAGGAAGTCAAACTTACTTTATAACATCTGGGTCTCGTGGTAACCAATCCAGTCCCATGAGGGTGAAAACTTACTCCTGATAAAAAAGGCCTTAATCAATCTTAAAATCCCAGTCAACTCACTGTTGAAAAATCCAACCACCTCAATACCATTACACTGAGACCCAGCTTCCAACACATGAATTTTTGACAGACAAACCATACCCAAACAATAGCATAACTGTTAGCCTGTGCTACTTCATATACTCACTAAAACCTGAAAGCTCTGATCCAGGCCATGTTTTCCTGTGGCAGAGGGATTGATGCCTAGGTGAGACAGAGAAACAGAGGAAGACATTTGCATGCTATGGATAGTCCACACCATGACAAAGAAGTTGGTTTTCAGTATTACTGTCCCACTTTAAAACAATCAGGTTAAGCACCATTCCCTCTGGTAGGAATGACAGAGCCTCTTCCAAAAAGCAAAAATCATCATGGCCCCATGTGAGAGGAGATAGCTCCCCACCAAAAATGTGTCCTATATTTATGTACCTCTTTTCCTGATCTTTAGAAATCTTTTCCTTTGCTCCCCACCTAGAGTCTATTGGCTCCTTCCCAAGACATAATCCCTCCCAGCTTCCTTTGCAGCTGAAAAGCAGAGGGAGCTACCTTTGTTCCCTCAGATCAGCCCATGAAAGCCAACCACACAGTCTCTTTGGGCAAGAGTGAATGACTGTTAAAGGAGAACCCGCCCTCCTTGACCACTTTCCTCACATGGTCCACATTGCAGAATCCACAAAGGCTCATTTCAGCCGACAGAACAGGAAGTCCTTGGTGTGTTCTTAAAAAAAAAAAAAAAAAATGATGGCACATCCTTACAATCAATCACCAGGGAAGTTTATGCCCTTCCCTGAATCCAAATTCCAGAGTCATCTCCTATTCACCCATCTTCTTACCCTGCTTGTATCTGAAATGGAGAGAGAAAAGTTCAAATTCCTACCAAAGCAAAAACAATGTCAGGGCAAACCCAATTCACTAGGCTTGCCATGTTCCACTTCCACACCAAGGGACACTGTGCTGCACAGTGTCCCTTAATCTTTATTAGACCCACACTTGACCCCATGTAGCCTAGCATCTCCTGACCAAAATAAATTAGACAGAGGTAGACACCTTATCCATGGGTGTCCATCCACAGACTAGTGGATAAACTATGGCCAGGAGACTTAGTCCGTGAATGGGAACAGAAACCTGAGTTCATGGTAGAGGATTTAAATGAAGAGATAACAATGAAGCCTCTTAAGCCCATAAGACAGCAGGACCAATGAGTAATCAGGGGAAGTCAGCTGACAGAGAAAGGACAATGGTGACATTGCACAGGGGAAATGGCAATGATGAGAAGGAGCAGGAAGAGGGAAAGGGGGAGGGAGAGAGAAGAGAGGAGCAGAGAGAAAAAACATAGTTTGAAGGAACCCACCCATGGAGGTATCTTGGATTAAGACAGTTGTTCCATTCCTTCCATGTCGATCGTTATAAAAACCCCCTTTTTCTTTGACCTGACTTGAGAACATCGCTGTGCTTTGTCTCACAAAAACATCTCACTCCTTCAATTATACAATCAGACTGTGATGAGGGCTGCTTAAGAAACCATGATCATTTGGGCTTCTTCCTCTTCCTGCCTAGAATACCAGATGCTTTGAGCTACAAACTTTGGAAAGAAAATCTGAACAAATAATAGAGTGTTTTGCAAGGTTCCTACTTTGGAAGAAAGGAAAATAAGGTAGGTGATCCTTGTGATATTCTTTAGATTACTACTAGGTTTGAAGTTTACAGTAATGGAAAATCTACCCACAGCAAAACTCATTCCAAATTGAAAAATGTTATGGGCCACATGAGGAAACAACAGGGGTTTCTTCAAGAACATCCTGCTGCTGTGATAAATGAGTTTAACTTTCTCTTCTGCTGGGAAGGGGAGAACTAAAGCATGTCCTCAGTAACACCCTTCCAACCAGGAAAGAAATAGATTCCTTCCACTGTGGGATGTTGAGGTCTAGGAGAGACTCTTCCAAGCAAAGATAAAAGAGGTTCTAAGTACAAGAGCCCATATACAAGCACTGCTGATCATCAAGAACAATGAATGCCTCCAAGAAAGGAGAAGATAATTGTAAAGACAAGAGGCTTCATGAACCCAACCTCCAAGGCAATGTGAATGGGAGGAGGGGACAGAAGAGGAGACTTATTTTCAAGCTAAGCTTTGGAGAGGATGTCAAAATGGCAGGTGGAAAGATTGGGAGATGTGGATCCCCACATGAGACAGAACATCCCAGCTGATGCTTCACAAAAACCTGGTACTTGCTGATTCTCCCTGAACCCATTGGTTGCTGCTTTAGGAAAGGGTTAGGCTATTTGGAGCCAGGAAGCCAGGAGCTGGAGAGGATAGGCAATTGGCCAACTCAGCTCATCAGCCTAGACTGCAGGCCTGGGAGCAATGCTGGGGAGGCACCTCCAAGTCCCCCAGACCCACAAGGTCATAGCTGTGAAGTAGGGTCATCCTTCCTCCTGGAGATTTCTGGTATTGCCCCCAGGAACAAGGATAATTGGGTTTTCTCTGGAAATGAGAAAAAGGACATTAACAGAACTATAGTTTCTTCAACAAACAATCTGTCTTAAGAAATTATAAAGCAAGTGGCTTCCCTTGATCAACAGTGTCCTTGCCCACAGTGTCCCCAGCTGAGTTTCAGAATAAATTCAAAACAGTGTGGCATCCAATTAAGGAGTTCACCTGTGAAAAGGAAGCCCTTTAAACCCCACATAAAGAGCAAAATAATTGACACATACCCACCTCGAGTGGAGAAAGCCCAGTCTGTTTTATTAAAAATATCCAATCTTTAAAATCAATAACATGGGGAGCTTTAAGTTGAATGATCTCCGCCTCCTCAAAATCAAAGAAGTTAATGAGGAAATCAAATGACATGAATCTAAGACCAACAGTTCAACTAATCAAACAGCCAAATAATCCAGCACACAGAGTAGAACCGTGGAATGTTATTAATTAACCCCTGGTGACTTATCTTTTTTCAAGAGCAAGGCATCAGCAGAAGAAAGGCAAGTTTAAAAAGCTCAGGGAAACCAGCCCTTTCAGCTCTAGCCAGAGAGAGAGTGGTACAGACCTGGAACCCCTGTTCCTTGTCTTCTAGAAAGCAGTCCTGGGAGTGAGGGACCAGGGGCCAGCAGCCCCCAGAACACCAGGATACTTCCTTAGGACATCTGGCCTATCGCTCTCTATCCTGCAGGCTCACCTAAACAGCTCTGACCCAGATGGAAAGTGTAATCCCCCAAGTTGAGGTGAGGAATGAGATCTGGGCATTCAGCTGTACTGGACTGAGCCCAGTAGTGTTCACACTTGCCCAGCAGAGAGCACAGAGGGAAAAATCTGCTCCATGCATGACAGAGAACTCACACTAATGGAAGAAGGGGCTGGATGCACAATCTTTTTTTTTTTTTTTTTTTTTTTTTTTTTTTTTTTTTTTAGAGAGAGAGAGAGAGAATTTTTAATATTTATTTTTTAGTTTTTGGTGGACACAACATCTTTGTATGTGGTGCTGAGGATTGAACCCGGGCCACACGCATGCCAGGCGAGCGCGCTACTGCTTAAGCCACATCCCCAGCCCCATGGATGCACAATCTTGGCCCAGTAGCAGACACTTGCTCTTCAGAGACAGGCAACTCTGGAAGTGTTGTGGTATTGGTCACTTGTGTCCCGCAGTATAGTTTCTATGGACTCCAGTTGAAACCCTGGGCAGGAGAAGACAGGTTCCCTTCCAGTCTGTTAAGCAAGAGGAAAATCTTGACCTTCTCTATCAAAACATAATAAAGATGGAGAAAGAGGTGCTGATAACTTGACAAAGACCTGGATGGGAGTGGTCCGGAACAGGAGTGGCTTCCTGTGCATGGGGCGCCAGTGGGGAGGAGACCAGTCCTCCTCAGGAACTAGAAAGACACAGCACACACAGCTCACACTGGTTACTACTGAGGGTGAAGTTTTCAAAGAAGTGACTCCCACAATCTCCCCCAGGGAATGAGGCCCAACTTGCCATCCTCCAAGGCAGGGCAGTAACAAATAAGACTACTAATGGACCACAACCTCTAGAAAGCACTAGGGAGAAAGTATCCTGCATTACCAGGTGCAGGGAAAAATCAGTGAAGCCTGGATTAGACAATAAGACAATTCAAGTGAAACAACAAAATGATTCAAAGGGAGAAAACACAGGCCCAGTCATTGATAACACTTTAAAGTCATTATTCCAAAATGCAAATTTAATGACCTCAGATTCTGTTTCAAATCTTTGACAGCTCTCCAATCCCATGTGCCTTGCCTTAGCTCAGACATAATTAACTACTACTGGGATTATTGAAATAGACCCAACTGCCAGCCTCACCTCAAACCTCCCCACATTATCACTTTCAGAATAATCTGTATAAATAAAAATTCATCACAGCACTCCTCACATCTGGAAACATTCTTGGTTTCTGACACCCTGGAGGCTAAAGTCTAACGACTGTGTAGGTATTATCACTCTTCACTTATTCATTCATTCAACAAATATTTATTGAGTGCCTATTCTGTGCCAGACTCGTGCTAAAGGTGCTGACAATTAGACAATACAGCAAGGACAAAAGTTCGTGACTTGGAGTAGAACAGAATTATCACCCTTGTCTCTTCAGCCTCTTCTGTGCTTTGTAGTCTGGGGTATTGGTGCTGGCTTCTACTCGCTCATGACGACCAACAATGACCATGTCTTCCCAACTCTACATCCAGTGACATTGCTTTGTAGCTTGAAACCCATCATGGCGATAATATTTACACCCCGGAAATCGGCAGATTGGGCTTTTTCTTTCTCTTTCTTCTTCTTCTGTGTGTATGTGTGTGTTAGGAGTAGAGAACAGATCATTTTAATCTTTACATTTACCAGCACACCCCTGATTGCATTTCAACAAGACTGAATTATTCAGAACTCTTAAAATGTTTCAAAAGAACATGCTTCTGTGCCTTAGGCCTTGCCACTCTCTATGCAAGGAATCTCTTCTCCCCAACTAATTGCTAAATACGGTTTTCAAAATTTAGCTGAACTATTACCTTCGATGCAAAAAAGTTTCAAACCCAAGAATAGAGATACCTCCTCCTCCCACCATTCACTGCCTTCTGCATCCTGTACAGAACTGTGACATGTTCAATGCTTACCTCATCCTGTGGTTATGTACTCATATTTCTCCAAGCATCTAGTATAGTGCCTGGCCCAATTCTTGGATCAGTCTAAAACAAATTCCTGTTGAATTAATTTGAAGTCAGGAAAGAAATTAAAGTATCTTATTTTAACATCTGTTATTAGATTTAATTTTTGGAAGGAAATCAGTTGTAAGCTGAGATGAAGTTGGAACCCAAATTGTAGAGATGACCCTTGGGTGTTTAGATATCGGAACATGTAACACCGAGACTGTATTTTCTATGTGGTAATTATTCTGTACCTACAAGACAACCACAATGTGGAAGCCTTGTATGAATGGCTGAGGTGGTGGATGCAGAGGAAAATGACTGAGTCCCATGACTGAGTTAATGGGATACAGACCCAAAAGGACATAAAGAACATAACATTAGCAAGGTGATCCCTAAGCCAATCACCCAGCAGAATAAGGAGCCTCAAGCCAAAGGTGATAGCAAATAACAAGCCCCAAGGAAATTTATGTAAATTCTGGAGAGGCTTTGGTTTTTCAGAATCTTTATTATGCACTGTTTCAGAACAAGCTAGTTCCAGGTTACAAAGTGACACGAGACAGAAAAAGGTGGCAGAAAGATCCAAGATTGAACAGAGTGTAATTTATTATAGACCTACTGACAGAAGTGTGGTCCTAGGTGGCAGCAAGTCAGGTGGGTCCCTGTGATTCAGGTCAAAAGATGAGAGTTAATAAAGTGATCAGGGCAAAAGTGACTTCATCCAAAACCAGGATGTATTGGATTTATTTCAAACTAACATCTGATAGTCAGGCACATTCCTGGCACCAGGGTCTGGTTGTAAAGCTCCACATACCACTCTCATGGTTTTGTCTATTTACACTCTGCTGGGGAATTATGTGGAGGAAACCAAGGAGGGTTACTCAGGGGCAAGTATGGCAGTTACAACTCAAGATGGGTGTAGTCATGTCAAGCTGAATCCATATGAGGACTTTAAATCCATCTTATCATGATGTGAAAAGACAGGTTGGCCCATTCTGATATCTTGATCAGAAACGAGTGGGTGATATGGATAGTTGGTTAGATGGATGTATGTATAGATGGATGGATGGACAGATGGATCTTTGAAAGCAGAAGTTGTGAATAGCTCAGTGGAGGAGGTAGCAAATGAGACAGATGCCAAAAGACAAGTGGAGTAGAGAGCAAGTGGTGCTGGCCAGGAACAGCATTCACAGCCTCAGGAACAGCATAAGCAAGAGGCCCAAAGGCCGTGCTAAAGGAAGCTGCAGAAACAAAGAAGGTTCCTCATCTGACAACTTTCTTTCTCTGAGTACAGCAAAGGGGACCTGGGCCAAGTCCCTAACTGACCATTGATAGCTAAAGTTATAATAACTTGTGCCCACAAAGACCACCACGAGTTAGAGGTGGAAGAGCTCTAGGGATCTATACTTCTTTTTATACAGGACACTGAAGCCCAAAGGGGTGAGTGAATTTCCCTAGAGATAGACAACCATGACTGAGTTCCTGGCTGCCTGGCCTAGCTCAGCACCACTGGAACTGCAGGATAGTATCAAATGTTTGAACCAAGGGGAGTTTCAGCATCCCAGACACACCCAGAAGAGTGATATTAGGGGAGGTTTAGTGCCTCTCTTATCTCATATTTAATGTGGAAACAAAAACATAGCTTGCCAGAATCTTCTTGTAAGAATTAAATACTTAATACTTAAATACAGTGGTATCATATTTGAGCTCTGATTACCCTAAAATTCACCCTACCAGAAGACTGCTTTGAAAAGAGTAGAAGGACTCCTCAGTAGAGAGACTCAGGAAAATGCTCTCTGGTTAAAAAAAAAAAAAAAAAAAAAAGGAATGGATGCGGGATGCTTGCAGGGAAGAGTCATTCATGTCCCTGGGGCTGGTCTGACAGTTGGAATTAAGCAAGGGCCAGACTAGTCTAAAATAGTGATTCATGGGAACCTCGATGAAATTGTGGAACAAATTTTCCCATTGTTTAAAACACACTGAAAGTTAAAAGAGCTTGGTTTATAGTTAGTCTCCGGATGACACTTCCTAGAACCCCAGGAAAGATAAGTGGGGAGAGAAGGAGCAGGAGAGAGGTGTTGAGCAGAGCCAGACAGGAAATATTCCCGTGTCCGCAACTCATCAGCGCCCCAGGTCTCCATATGGAATACCCAGTACAGGATGTGAGGAGGCCCCGTGAACTCCTTTCTGGTCTCACTGCTCCTCAGCTTCCATCTTCCTCTGTTTTCCTGGCTCCCATAACCTCTCCCTCTTTCAGCAATGAATGTGTTTGTCAAGGATCCTGCTCCTGGGAAATACTTCCTCTATCATTTCATTTATCTCACTTGACTCACTGTGCCTTAATTATCGGTTTAATTGCCGGCTTCCACTGCTGACAGTTACAGGGAGAACATTCTATCTTCATCCCTGCGGTGTCCTCCTTCCTAAACAATAGTAGGCACTCCTTGCATATTTACTGGGTGAATGAATAGGTAAATGAACCAACACAACTCTGCTTGACAATCTGAGGCGCTAGTCCCCACAAAGATGCAATTAAAGGTCAAAGTGACCACAGTGAGAAAGTCCTTGAGGCCTAGCTACTCAAAACATGGTCCCTACACCAACAACACCAGTCTCCTTGGAAGCTTGTTAGAAATGCAGAACCTCAGGCTGAATCAAACGCTGCGTTTTAACAAGATCCCCAGGTGATCCCCGCCAAACAGTGAAGTTTGGGAAGCACCTTTCTAAGGGGTAATGTCTTACAGAGCATGGTGACTTCCTGTGCCCCTCCTGCAAGAGCCCAATTCAGAAAATGAGAGAAGATGCAGCACGTGCAGGCAGGTCTCTGAGAGGCTCAGATAAAGGGGCTTGGCCCTGAGGCTTCACCACCACTTATCTGCCTCACACCCCAATTGGCCTGGAGATCCTCAAGAAAGGCAAGGAATCAAGCCCTTCTGCACACCCCAGCACTTACTGGGGCCTCCAGCTGCACCAAGTCATGCTTTTGGCAGCACCTGACTGCTATTGTTAGGGGAGAATAAGGACCAGCGGGGACAGTGGCACTGCCGATGATGTCTGAAAAAGGCAGGCTCCTATCTGCCTTGGGAAAGACAGGCCCAATTCTGTTTGGGGAAAAAAGTACAATGGCCCTTTATTACAGATTTCAATGGCAAGAAGCAGCCAATGGACAAGAAATGATTAGGAGACAAAGGCAAGGCATCATGTGGATACCAAAGCCAGATCCCACAGCCCCTACCCCAGCCCACCACCTTCCTCAGAAATGCTGCCAGCTCCTGGGACATGCAGAGGACTCTTCATCTCTCCTCTAGGAAAAGGGGAAAACTATAGCAAGCTTGGGGTCTGAGAGGGATGGTGTGGGAAGGGGAGGTAAAGGGGCAAAAAAAGTAAGGTGGGACAGAAGGTGACAGTTAGGAACCACAAGCAGATCAGGGAAGGGATGCAGAAAGCAAGACACATCAATGTTGCACTGTGACTATGATGGAAGTAGAGAATGAAGATAGCAGAGTGGTACCATTTCCACATCCCTTGGGACAGTATTACCTGAAACCCAAATTTATCTTATCACATTTATTTGCTGTGTGGTTGGGCATTTTTCTTATTCTTTCTGGGTCAGTATCTCCTGGTCCACAAAAGGCAGGTGCTAATGTTGCCTCATGAAGTAACAATTAATGAAGGAGAGCATATGAAAGAACTATGCACAGCAGTTGGCACATAAATTGTGAATTCTAATTCAGAAAAAAAGAAGAAGTTTCTTTCTGTTGCCCATCAACTAGCATAACACAACCCCAGAGCTATCCATGCAAACACAGAGAGAGGCTGAAAGTGTGATTCCTCTCAAGACATCTGTTTTAAGTGGGGACTCCAAAAAGAGTCAATGGCTTCTAATCCAAAAGAAATATTGTTGAATGGTGGAAATGATATTGGGAGGGCTAGGAAGGATCAGCCACTGATATCTGCAATCATAGCCTCTGCCCGTCCACATCCTTGCACAAAACCTGAGATTATCAAACATAGTTTGATTCCAGCATTCATCAAGTTGAAGAATACCAGGCTGGGAAGGCAGGGGGCTCAATTGTAGGGCCTATTCTCTGCCTATGGTGGTAGAAGGAAAGGAGTGACAGGAGTCAATGGAAAATCAAGCCTGGAAGAGTCAGCAGTGCTGGCAATGCTCAGGGCCACCCAGGCTGGGCCAGCCCCCAGCTCTGGTCAGTAGGCACCAACACCCACCATCTAGGAGCTGTGAAGTTAGAAGTTCTAAGTTGGATTCAGGATGCCACTAAAATGAGTCATTCTGATGCCCAAAAGGATCTGGGTCCTTGTATAGACCTTGAAGCCACTAAGCACCCATAAGCCACAGTCCTCATGGGGTGGGGCAGGAAGATGATGTTGGGCAGGCTATAGGGCTTAGATGCATAGAGTGGGGGCTGCCGGAAGGGATGGGTGTAGCTAGCAAGAGTGCAAAGACAAACTGGGTGTCCCTCTGAACCCTTGATTCCAAACCTGACACACAGGGGTATGGCCACTCCCACATCCTTGAAGAAAGCCTTAAGAGGAGGCAAGGGAGGGCAAGAGCCTCTAGAGAGAACATGGCAGCCAGGCCCCCAGTGTTGGAGCGACTGTTCCTGCACCATTTGGAGGTAGAAGTAGACGAGAGGTAGGATCAGAGGCACAGACCCAGAAAGACTGGACAGAATGCAGTGAGAGGCCAGGTGGCAGAGGCAGGACTCCTGATGAGGGCCAACCCACCAACCCAGCTATTGGCCAAAGGGCAGTCCTGGTGATAGGATAGGGCACAGATGGGAAGAAAATGTTGATCTGTTAGAATCACGATACTGAAATGGCCAAGGAGTCATTAGACTACTTGCAGAGCCCCCAGCAGTGGGGTTAGAGCTTACATCTTAAAGGGCATGTGTGAGGCTTCAAGCAAGCTGCTCAGCACCTGTCTGGACACTGTCCACATTCAACTAGAGCATCCAGTTCAAAACCCAGAATAGGCAGGAGGGTTCAGTTATTGGGAAAGAGTTGAAGAGGATAAAAGAAATCAAAATATTACCCACCTCTCCAACATAAAGATATATGTGATGGCATTAGCAAAAAGAAAAGGAAAAAAACTGACTGTAAGTCTTACAAGAAATTCCAAAATGTGATCAAACAGCCTTCTTTTTATGCTAATAGGAAATGTAGGACCTTGTCCATTTCAACAAGCCCCTCTTTTTTTCTAGGTTTCTCTTTTGCATGCCAACTCCAGGAGCTCGCTCAGTTATCTGCCTTCAAGAAGAGAGCCAGAAGGATGCTTGGCCAGCTGAGCCTTCCTGGGATCCTCTGAAATGACAGCTTTCACCATGGGCTGCAGGTGGCCCTGTGCCTGGTGCCACTTCTCACTGCTTCAGATGGCACTGGGACACCAGCAGTTCCAAAAATGGGACACAGCAGGACAAGCTATATCTGAATCACCAGGGAGGCCTGTAAAAATGCAAACTTCTAAACCTAGAAACTCTGGTGCAGCAACATGCAGGGGAAAGCTTAGAAATTTCCAAAACTGTTTAAACTCCTCAGGCGATTATGAAACACAGCCAAACTTGGAAAGTCCTGATTTATACAAGACAATACGATGAGGCAACAACTAAAAATGATTACCAAAAAGTAGTTAAATGTCAATATCACAAAGAGTAGACACCTGAATTTATAAATATATATATACATATACACACACACACTTTGTATTATATAATAAAAAATATAATCTGATTTTGTAAATGGTTAATACATATATATCTGGGTGATAAAGACAATAGGTTTTTCTTCTTTATTCTTTTATCAGCTTCCTAAGATGACCATGTATCCCTTTTGTATAGTATTGTTATTCTTTCAGAAATGCTGGGAAACAGATCATGACATTGCCACTATAGAATGGCTTAGCTAAAAGATCTGGTGTGTGCCTTTCCTGGAAACACAGTGCCTCTCAGAGAGTCAGACTGTTCCTTCTGTTCTCCTGGAGAGGGTTTCCACGTGTCCATGCCAATACACTCTCTTTATTCCAATTTGTGAATTGAATAGCTGGCTCTTTAAATGAAGCTTCATTTTACTGGATTAAATAAATATATTGACCTTTTTGAATGGGCATTAAGGAGGAGGTGAGGAATCTGGGTAAATCAGGACAGGGCTCCAGTCATCAAGATATGGAAAGACTGAGTAGGGAAACTGAGTCAATAGCAATATGCAGGTGAGGAGGGGCAGCATGGCTATAGGGGATCTCATGGGTTCCCCAAGAGTCTGAGGCCAGAACTCAGCCACATTGGGGCTGAAAGTGCTATTGTTCATTCTGGAACAGGAGGGACAGAGGACTTGGTTTGAGTCCAGTTTGAATACTTCCTATTGATATATGAATTTGAGGAACCAGATAAATGCAATTTTATCTCCAGCTTCTCATATACAAGTTGGGAAAAGCAAATCCCACCTCCAAGTTATGGTTGTGACAGCTTGAAGACTATCTTAAAGGTATGGTATCTGGCACACAAGGGGTATCTATGTACACCCCTTGCCTGTTATCAAGATGGGCTCAAATAGTGAGTGTGTGTTTTAGTCAGCTTTCCATTACTGTAACAAACACTTGAGGTAAATAATTTGAAAAGAGAAAAAATCCCTTAGTTTTGGAGGTTTCAGCCATGATCTGTTGGTTCCATGTTTTGTGCCTGTAGCGAGGCAGCACTTTATGGCAGAAGCATATGGAGGAGCAGAATCACTCATCTCATGGTCAGGATGGGAAAATGAAGACAAGGAAGGAGATGGGATCCCATAGTCACCTCCAAAGACATGCCTGCAGTGACCAGACCTCCTCACATTAGGCCTTATCTCTTAAAGTTTCTTCCACCTTCCAATAGCACCAAGTTAGGGACAAAGACTTTAAAACATGGGCTTTGGGGGGACATTACAGATCCGATATTTAGTAGTGTTAAAAAGCTATCTATGCTAAGCCTCAGGCTAGCGTCATTCTAAATGGAGAAAAACTGAAGGCATTCCCTCTAAAATCTGGAACTAGACAGGGATGCCCTCTCTCACCACTTCTATTCAATTTAGTTCTTGAAATACTAGCCAGAGCAATTAGACAGACAAAAGAAATTAAAGGCATAAAAATAGGAAAAGAAGAACTTAAATTATCGCTATTTGCGGATGACATGATAATATACTTAACAGACCCAAAAGGGTCTACAAAGAAACTGCTAGAGTTAATAAATGAATTCAGCAAAGTGGCAGGATATAAAATCAACACGCATAAATCAAAGGCATTCCTGTATATCAGCAACAAAACTTCTGAAATGGAAATGAGGAAAACCACTCAATTCACAATATCCTCAAAAAAAAAAAAATACTTGGGAATCAACCAACAAAAGAGGTGAAAGATTTATACAATGAAAACTACAGAACCCTAAAGAGAGAGATAGAAGAAGATCTTAGAAGATGGAAAAATGTACCCTGTTCATGGATAGGCAGAACTAACATCATCAAAATGGCAATATTACCCAAAGTTCTCTACAGATTTAATGCGATGCCAATCAAAATCCCAAGGGCATTTCTTGTAGAAATAGATAAAGCAATCATGAAATTCATATGGAATAACAAAAGACCCAGAATAGCAAAAGCAATTCTAAGCAGGAAGTGTGAATCAGGCGGTATAGCAATACCAGAGTTCAAACTGTACTACAAAGCAATAGTAACAAAAACAGCGTGGTACTGGTACCAAAACAGGCGGGTGGACCAATGGTACAGAATAGAGGACACAGAAACCAATCCACAAAATTACAACTTTCTTATATTTGATAAAGGGGCTAAAAACATGCAATGGAGGAAGGATAGCATCTTCAATAAATGGTGCTAGGAAAATTGGAAATCCATATGCAACGAAATGAAACTGAATCCCTTTCTCTCGCCATGCACAAAAGTTAACTCAAAATGGATCAAAGAGCTTGATATCAAATCAGAGACCCTGCACCTGATAGAAGAAAAAGTTGGCTCCGATCTACATATTGTGGGGTTGGGCTCCAAATTCCTTAATAGGATGCCCATAGCCCAAGAGTTAATAACAAGAATAAACAAATGGGACTTACTTAAACTAAAAAGTTTTTTCTCAGCAAGAGAAACAATAAGAGAAGTAAATAGGGAGCCTACATCCTGGGAACAAATCTTTACTCCTCACACTTCAGATAGATGGGAGGGGAGGGGAGGGGGGATAGTAGGGGATAGGAAAGGCAGCAGAATACAACAGTCACTAATATGGCATTATGTAAACATTGTGAATGTGTAACTGGAGTGATTCTGCAATTTGTATTCGGGGTAAAAATGGAGGTGCATAACTCACTTGAATCAAATGTATGAAAGATGAAAAAATAAAAAAAATAAAAATAAAAAAAAATTACAGGTGATTGTCACCACAGGCTCCTTCAGATAGTCTGGGAGGAGGAAGTCTGTTTGTACCATCCTGGGTTCTGTTCAGTTGTCCTGGAGCAGGTCATGCACAGCACATGGAAATCTCTGTGAAGCTGAGAACATTTCAGAAACCCCACCTTGTATATGCCCCTGCTCCCCACCCTCACCACCCAGAAGACAAGGCATGACCCCAGTCTTCTCTTGTCTCTGGACCACAGATGACAGGCAGGTAGACTCAAGGAGGCCTGCATGCAAGAGAACTGTGCCCTAGTCCTCCCTTCCCCACTTATAAGCTGGGCTAAGGACCTCATTGTTCTCTGCCTCTGTTTCTGTATAATACCTTCTTCAGGAGGCTGTTGTATGCCAGGTTGCTCACAACTAAAACACTCAGGGGTCACTCCAGGGGAAGTGGGCTAACTGGGCTGCGTGAAATAACCACACAAGAGACAGAAATACTTTTCCTTTGGGGGTGCTGTGACAGCTCCTTTGACCTTAAGGGTCCACAGAAAGAGAGAGAGAAAGAACAAGTGTTGACCCCTTTTATTGAGGAGAAGCTATTCAAATGAGGCAAGGGGTCAGATTTCAAGGAGCTGAGTCTAGCTTCGTGATGTGTGCTGTCAGCAGGTTAACTGACATCTAAGAAGGCCACACCCAAGGGCAGAGTAAGAGAAGAGGACATACAAAGGGCGTTTCCATGGAACATTCTATCCCAAACATGGCAAGGGGTAATATTACAAAGGAACAGGTGAGCATAGCTCCAACCATGGGGATGTAGGAAGGCACGCCCATGCACGAAGACAAAGTCACTTGAACACTAGAAGAGCAGGGCAGTCTAACAGCATGGCTGCCGCCTGATGCCACATTGCCCAGCAGGGGAGTTAACAGTCACGTGCGAGGTTGGTCTCCCACAGTGGCATCCTGGGAACAGAGTGCAAAGTAGACATTTTATAAAATGTTTTTCTTCTCTATCCGTAACTGGCAGAAGGGAAGTTCGTACATATTTGCTTTCAGTGAAGTCTCCAGAGCATTAAATAATACATTTTGCACCTGTATCTAAAACTTAGAGATATTCTTCTCTGTGTAAGCATGATATTCATAAACACTTACCTGTCCAACCCCTGCTCTTATAAGGGTTCCCAGGGCCCAAGGCCACTGCCCAATCAGCCTCTCTGAGTGTTCTCTCTGAAAGGGGGTGAGGGATACTGATGTTATCATCACACAGACTGTCTCTCACTCCCACCCAAAAGTCCTGGTCCTGGGGTCCCTGAGGCACTTTCAACTGTCAGAAATGTCTCTGGGATCCTCACACTACAGAGTTCAAATGGTGTTTTGGTTTAGATTGTCCCCTAAAAGTTCACATGTGAGACAAGCAAGAATGTTTAGAGGCAAAATGATTGGGTTATAAGAGACTTAACATAGTAAGTGCACTAGTCCCCTGATAAGACTTAACTTGGGGGTAACCGTGGGAAGGTAGAATGTGACTGGAGGAGGAGGGTCATTGGGGTCATGCTTTGGGGGTTTATATTTTGTGAGCTGAACTTAGTCTCTCCCTGCTTTCTGGAGCCACTTCTTGAGCTTTTTTCTTCCACCACACTCTTCTACCATGGTGGTCTGCTTTACCTTGGGCCCCAAAGAATGAGTTGTCTGTCTATAGACTGAGACCTCTGAAACCATGAGCCCCCAAATAAACCTTTCCTCCTCTAAGTGTTCTTGTCAAGTCTTTTAGTCACAGAAAAACAAACAAACTAACAAAAAAACTAACCAAAACAAACGATTATGAGGTAAAAGGTTTAAATAAGTTTTTAAATTTTACTTTATTGAACTTCCATGCTCTAAGTTAGGCCTTGGATCCCCATCTTACTTACACAGAAATAGATTGGAGGTGTATTTGGAGTCAGGAGAGTGAAAAACAAAAGGACGAAATAAAGAACTAATATGTGTTATACTCTTCCATAGAGCATGTAGTACCAACTTCAGTTCAAAGATGAGCATTTGGAGTCCCAGACACATGAAGTACTCTGATCCAAGCTGGAAGCTAATATGTCCCTTGGCTTGATTTTGATCCCACGTTGGCATTCTTTCCACTATATTCATTGATGTGGCCAATTGTGTCAACCTCTATATGATCCAGACACTGTCCTGGGTGCTAGAGGTACACAGATGAGCAAAGTAGAACACATGGTCCCCTCCTCTTAGGGAACTTAAAGACGAGTGGGGGAATATATATTAATGAATTAATCACCACAAAAAAATGCAACTAGAGCTGAACCAAATATCTTGAGGGAGCACTTCTATGACACTGTGAGACTACCCTCCAAAATCCTGGGGCAGGAGCTCCAGGATGGGTCCTATTTAACTAACTACGAGATCCCGGGTTGGTCACCAAAGATGTCTCCTTGCCCACAATAATCCTCAGAGGACACCATAGAGCTGAAGCTCTCCTTCATAAAGGGTTCTTGTTGACCCTTGACTGCCAACTTTCTCATCATCTAAGTCAGTGGCCTTGATGGTCACACCAATCAGATTCCACCAATATCAGTTGATGTTGGTAGAGAGCAGCCAATAGTTACAGTTGTTGGGAACAGCTGGTAAAATCCCTGTGATGTGAATCTTACCTGTTCTGCCTGAAGCACATTTTCCACCACCCTGGAATCGGAGAGGGGGTGGGGAAGATTGGCAAAGAAGTGGGCTTTGTAGTCTGAAAGAACAGGATGCAGATCTGAGCCTGACACAGAACATTCAAGCAGGCTACTCACCCATGCTAGCCTCAGTCTCCGGATATTTATTAGGAATAGTAACAGTACCTATTCAACCAATTTCTTATTATGAGGATTAAGTGCTTTACAGGAATGGACTCTTCACCAGTGGCTATATCAGAAGGCATTTCCTGTGCCTCAGGCAGACTACCATTATTCCATGACCTAACAGCTGGCTCAAAGCAAGGCTTCTGGGTAAAGGACTCAACAGTGTCTATCCAACAGGGAGACTGAAGAACACCATGGAGCCCAGAGCACAGAGGAAGCAATATGGAAGGGTGTCATGAATTGTAGAAGTACAGGACATCAGCAACACCCAGGAGCCAGGTCAGGGGACAGGCTGAGTGATTCAGAGATGACTCCTTAGACAAAACATCTTTAGTCTGATCCCAAATGGGAATCTGGCTGACCTCATAGATATCTTAAGAAAGTGTAAATAATGTAACAGCACTCTGCAGAGGTTAAGACCTGAACGATGTTCTACCTCCTATTGGGTCTCACTAGCTCTTCCGTGTGTGCCCACTATGGAAATAGGCCCCTTCTCTCAACTGAAAACAGCCAACTTTAGACACAATCAGCCCAGAAAGGACCAGGTAAGACCCGATCTTTCCTACAGAAAATGGAGGTCATGGAACAAACACGGAACCATGAAGAGAGGCCATAATAAGGACTGAATGAAGACAGCCTTTGCGCTGAATGCATCGTAAGCCGTGGTATGGCTTCCGTAGGCTCTACCACCCCCAAGCCTCCTCCAGATGGAGTAGCAATCTATACCCACTCTAAAGAGTCAGGACTGAAAGGGAAGAGAAGGCATTTGCTTTTTCACTTCCCTGACAGAGAGCATTAATCCATTCGTGAGGGTTGAGTCCCCATAACCCAATCACCTTGCCCTAGGCCCCACCTCTTAAAGGTTTCACCCCCTCAGCACCAACACTCCAGGCCAAGATCACAGGACATGAAACTTTGGAGGACACATTCGAACCACATCCAGGCCTTAGCATCAAGGAAGAGACACTAGAGAGTGGTGTGGAGGGTCTGGCTGTGTTGACACCGGGGCTGCTCTGCCAGTGGTTCCAGCCTGAGGTCACAGCCAGTGAAGGGGAGACCCTGCTGGGCTGACAGTGCGATCCGGGTCCTCCAGGCCATCACCACACCACCAAATCAGCTGTCCCGAGGTTCACCTTCCCCAGAAGTTTCCATCACCTAAGACAGATGATCAAATCCTTCTTCAAAAACCACTTTGAGTTGAGGGTTCAGAAAATATATCTCTGAAGGCAAATATATTTGAACAGATATAGAAGAATACATTGCATGGTTTGAATCAAGATTCATCTACAATCTCATGGAAGCCAAACTGACACCGTCTTCTACCAGGATGAAAAAATGCCATTTTAAGGAAAATTTTAATTCAACTATAACATACCTACAAAATTAGGCACAAGTCGTCAGTACATAATTTGATGAATTACAACAAAGGGAGCACTCCTTTGCAACCACCACCCAGAGAACTCTAGGTTCCCCTGTGAAGTCACTATGCCACTCACATCCCTAAAGGAAATCACAGTCAAGGTCATCAAAAAAAGGAAAGTCTGAGAAACTGCCATAGCCAAGAGGATCCTAAGGAAACACAGTGACTGCGTTGGTGTCCTGGGGCCACCATCACAAACCGCCGTACAACAAAAGAAATGTATGGCCCCACAGTTGCAGGATTCTGAAATGAAGGGTTTGGCAGGACCAAGCTCCCTTCGAATTCTTTAGGGGAAGATCCTTGCCTCTTCCAACTCTGGGAGCCCCAGGTAGTCCTCAGCTTGGGGCATCCTCACCCAGGTCTCTTCCTTCCTTTTCCAGACAGCCATCTCTCCATATGTCATCTGTTTTACGTCTTCACATGGTGCTCTCCTATCTGCGTGTCTGTGTCCAGATTCCCCTCTTCTCATAAAGACACCAGTAATATTTAGATCCAAGGCCCTCCCTACTCCAGTATGACATTATTTTATCTAATTACATTCACAACTATCCTGTTCCCAAATAAGATCACATTCTGAGGTTTTAGGATTAGGATTTTCAACACACTTTGCAGGGGGCAGAGGGACACAATTCAATCCATTAGAACAACTAAATACAAGGTGACAGCCTGGTGAAACCCTGGAACAGAAAAGGAATGTTGTATGTGAGTAATATGTAAGGAAGTATAAATAAAGCAAAAACTTTGGTCAACAAGAGTGCATCAATATTGGTTCATTAACTGTAACAAATATACCATACTGCAGCAAGATGTTCCTGGCAAGAAAAACTGGATATGGGGCATATGGAAATGCTCCATACTATCTTCACAACTTTTCCATAAATCAAAACTGTTCTAAAATGAAAAGGTTTTATTTTTTTTATAGCACTTAGAATGAGAGTTATAGGTGAGCAGAAAAGTCTCTACTCCTGATCTCAGTGTCTGGTTCAAGGTATACATTTAAGATAGATCATAGATAAACACAGAAATAGGTACATGTTATTATATCTTTATATATATATTTAATAGCTATCTCTTCATAAGTGTCCTTTATAGATTTATATGTAGATAGAACACTGAAGAATGTCAATCTATCTATGTGTAGGCTCTATTCAAGATGTTTTATCTCTAAGAATCTTCATAATAATTGTTATTCACACTTGCAGATGAGGAGCTTAGGACTCAGAGTGAAAACCAGCTTGCTCAAGAGTACCCCACTGTTAGGATCAAGTCAAAGCTTCTAACTTTTTTCCACCACACTCTAAGTCTTTACCACATTTGACACTGAGTTCTAGAAAGATGGAGTAACTTGCCCAGAGTCATACAGGGAACCCCAGGCAATGAATTTTGATACTGGAACTTCAAATTCATGTATTTCAATAAAAAAAAAACTTATTAACATTTTATCTCTCAGCATGGTCAGGAAGAAGGAGGAAGGAAGGAAGGAAGGAAGGAAGGAAGGAAGGAAGGAAGGAAGGAAGGAAGGAGAGAGAAAAAAAGAGAAAGAGGAGCAGGAAAAGAGCTCTTGAGAATTAGTGGAATCCATGGGTACTAAATTTACATTTGTTCATGGAATCAAGTCTTCAGTTGCTTCTGAAATTTTTTCTTTTCCTCCCGTGTTGCCCTCACTCAGAATAATGACTAAAAGAGGAAAAAATATTAAAAAGGAGTTCTCAAAATATGTCTTCTGTTTCATGTTCCCTGGCAGGAGCTGGGGCCATGGCTTGCTTAATGAGAGGACCTGACTATAAATAGACATATTTTCTGTCTTCTTTGTCTAGGAAAGTTCTGTTCTTCGGGCACAGTAAGGCTGCTAATCATTGGCCCCTGTCTCTGTGACTAACTTTACATTTGTGAAAGCTATTAAGCTGAGGCAGAAATGCCACTTGTCTCCATTCCTTGTCCAAGGCTGGCATAAAGATGGTGCAGTGGCTTGAAAAATGGCCAAAGCTATGAGGTTCTAACCACTAGAACTTATAAATAGCATAAGGAAAAAGGATCTTTTTAGATGTGACTATATTAAGGATCTTGATATGGGGAGATTATCCTGCACTAGGAAGGTGGACCCTAAAGGCAATCCCTAGGGCCCTTACAGGAGAAGACAGCAGATCACTCACAGAAAAGGTCATGTGACCATACAGAGACTGGATGGAGTAACCCTAAATCAAGAAATGCCAGCTGACACCAGAAGCTGGAAGAACAAGGAACAAATATTCCCAAAATTTCTGGAGGGAGCTCAGTCTTGCTGACACCTTGATTTCCAACCAGGAATACTAATTTCAGATTTCTGGCCTCTGAGATAGAATACAGTTCTGCTGCTGTTTAAGCCACTAATACTGAGCCACTGATAATTTGTTATAGCAACCTGAAAAAACTAATACAGATGGTAAAAAAAGATGCATTTTGCTAATAAGTGAGCAAAACTCTCTAAAACAAACACAGTCTCCTGACTTAGAGCTATTTTTCACTACAGAGATTAGGGGTATTGGTGATGCTCACATGTCATCTGTGAAGAAAATGAAATCAAAATCTGTCAATGCTCAGGGTCTCCATCCAATTACTTAATTTGTCCCAGAGCAATTAACTGGTTCTTAATGATTAAGGCTGAATAAGTCTCTAGACTTTCCTATAGAATTTTGTTATACATATATACCTCCCACACATGTATGAACAAGTGAGCATACACACACACACACACACACACACACACACACACACACACACACAAATCAGGTCATAATTGCAAGAATACATTCAATGGAATAATGATTTTAAAAAAAAAACCTCAGGATCTAGGGAAAATAGGATTAAAAGAAGATTAAGGCCAAAGAAAAAAATTATTAAAAGTACAGACCTTCCCCCCAGAGCCAACAGGCTATCTAAGAGCTAACATTCAAAATAGGCCCTCAAAAATAAAGGAAGCAAGAAAGAAGGAAGGGAGGGAGGAGCAAAGGAAGAGGGGAAGGGGGATGAGAAAAAAAGAAAGAGAAAGAAAGAAGAAGGGAAGGAGGAGAAAAAGGAAAGGAGAACTGACTTCAAACTACCCAGGAGCCAGTGCAAAAGAGAAGCTGGATCAGTTATATAATTCACATTATTTGCAAGGACAAAGCATACTATTTCCTTAGAGAAAAGCCACATATTTTCTTGCATTAATTTTAAATGTCAATTCTCATCCTTTACTTAGGAGACATGAGGACATGCAATAGATGACCTCAATAATATTTTTATAGTAGAGGAATAATGATTGTGTCTTGCAGTGACCTTTGTTTGATGGAAATTTCAGGCAAAACATTAAGGCCATTCTGAAATGCAGCATCTATGAGTGAATAGGGTGATGTGATGCGTGGGAAAGTGGACAAACTTCACATCCATTCTAAGGCCTCCCATGGACATTTCCCTCAACTAGACATTTTCTAAGATCCTCATATCAAGTCATCTAAATCTGTTCTCTCAGGCAAGGAAGGGTGCAGAGTACTGATATGATTCTTCTACTGCATGTAGAGCCAGTCTTGAAACTGATAACAAACACTGATATACATTCATAGAAATGGAGCAACCTAAACACGTAGGAAAAAACATCCAACCTACACAAGGTAAATCTGAAAGTGAAGCTGGAATTTTCCCCATAAAACAAGGTACCTCTGTAAAGTAAGGTATCAGTACATTTGCATCAATACTGTAGTATGCTGGACAATGCAAGAATATCATTTTGGACTGTGAGATGGAGGAATTTGGAACCTAAAAAGACAGAGGAGCTTCTGCTCTGTGCTGTGATTTGGAATAATATGCTCAAACCCATAGACTGTAGGAGGGTATCTCTATTAGAGATGTCTCCTCCTGGTCCAAATGGCAAAGACCTGACTCAAATTCACTTATGCAATAATAGATTTCATTGATTCAAAAAGATGCATTTTGCTAATAAGTGAGCAAAATCAATAGATTTCATCGACTCAAATTCCTTGGTTCCCACAAGCCTATTAGGAACCAGGGGTTCCACTCATGGTATCAGGCCTCGCTCATCCTCTCCTTTCACCTCCTTCCCTCAGTATGTTGGATTCACTCTCAGCTGGAGTATCTCTACCAGGCAGGCAAGATGACAACAGGCAAACCCAAATCTACAGCCTTGGCTTCTGATTGAAAAAGAAAAGGGCCTTTCTTCTCCCCGTGAACATGGAAGGCAACCCACCTAAGCATTTATTGGTCTTGCTTGGTTTGCTGTCCATCTCCATTTTCATTCAAGTATTTATTCATCATCATATATATATATATAGTTTATGGTTTTAATGCTAGAAAGTCAGCAATGAGGTGGGTGTGACTCTTTCTTGGAGCTTTTTAGTAGAGGAAGACAGACTGTGAAGAATTTGAGAATTAGCATGTCATGTGCTGATATATGTAACAAAGAAGAAAACAGGGTGGCAGGGGGACTCAGAGTAATTGTGAGGGGTGCTATTTTATATACAATGATGGAAACAGCCTCCCCAATGAGGTAATTATTTGAGCAAAGATCTGGAGGAAATGAGAAAGTAAGCCCTGTGAATACCTGGAGGAAGATTAATCCACATTTAGAATACAAAAAATTCACCAGGAGTGGTGGCACATGTCTGTAGTCCCAGTGACTCAGGAGACTGAAGCAGGAGGATCAGGAGTTCAAAACCAGCCTCAGCAAAGGCAAGGCACTAAGCAACTCAGGGAGACCCTGTCTCTAAAGAAAATACAAAACTGAGCTGGGCTAAGAGGCCAAGTTCCCTGAGTTCAATCCCTGGTTCCCAAAAAGAAAAACCCAGAAAATTCAGAGGACCAAAGATGTTCTTCGTGTTGAAGAAACAACAAGGAAGCCCATGCATCTAGAGAGGCAAGAACAAAGGAGAAAGGTATCTATCTATTATATACAGCCTTGTGGACCATGATAAGGACTTTGGTCTCTGCTTCAAGTAAGATAGAAAGCCATGGAGGTCTGGTAAGCAGAACAGTGACATGATCTAACAATTCAGAAGGATCCATGTGCTGCTATGTAGAGATCAGAGTCTTCCAACTGAATCTGTAATTTGGTCTTATTGACTTGTTGCAACATGAAGTGTGGGGTATTAGTAAAGTGTATTAGTAAGAGCTTACTGCAGGGTTTAAGGTTCTGTTCCATCATTGAAGGGTGAGGGTTAAGGGAGCAGGACTTTGGAGAAGAGGGCACCTGGAAGCCAAGGACAGAGGTCTCAGGAGACACGAGCCCTGCTAGCACCTTGATTTTGGACTTCTAGCCCCCACTGTAAGAAAAGGTATCTCGGCCTGGACAGAGGCCCACACCAACACACCGTGCCCATCACCCCTACAGAAGCCTGCCTCAAAGGCACATTGCACCCATGCTTCATCTCCCTATTCACCAAAGTATGGCTCTCTAGCCCAACATCAAGGTACCTATAGGCTTGACGCTGTTGCTACCAGCAAAGTGGGACATGGCCAACAAAGTGAGACATCGCCACTTCTATCTAGGGACAACAATCAGAACCTGGCATAATGTCACCAAGTTCCCTACGGGCCCAGTTGCTCCAGAGGTATCTTTACCAGGGGTACTAACAGTCATCCTGTTGCAGAGTTAACAGGAAGCCTTGTATGGGGTTGTCTCTTTCTTATTTCTCCTGCTAACAGTCAACTTCTTTTGATTACCCTTTTACTAGTCATATAATTTAATACTTTATATTCTCACAGGCTTCCTTATAAACATCTCAGCCTACCTCCTACCTCCCCCCTACCATTAGAAACTGTAAGCCATTATGCAAATCTATTGACTATATGATAGAAGATAACTGAACTCATCATTTCTGCTTACAGCAACAAATCTGTAACTGTCAAAATAGAAGCTAATTGATTTACGGTTCCATATTGATTACATTGCATATTGTAATATTGATGTCCCCTTTAAAGCTGAGGTATTGGTAACCTATAGGGACACTAAAGATAATAGGGTAGAAGCTGCAATAATTCAGATCTACACTACAAGAGAAGAAGACAAATAGACTTCATGAAAAAACAAGGGAGGAAAATGCCCCGAACAAACCAAGATACCACAACAATAGAATACATACATAGTGCAGTAGATGAAATTTCAGAGAAGGAGTTCAGAATGTACATAATTAAAATGATCTAATTAAAGAATGACCTACTGAACAAATACAGGGGAAAAATCAATCACCCCAACAAAGAGATAAGAGAGCAAAACAGGTAGCAAGAGATTACTTCAAGAAAGAGGGAGACTTGGAAAAAAAATACAGAAATCCTTGAAATGAAAGAAAAAAATAAACAAATAAAAACCTCAATAGAAAGCATCACCAACAAACTAGATCACTTGGAAGACAGAACACCCCACACAATGAAGATAAAATATATAATCTTGAAAATGAAGTTGACCACACAGTGAAGATAGATAAATAGAACATCTAAGAATTATGGAGTAACATAAAAAAAAACAAACCTAAGATTTATTAGCATAGAGGAAGACCCAGAGATTCAAACCAAAGGAATGCACAATCTTTTCAATGAAAGTTTCCCAATTTGAATTGTAAAATCAAATACAAGAGACTTACAGGACATCAAATGTACAAAATTACAACAGATCTATACCAAGACACATGATAATAAATGCCTAGCATACAGAATAAGGATAGAATTTTAAAGGCCACAAGAGAGAGAGAAATCAGATTACATATAGGGGAAGACCAGTTCAAATTTCAGCAGATTTTTTTCAACCCATAACTGGTGATCCTGGAACAACATTATCAGGCTCTGAAAACAAATGATGCCAACCAAAAATCTTATACCCAACAAAATTAAATTTCAGATTTGATGATGAAATAAAAACATTCCCTGATTTAAAAAAAAAAGCTGAAAGAATAGCAAAAAGTCTGAACTACATAACATTCTTGGGAAAATGTTACATGAGGAGAAAATAAAAATCTGCAAAGGGAGGAACTACACTAAAGGAAAGGTCAATCAAAGGAGAAACCAAGTCAAGTTAAATACTAAAAATATTTAAAAATGACAGGGAAAACAAATCATGTCTCAATAATAACCCTGGATGTTAATAGCCTAAACTCACCCATCAAAAGACATAGACTAGAAGATAGGATTTTTTTAAAAAAGACCCAACAATATTCTGCCTTCAAGAGACTCATCTCATAGGAAAAGACATCCACAGCCTGAAAGTGAAAGGTTGGGAAAAAAACCATACCACTCATATGGTTTGTAGAAACAAGTAGGGGTTTCCATCCTCATATCAAATAAAGTAGACTTCAAGCCAAAGTTGATCTAAAGAGATAAAAAAGGATATTTCATACTCCTTAAGGGAACCGTACATCAACAAGACATAAAAACTATAAATATATATGCCCCAAACAATGGAGCATCTACATTTATCAGAAAAACTCTTCTCGAGTTCAAGAGTCAAATGTACTACAACACAATAATTCTGGGTAACTTTAACACACTTCTTTCATCACTGGATAAATCTTCCAAATAACAGCTAAACAAAGAAACTATAGAACTCAATAATACAAACAATAACTTAGACTTAACTGACATATATAGAGTATATTATCCATCAATGAGTAAATACACTTTCTTCTCTGCAGCACATGGATCCTTCACTAAAATAAACCATATATTATGCTAAAAAGCAACTCTTAGCAAATACAAGATGTAAAGATACTACCTGGCATTCTATTAGATCATAATGGAATAAAATTAAAAATCAATAATAAAATAAAAAAATAAAAGCTACTCCAACACTGAAGACTAAATAATATGCTATTGAAAGAAAAATGAGTTGCAAAAGACATCAGAGAAGATTAAAAAATTCTTAGAGGTAAATGAGAACACTGATACAACATATTGAAATCTCTGGGACACTATGAAGGCAGTTCTAAGAGGAAAGTTCATTGCATGGAGTTTATTTCTTAAAAAAAGAAAAAGTTAACAAATAAATGACTTAACATTAAAGGAAAACAAATCTACACCAAAAGCAGTAGAAGACAGGATTATAATTAAAATCAGAGCTGAAATCAATGAAATTGAAATAATTGAAAAAATTGACAAAAAAGTTGATTCTTTGAAAAAATAAATAAGATTGATAAACTCAGCCATGCTAATAAAGAGAAGGAGAGAGAAAACTCAAATTAACTAACATATGTGATCAAAAAGGAAATATTACAATGGGCACTACAGAAATAAAGATGATAATTAGAATATGAAAATTTGTACTCCAATAAAATAAAAAATATTGAGGGCATCAACAAATATCTAGAGTCATATGATTTGTTCAAACTGAAATTAGGATGATATATACAATTCAAGCAGATCAATTTGAAGCAATGAAATATAAGAAGCTATCAGAAGCCTACCAACTAAGAAAAGCCCAGGACCAGATAGATACACCGCTGAGTTCTACAAGGACTTTAAAGAAGAACTAATATCAAAACTCCTCAATTTATTTCATTAAATAGAAAAAAGAGGGAACACCTCCAAACTCATTCTATGAGACCAAAATAACCTTGATTTCAAAACCAGAGAAAGACACATCAAAGAAAGAAAACTTAAGACCAGTGTCTCTAATGAACACAGATGCAAAAATTCTCAATAAAATTCTGGCAAATTGAATACAAAGACATATCAAAAATTGTGCACCATGATCAAGTGGGATTCATCTCAGGGATGCAAGATTGGTTCAATATACGGAAATCAATAAATGCGATTCACCACATCAATCGGCTTAAAGATAAGAATCATATGATCATCTCAATAGATGCATAAAAAGCATTTGATAAAATACAGCACCCTTCATATTCAAAACACTAGAAAAACTAGGGATAACAGGAACATATCTCAAAATTGTAAAAGCTATCTATGCTAAGCCCCAGGACAACATCATTCTAAATGGAGAGAAATTGAAAGCATTTCCTCTAAAAACTGAAACAAGGCAGGGATACCCTCTTTCACCACTTTCTATTTAACATAATCCTTGAAACTCTAATTGGTGCAATTAGATGAAAGAAATTAAAGGGATACAAATAGGAAAAGAAGAACTCAAACTATCACTGTTTGCTAATGACATGATTCTGTATATAGAGGACCGAAAAAATTCCACCAGAAAACTTCTAGAACTAATAAATGAATTAAGCAAGGCAACAGGATATAAAATCAACACATAAAAATCAAAAGCATTTCTGTATATCAGTGATAAATCCTCTGAAAGGGAAATGAGGAAAACTACCCCATTTACAATAGCCTCAAAAAAAAAAAAAACTTGGGAATTAACTTAACAAAAGAGATGAAAGACTTCTACAATGAAAACTACAGCCCGCTAAAGAAAGAAATTAAAAAAGACCTTAGAAGATGGAAAGATCTCCTGTATTCTTGGATAGGCAGAATTAATATTGTCAAAACGAAGATGCTACCAAAAGCACTATACAGATTTAATGTAATTCTGTTCAAAATCCAAATGTATTCCTAATAAAAATAGAAAAAGGAATCATGAAATTCATCTGGAAAAATAAGAGACCCAGAATAGCTAAAGCAATCCTTAGCAAGAAGAGTAAAGCAGGTGGCATCACTATACCAGACCTATACAGAGCAATAGTAACAAAAACAGCTTAGTATTGGCAGCAAACTACACCAGAAGACCAATGGTACAGAATAGAGGACACAGAGACAAACCCACATAATAACAGTTATCTCATATTAGACAAAGGAGCCAAAAATATGCATTGGAGAAAAGATAGCCTCTTCAACAAATGGTGCTGGGAAAACTGGAAATCCATATGCAACAAAATGAAGTTAAACCCCTATCTCTCATCATGCACAAAACTCAACTCAAAGTGGATCAAGGACCTAGGAAGGATCCTTCAGAGACGCTGCAATTATTAGAAGAAAAAGTAGGCCCAAATCTCCATCATGTCAGATTAGGCCCTGACTTCCTTAATAAGACTCCTATAGCACAAGAATTAAAATCAAGAATCAATAAATGGGATGGATTCAAACTAAAAAAGCTTCTTCTCAGCAAAAGTAATAATTAGTGGGTGAATAGAGAGCCTACATTTTGGGGAACAAATTTTTACCACATGCACATCAGATAGAGCACTAATCTCTAGGATGTATAAAGAACTCCAAAATCTTTACACCAAAATAAATAAATAAATAACCAGGGCTGGGCATGTGGTTCAAGAGGTAACACACTCTTCTGGCATGTGCGGGGCGCTGGGTTCGATCCTCAGCACCACATAAAAATAAAATAAAGATGTTTTGTCCACCGAAAACTGAAAAATAAATATTTTTTAAATATCTCTCTCTTTCTCTCTCTCTCTTTCTCTCTCTCTCTCTCTTCTCTCTCTCTCCCTTTAAAATAAATAAATAAATAAATAAATAACCCAAACAATAAATGGGCCAAGGAACTGAACAGACACTTCTCAGAAGATATACAATCAATCAACAAATATATGAAAAAATGTCCATCATCTATAGCAATTAGAGAAATGCAAATCAGAACAACTCTAAGATTTCATCTCACTCCAATCAGAATAGCAGCTATTAAGAATATAAACAATAATAAGTGTAAGTGAGGATGTGGGGGAAAAGGCACACTCACTCATACATTGCTGGTGGGACTGAAAATTGGTGCAGCCAATATAAAAAGCAGTATGGAGAATCCTTGGAAAACTGGGAATGGAACCACCATTTGACACAGCTATCCTACTCCTCAATCTATACCCAAAGGACTAAAAAACAGCATTTTACAAGGACACAGCCACACCAATGTTTATAGCAGCACAATTCACAGTAGCTAAACTGTGGAACCAAACTATAGATATATACATAGATAGATATACACATACATACATACATACATAATGGAATATTATTCAGCATTAAAAGAGAATAAAATCATGGCATTTGCAAATAAATGGATGGAGTTAGAGAATATTATGCTAAGTGAAGTCAGCCAATTCCATAAAAACCAAATGCCGAATGTTTTTTCTGATAATGAGGATGCTGATACATAATGGGGATAGGGTGGGGGGCATGGGAGGAATGGAGGAACTTTAGATAGGGCAAAAGGGTGGGAGAAGGGAGGAGGGAAGGGGGTAGGAAAGACGGTGAAATGAGATGGACATCAATACCCTAAGTACATGTAAGAAGACATGAATGGAATGACTCTACTTTGTGTACAACTAGAGACATGAAAAACTGTGTACTATATGTGTAATATGAATTGAAATGCATTTTGCTGTCATGTATAACAAATTAGAATTTAAAAAAAAAGAAGCAGGGTTTTGCTCTGGATTGGATACTGTCAGGTTAATCAATGACCGAGCATCTTAATAACTTTTATCTTGAAGATGAGAACAGAGTAAGGCAAGAACTGTGATAGGTAAGAAGCAGCAGCCATTCATTTTAACCAGGCTAGGAGACTTTTGCATGCTGGACAATGTTCTTTTGTTTGTCTTGACCATCAGTCACAGATTGTCTTTGTCTGATATGGAAGTCCATGAGTGAGTGCCAAGAAGATCCCAACTATATAGGGGTTGCTTTTCTCTTCCTTGGGGAACAAAAGAGGGTCAGGCCATCAGAGAGAAGGTTATTGGTACAATTGTTATCATGCCTTCTCATTGAGACTATAGCATTTCAAGAGGTTTGATTTGGTAGGATTCCTGGCATATTTTGAAGGTAGAGGTGATGGAATGTTCTGTTTGTGTCAAATAAGACTAGACGTTTAAGGTAATTTCAGAGGTTTATCCAAATGATGAAATGGAATTGTCATTTACCAAAAAGTAGTAAATAATGCGAGGAGAATGTTGAGTGTAGTACACAGAGAACTCGGTTTCAGACATGCTAATTTTAAGAGCCCCTTTTTAGACATCCAAGTGAAAATATTGGATAGGCAGTATTATCTATACTGAACTATGCATATAGTTCAGAGTGGCAGAGGCTAGAAACTATCTTCACAAGTTACTGGTATATAGTTAATACTTGGTGCCATGAAACTGGATGGCATTACCTAGGAATTAAGTGTAGAAAAAGAAAATGAGACTAGCCTGAGCCACGGGATGCTTCTGTACACAATGACCATGGAAGGAACATTCTGAATGGCCAGCCTGGGACATCTCATACCTCGCAAGAAGATAGTGTAACATGATTGACAGCTCTCTTAAGCCACCATGGTGTGGGAAAGAGTTGATTTCCTATACCTATGGATTTTGAGTCAACAAACACCATTTGCCTACTTTAGCAATGAATGCGGAGCCCTCATATATTTTTAATCACTGAATTGTTTAATTAACAGATTTTATCTTTTCATAATTGGCATATGTAATTCATGTTTATAAAAATTTTAGGAGTGTAAATGTGACAGAAATACTTGTCCTCTTGACTTCGAGATGGCAAGAGTCTTCTTTCATATTAAATTTAGTTTCTTCTGCATAGCCCTGTGAGAAGAAATGAGGAAAAAAAATTGCTGTCCCAAAGACTCACAGCTGAGCTTATTATAAATCAGATATTTCTAACTACAGACCACTTCACAAATTCTCTTCTGGGGGAAAGAGAGCTACATTGGGGGAGGTGGCAGTGTGGTGGGTCTGGTGACCTGACTTGTCCTCTCAATCTAGAAGCCAAATTGAAGTTCCCCCATTTGGGAAGCCTCTATCCTCATAGACACTGAAACCAGAGGGGATATAGTGGAGACGTTTTAAACATCCACCATACTGTGACTACCAGTGAACACGGAAGACAAAGAGAACTCAAGCTTTGGTCTTCACTCATCATTTACTAACTAGGTAATGTTGGGCAAGTCACTTTACCTCTTGCTTTGATCTGAATGCTTGTGTCTCTCCAAAATTTATATGTTGAAACTTATGCAATGGTATTAAGAAATGAAGAGTCTTTGGGAGTTGATTTGGTCACAAGAGCAGAGCCCTCCTGGATGGGATTAGCATTCCTAGAAAAGAGACCCTGTAGGCCTGCCTCCTTTCCACCCTGTAAGGAATTAACAATAAACCATCTAGGAGCAACAGGCCTTCGTGGAACAAATGAATCTGCCAGTACCTTGATCTTGGGCTTTCTGGCCTCCAAAATTGTGAAAAATAAATTCCTGTTCTTGTTAAGTCACTAGTTTATGGCATTTTTGTTAAAACATCATGAACTGACTAGGATAACTCTCCCAGCTTCTGTTTCCTCACCTCTGCAACTAGGGACAATGCTTTCTTTTCACAAGGTAGTGGAAATCAAGAAAGCTATTGCTTGTTAGAAACTAGCATAATGGCTGTCCCATAACAGTATCCAGTAAATGTTAGTCTCCTTCCTTTTCAAGTAGGCAACCTGCAGGGAGAATTCAATTCTGCAAATTTTTATTGACTGCTCATTATGAATTCTGCAACATTTGAGCACAGTACATTGATAAGTCTACTGGGGTCATAGCTGAGAGACATGGGCTATGAGCTTTAAAAAAGGAAGGCAAGGGAACTACTCACCCTGAGGGGATCAAGAGGCATTTGTTTGCTCCTAAAGGTGGGGGTAGGTTTCCAGATTCTCTTTTGGAGGAAAGAGAGCTACGTTGGGGAAGGTGGCAGTGTGGTGGGTCTGGTGACCTGACTTGTCCTCTCAGTCTAGAAGCCAAATGGCTCACACAATGCTCGTGAGATTGCATTTTCTGTGGAAATGCAGACCTAAGTTCCACAGGCTGACTGGGTATCACAGAGACTCCATTCATAGATTCAGAACAGAGATGACATCACAGAAAAGATACTCCCAGGCTGAGGGTGGAAGGTTTGAAGTGAAGGACTTATGCAATTATCTGCTTCCCCCATGTATTTTGCCAAACATGCCTTGAGAATGGCTTGTAAATGGATTTCCCTAGTCAAGGATCTGTGACATGAATGCTCAGACATTTCAACCTAGTTTAACAATCAGACAGATTCTCCAAAGAACAATGATATTTATTTGGGAACAGCAGAGCATTGCAATGGGAATACGTGTGCCATAGTAAAACAGGATATATCAGGGAGGTCAGGGCAAGAGGAAGTTTTTAAAGGCACACAGGGAGAGATTTACCTGGTTGCAAAGTTCATTGGTCTTGTAGTTGGCGTCAGCTCACTGGTAGTTGTACCTTGCTAGGCAATGTTCTGTTAAGAGCATCTTGTCTGAATTGCTGCAGTCTCAAAGAATGTTAAAGATAAACTTTGTTACAGAAATTTGTGCATATTTGGGAGGCCTGCAAAGCACGAAATGCATATAGAACAAGGAGGAATCTCTTATGGGGCTTTTACAAAGTCCCTGGAACAGTATTTATCTCACATAGATGTGTCTGGGTTCTTCCCCTACATAACTTTCCAGCTCTAGTTTTGTCTGGGTCTGACAAGAAAGATTTCATCTTGGTATCATCAACTTGACAAAGGACATGTTCTTCCTCCTCTACAGCAGTTTCCAGGGACAGCCGAACAAGCAGATTCATCAATTCATTCTCAATGGAAGTGGTGGCTGCCATCAAACTTTCTCCAATCCCAGCCCCTCCAATTTCCTTAGAGAGAAAGAGGGTACTCACAGAATAAACACAAGCAACCAGCAGGAGGGTGAGCAGAAGCATTTGATCTACAGTGAAGCCAACGTTGACTTGGTGAATCTGAATCCTCAAAAAGTGGACACAGGGGATCATTGAACAGTCTATACTGCTAGCAGCAGCACAAATCTTAAATGATCTCCTCCATTCACTCCACAAAATGATGCATTGGGATTGACAACATTCGTAAAGTTCAATTGGGGTAAGGGGATCTGGAGACATTGTATCCCTTCCTGTAAAAGAGGAAGGAAGGGAAGAAAGAAATACTGGGGAATGAAATGGAGCAAATCATGTTATATTTATGAACACATCACAATGAACCCTACTATTATTTATAACTATAATCCACTACTAAAAACATTAAATATAACAGAAGCATGATCATATTTTTAAAACGTTCTTATCTATCAGAGATGCATATTGAAATATTTATGGATAAAATGGTATATCTGGGATTAGTGGAATACAGTATGCTTAGGATTTCATTTACATAAAGTATAAAAGCAAACAAGCTGTTATGAGCCAGGAGAGTGGGGGAAGGATTGTGACTGCTAAGTAGGCCAAGCAGGCACCTGGGATTGGGGATTATACAGGAGTCTTCAGTTATGAAAATTATTACACTTTATCTTTATAATGTGTGTGCTTTTATGTGCATGTGTGTATGTATGCATGGGCATATGTATCATACATACTTCAATAGTTTCTTGAAAAATTACAATGTGAGAGGAAGGTGATCCATGCAGGTAATGAAGCTAAGGGGGTGTGGCAGGAACCCAATGGTCTGAACACTCTGAAGCTGCAAGGTGAGTAGAAAAGGGTTCATTTCCCTATCCTTCTACTTTGTAAATGTTGACATTTTGCCCAAGAAAACATTTATCAAAGTATCCCCAGAAGGGTTGTATTATTTATGCTTAAATGTTAATTTCTTGAAAACAAAGCTTCAATACAACAGGAATTGATGCTCTGATGGGTGAGGGAAGAGGACCGGTCATTTAAAATATGGACCAGATAATGGACTTTATATTTCCACAGATCTGACTCCTCACGCATTTTGATGCAGCTACTTTAAATCAGTGATCACTCATTTAAAAGAAAAGCATACTGGCTACTTTGGAGGCTGAAGCAGGATGATCACTTGAACCCAGAAAGCCTGAGCAACATAGTGAGACTGTCTCAAAAATAAATAAACATATCTAAATAAAAGAAAAACATACACACAGGCATGTATTAACATGTGCTGACGTTTGTGCATATTTACTAATGCTATTGATTACTTAATTCTAAATTTTATACCTGTGCTATAAACACATGCTCTTGGACTTACAATAAGATTGTGTTCTGATAAATCCATTGAAAATGTTCTAAGTCAAAATGCATTTAACAAACCTAACCTACGGAACATCATGGGTTCACCTAGCCTACCTTAAATGTGCTCAAAACACTGAAATTAGCCTACAGTTTGAGAAAAATCATCTAACACAAAGCCTCATTTTAAAGTGTTGGATAGCTCTATTGGATATCAAATACCTGTCTCAAAAACACTGGCTCCACGGTATACCATAGAGGATAGATTGTTTCCTCTCATAATCACATGGCAGACTGAGAGTTGTGTGGTTCTCTTTTGCTGCCCAGTGCCATGATTTTTTTTTGTTAATTCAGGGGTGCTTTACCACTGAGCTATATCTCCGGCCCTTTTTATTTTTTTACTTTTGAGACAGGTTCTCACTAAGTTGTTAAATTGCTGAGGCTGGTCTTGAACTTACAATCCTCCTGCCTCAAACTCCTGAGTTGCTGGGATTCCAGGTGTGTGCCACAGTGCACAGCCCCTGCCCAGTGTCATGAGAGTATTAAAACCCATATTGCTAGCATAGGAAAAATCAAAATTTGAAATACCATTCCTACTGAAATATTAAGTGATATGATACATATAAAGTCAAAAATCATTAAATTGAACCATCATAATTTGAGGACCATCTATACTAATATAGTGTGAACATTATAATACATATATAATAAAGAACTTTTAAAAGAAGGGATAAAATGTATACATGGATATTCTAAAGTATTCTTTCTTATTCCAATGCATTGTTGGTTACCTTGACGATGTATAATTTGGAATTAAGATTTATACAATCACAAAATAAAAAAATAAATACCAGAGAAATCAAAACTAAATTATGCATTGAATATAATCTACTAGCCAGACACCAGGTTTTTCCATGGCCGTATGAATAGCCATGGCCTTGGGAGTCAATGGTGCTCTGGGGTAGAAGATACATAAAACTATAAATCCATTTAGCTGTGATGGTGAAACCAAGGTGGAAATAGAATAAGGCAACCTGGGGATTCTTCCAGCAAGAGAGAGATTCCCTGGGAGGAGGTAGAAAGCTTAATAGAGAACATGACAAGCAAATAAATGTAAGAAAGATATTCCCAACTGTTATGGGTTTAACTGTGTTGCCAAAAAGATATGTTAAAGTCCTAACCCTACAGCCTAAGAATGTGACATTCAGAAATAGGGTCTTTTGCAGATGTAATCAAGTTACAATGAAGTCCTCAGGGTGGGCCCTAATCCAATATGACTGGAGTCTTTATGAGAAGAGATAAAGAGACAAGCTCCCACAGAGAAGAGAAAGCTATAGGCATATACAGGCATACAGGGCAAAGGTCACATGACTACAGAGGCAGAAATAGGAGTTATGCAGCTGTACCCCAGGAACACCAAGGACTGCCCAAAGCCATGGAAACTAGAGAACATGTTCCTGAATTCAGCCTCCTAGCCTCCAGAACTGTTGAAGGATAAAGATGTTTTAAACCACTCAATGGTATTTTGTTACAGCAGTCCTAGAAACTAAAGCATCAATAAAAGGAACCAACTTAGTAAATGAATAAGATTGAAATAACAGGATATTATTCCATAAGCTTCTAGGGAACAGAGAAGGCAAGATGGGAGCTATAGCAGATGAGCCAACCATACTGCATTCTGAGTGACAGGTCACAGAAACAGGCCTAGTGAGAAGCAATGGAGCCTGACCAGACATGGGAAGAGAGTGGAAGAGGGCAACAGATGCCAAAAATACACAAGGGGCAAAAGAGGCAAGATGTGGAGATTGGCTTGATATGGTGAAGCAGGTACAAAGGAATGGAAGAAACGCAGGTAGATGGTGATTTCACAGCTAAAATAAGGAATGGAAGCCAATTTGGAGCATAATGAGAGATTATGGACTCTGTTTTTGACATGTTGATAAACTTTTGGGACATAAAAATTTGTTCTGCCAGCAGTTAAAATCTAAAACTCAAGGAAGATTCAATACACAAAGATAAATGTTGAGGAGTAACAGTAGAGATGACCATTAAAACCACAGAGAGGGATAGGGTTATAGCTCAGTGGTAAAGTGCTTGCCTAGCATGAGTGCAGCTGTGGGTTTGATTCTCAGCATCATGTAAAAACAAATAAATAGAATAAAGGTTAAATTCTTAAAAAACAAACAAACATGGAGAGTAGGCAAAAGTGGAAAAATCAATTGTCAAGGGGTGAATCCTGAAACCCAATCATTATGTAAGTGGGGGACAGAAGAGATGCCCCACCTAAAAGAAGGAAAAGAGACAAGCACGTTGAAATGTGAGCAGTAGGAGTGGAGACCTCTTGGAAGCTGTGAATTAGTCAAGGAGGCCAACATGGAGAATGGTGTTTAATGGGTGGAGACCTGGAAAGATGGGATTAAAGTCCTAGAGATGGCAGCAGTGATGGGGGAACTCTAGCAGAGTGGGGGACCAGAAGACAGGCTGTCCTAGGTGGGGACCAAACAGTAGATGGGACAGTGGGGACAGCAAGTTACCAATCCCTTATAGACACATGGCAGAGAATGAATGAGAAAGGGAGTGTGGTCTCCAAAGAAGGATGGAAAGCCAAGCAAGCTACAGGCTAAGAAGCAAGACTTCAATGACATAAATAAGAGGATATTATGTTGACGCAAAGGAGGGACAGGAAAGGACCTGAGACTAAATTAAGGGGCATTCCCAATATCAGCACCAGGAGAGGGGGTTAGCATGGTTAGGGGCAAATAAGTCTGCATAGGAAGCTGAAGAAGATCATTTCTTGGGGGAATTGTGTGTGTATGTGTGTGCATATTGAGAAAGGGACAGGGTGGGGTCAGAGGGTGTAAGAATGGAGGTGAAGATCTAGAACAGATGCAAGGAGAATGAGGGAATAAATAAAAGAATTGTCAAGGGACAATCAAAGACCAGGTGAGGCTGGAGGCAGCACAACTCTGGTGGCACTCTTTGAGTGACTGATTAAGGATTTTGCTCTATCCTTATGGGAGGAACTGGCTCAGTCTGTGGTACCATGTATCAGGTACTTGCAGAGGTTTGGGGGATTCGATAACCTTGGCTCATCTTTGTTATAAAATAATCTCTTAAGCCCATGCCACTTCCTTCTTTTCCATACCTGCATATAGCTTCTGCCTCCCCTGACAGCTGGATCCACAACCTCCTTTTCCCTAAGACCCTAAAACCACTTCCTCTCTGCCTGTTTTTTTCATGGTTCATTGTTTTCATCTCCCATCCTTGACTCAGCTCAACCCTGACCTCATGGTTTCCCTTCCCTAAAATTCCTCCTGAACTTCTTGGCTACTCACTGTGATGTCTCTGTACCTTACGATGGATTAGACTCTCTGGTTGGGTTATGAACACTCTCTGCAGCCAGATATGTGGAGCAGAAGCTAACCAAATGGTGAGGACTGTGATTGGAACAGAGGGATCCCAACAGAGAGAGGAGACAAGGTGTAGGAATCTCAGGTATGAGATCTTCCTCCTAAAAACAAAATCAAAGCTGGAGCAAGAGCTATCCCCAGTATCTCCTCCCCAGACAATCTCTATTTCCTCTCTTTGCTGGAATATTCCCAACAGTATCCAAACTTCCCCAAGCTAAACAAATCCCATGATTGTCCCCATGTGACCTTTCAGCCATGGTCTCATTGCTCCCTGTCTCTTCTTGAGTGACAATTCACATAGCCTCCAGGTCCTCAACCCTCAGACACTTCCCAGGTCCACCTGGCTTCCACCTCTGTCATGCCTCTAAAGCAGCTCTGCTTCCTGTTTTAAGGAAATAAACATAGTCAGCAGCTCTAGGGAGGGCTAACATACTTTTATGTCATTTGAGAAAGGGATTAGCTGTGGAGTATACAATTTCCAAATACTCAGGTCGTTTACAGAAGCTCGAGGTGCCTAATGCATCTGGATATTGTGTTTGCATCCTTTCTTTGGTCTATTCTTGCTGCTACCACCTTTGATTCCAAGCTAAGATCTCTCTTTAGTTTTCTGTTGTTTCTTCTCTAGTTGGTCCTCTAACCTTAGGTTTATAGCCTGCCATTCTGCAAGTGGTCCTCAGATGTCCTACAAAATGTTTTCTGTCCCAGAAACAAAATTTTTTGAGCCAAGGGCCTCATTAGCATCCTCATCAGCTCCCCCATACCACCAGAGGTCCCCATTCATTTTCAAGACTTTCCTAAGCAGGTCTCCCCTGAGGCATCTCAACTGATGACAAATCCCTCTGCTTTCTGTCCCCAAGCTGTCCCACTGATTATACTTCCTTCTGCCCCTGCTTGTCATGCCTGATTCTCTGCTTCCAAGGCAGCAGAGGCCTTGGGCAGAAGCTTTGTGGCTTTATCCCCACTTGAGGTCTCCAAGGTTTATCTTTGGCTTCCAGAGACCATGCATGTCTGCATTATTGTTATAACATTTGCATGCTCAAATTCACCACATATAGGACATGACCAGCTCCCTGGGGGGGGAAAGCTATTCAATCAAGGTGTGAGCGTTAGGAGGAGAAGCACAGAATAGATAAAGAGAAGCCAAGTTTAGAACCAGGGAAATAGTACAACCTGAGAATATCTAGCAACTAAAAAAAGTCAGAAGAAAAAGAACTATCAGGTCACATGACCAGGAAAGTGAAAGGAAGCACTGCCCTTGGGTGGCATCCAGTGTGGGTCAGACTGTCAGACCATTGCAGGACAGGATGCGGCAGGTTCACTGGTGATCTTCTGATGCCACACCATCAGCCATGGTCCCGAGTGGTAGACTGAGTAACATCCCCAAAGATGTCTACATCCTGTTACCTTTCGTAATAAAAGGAACTTTTGCAGAAGATAAATCAAGGATCTTGGAATGGAGAGATTATGCTAGATTATTCAAGTGGGCCCAAGACAGAGGCAAGAGGATCAAAATGAATAGTAGCACAGTAGAATGAATTTGACTTCACTTTCCTCTGTACATACATGAATACACCACAGTGAATCTCCACAACATGTACAACCACAAGACTGTCATCCTAATTCAAATAAGTTGTACTTCACATTTGCATAAATACTTGAAAATATACTCTATTGTCATGTATGACTAAAAAGAAGAAATTAAAAATAAATAAATAAAAATAAAATTTTAAAAAGGGGAAAAAAATGAGTATTAGGAGATGTGGAAATGGAAGCAAGATGGGAGGCAAAGAAAGGGCCAGGAGCCCCTGAATGCAGGTGCTTTGAGAATCTGAAAAGAACAAGGAAATGTAGAGCTGGGATATAGCTCAGTGGCAGAGCACTTGCCTATACGCCCACAGTTCTGGGTTTAATCCCAAGTACTCCAAAAAACAACAACAAAAAAGACAAGGAAATAATTTTTTCTCTGAAGCATCGAGAAGAAACACATCCCCTTTGTCACCTTGATTTTGGACTTCTGACATCCAGAACTGTAAAAGAATAGATTTATATTGTTTTAAGCCCCTAAGTTTAAGACAGTACATTACACAGCATTAGGCAACATATTCGTATAGTGTTGAGAGACACAGCCAAAGCAGCCCCAGGAAACTTCCAGCTGATTGGCTCCTCTGTGGTGACGCTCATTGGGCTGCTTCCCCCCCCCCTTTCAGACCAGGGAGCTTCTCATTAGGGGACTCTTTTGGACTCAGATGGTGCAAGGAGGCCATTAGACCATGGAAACATGGAGATTTAAACACATATATTAAATTATGGAGAGACATTAATGAACAAGGGCAAGTCTTGGCAGCTGCAATACAACAAGCTTTAGATGCCAGGCCAAAAACATGCTACAATTGTGAACAAACAGGACATTTTAAAAGGAATTGCCCCATAGGAGGAGGGTTTAACAAGACTAGGTATCAAAGGGGTAGAATACCGGGTATTTGCCCACGATGTCATAGAGGGAAACATTGGGCTAATGAATGCCGTTCTCAAACCACCATAGAGGGTACTCCGTTATCAAAAAACGGACAAAGACCAGGTGTTTACCCACAATATCGTGAAGAAAGGCATCAGGCTCCATTGCCAAAAAATGGAAAGGGGGGCCTAATGCTCCGGGGCCCAAAACCAATATACGGGGCACTGGAGGAACCCAGCAACACCATCAGGGTAGTGCCCAGGACACATTATCTATTAGATCCCTCACTAGACAAACCAGAGGAAGCGCAGGATTGGATATCTGCACCTCCTCCAGAGCAGTACTAATTCCAGAGATGGAAGTTCAAATCATTCCCACAGGGGTAAAAGGGCCTCTTCCCCAAGGAACAGTAGGCTTACTATTGGGACGCAGTTCTTCTACTCTAAAAGGACTTATGATAAGTCCTGGGGTAATTGATCCCGATTATGAAGGTGAAATAAAAATTATAGCCAGTTCTCCAAAGGGTATATCAGTAATTTCACCAGGAGATAGAATAGCACACTTATTAATAATATCCAGCCTGCATGATAAATTTTCCAGTTATACTGTAGAAAGAGGTTCCAGGGGATTAGGCTCCACAGGTGTAGATTGGGCTATGCTTTCTTTAAATTTAGATTCTTGCCCCATGCTAAAACTAAATATTCAAGACATAAATTTAATGGGCTACTGGATATAGGTGCAGACCTTAGCATCATCTCTTGTCAAGAATGGCCAGAACATTGGCCATTCCAACAAGACACTCAAACGCTTCGAGGCCTAGGAGTGGTGACTAATTCCCATAGAAGTGTCATGGTATTAGATTGGAAGGATCCTGAAGGAAGTGAGGGAACTATATAGCCATATGTATTGGATCATCTTCCTATAAATTTAAGGGGATGAGATGTCCTAGATCAATTAGGACCAACATTAACAAATCTGCTGCTGTTCTCCCTGTGGAAACACACAAACAGACCCCCGACTCCAGACAATCACTGGGTCAGGACCTTATTTCATCTCTCCGGAATCCAAATCGGCTACTGTTCTCACTGTGGAAACACACAAACAGAACCCTAACACTATTCTTACTAGGTATCCTGAGGCTGTAGGACAATTAATACTCAAAGGAATAAAAGCAGCAAAGGGAGTGTTTGGAATTTCTCCCAATAAAATTATTACTCCATATACTATGGATCAAATTGATGAGTTAGCTAATGAGTTAAATACTTGGGCAATAATCATGTGCAAATCTAATGTTTCATTTGAAAATCACTTACCATTTAGTCCTTTGTTGTCTTTTTGGTCTTCGCATTCTGTAATTTTTCCAAAAATTACAAGAAAAACACCTATCATGAATGCTCCAAATATATTCACTGATGGGTCAAATAATGGTACAGCAGCAGTAGTCACCCCTGATCAAACTTTTACATTTTTAGTAACCAAACAATCAGCTCAAAAGGTAGAGCTTAATGCAGTATTACAAGCTTTTGTGATGCTTAAAGATTCTGTATTTAATTTATTTTCCGATAGTCAGTATATAGTTAAGCTATAGTATCCCTTGAAGATGCTGGTAGGATTTCCCCTTCCTCTACTGTTTTCTCTTTGTTTTCCACTATACAAAGTCTAATCTGGGACAGAAAAGATCCATTCTTTATAGGTCATATCAGGGTACATACAGGATTTCCTGGAGCCCTTATTTTGGGCAATGATTTAGCAGATAAAACTATACATGACACACATATTTTCTCTACACTAGAAGAAGCTACAAATTTTCATAAAAGGTTCCATATCAATGCTAATACTTTACAAAAACATTTTAAAATAATAAAACAATGTCAAAATTGTGTGACCTTTTTACCACAAGTTAATCTTGGAGTCAATCCTAGAGGACTGATACCTAACCATATTTGGCAGATGGACGTCACACATTTGCCAGAATTTGGAAAATTAAAATATTTGCATGTTAGAGTTGATATTTCTGCCGGATTTTTGATGGGCTCCTTTCATGATGGAGAAAAACTAAAGTTATTATAGCTCATTGCTCACAAAATTTTGCCACTGTGGGTGTTCCAAAACAGTTAAAAACAGATAATGCCCCTGGTTATACTTCTACCTCTTTTAAACAATTTTGCTCATCATTTGGCATTACTCATATAACAGAATCCCGTACAATCCACAGGGACAAGGCATAGTTGAAAGAGCTCATCAAACTATTAAAATGTACTTATTAAAGCAAAAAGAGGGAATTGGGAAGGGGTATAAATCCCCCAAAGATAAACTTAAAATAACCCTTTTTACTCTAAACTTTAAAAATTTGGATTTATCAGGGTTTAGTGCTGCAGAAAAGCATATGTGTCCAAAAAATGTACATAAGCCCAAGGTACTTTGGAAGGATATTCTAACAGGACAATGGAAAGGTCCTGACCCAGTGATTGTCTGGAATCAGTGGTCTGTTTGTGTGTTTCCACAGGGAGAAATTCAGCCGATTTATATTCCAGAGAGATTAACTAAGGTCCTGATCCAGTGATTGTCTGGAGTTGGGAGTCTGTTTGTGTGTTTCCACAGGGAGAACAGCAGCCAATTTGGATTCCAGAGAGACTAACTAAAGCGATTTCTACAGACCAAAAAGAAGATGATTTGGCTCAAATCCATTATAGCTGATATCCAGAACTCCAGTTTGCCTATCCTTACATCTGCGACAGTGGTTCTACCTGGAGGTTAATGAAACCAGGATGCTTTTTTCAATATCTATTTTATTATTGCCCTTTCCCACATCATTAAGTTCTATTTGGTTTTTAGCCTAACAGACCTAGGTTAATGTTTTGCTGATCAGTTCTATTTTTTGACTATGGAGTTTTTAAACATTGCAATGGAGATTTCACCTGTAAAAAGTTACAAGACCTTTACTATTATGTTATGTATTGTATGTATTATATTATGTATGCACACTTGTGTTTTGTGTTGTATGTTTGTATGTGCATATGTCCATATATCATATATGACGAGCGCTCATGAAAAAATGGATCCAAATTTTTTTTCTTATTCACGTGATTTAAATGGTTTTATTTAAATTGGATAGACAGGTGTTGAGGATTGTTTTAATATGTGAACAAAAAAAAAGAGGTTAACAGATCTGTTTATTTACTTTCACCTTTCCTTTTCATTATATTTAATAATTCTGTTCAGGATAATGTAAATTGTTCAGAAAATTGTTTTCTTTTAGTGCCTGCTGGAATGTTACATAATGTTTTCTTTAGACATTATTTCCAGAATTCCTATCTGCATCCCAGTGCTGGTGAAGACAAAGATAAAACCAAACTACAGCTATCACTGAACTGCTTGCAGAATTTGCCTCAACTATGTATCACTTATATGCATTGTGAACTACCTGTTGGTTCAGCGACTTGTGGTAATGCCGGGGTATTTTTGCTGATGGTGTCATCGGTGGTACAATTTTTCCAAAAGGAGCTATCAATTGGCTTGGTGTATTCACCTCCCTTCTGCTTGTGATGGTCGTTCAGCTAAAATTTGGGGGCCAACAGAGGTGAGGCAAAGAATCTCACCCCCGCACTGGTACAAAGGCCTATCCATAGGTGTGGCTGTATGCTGAACCAGTAGTCAATGATGGGTAAGATCCAATTGCAATGGTACCAACCTAAGACAGGAGGCTGACACCTTGAGGTCAGCTCATCCGATGACGGGTAAGCACCATATGTAGTATTGGACAACCTAAGATAGGCACGGTCCCTAAGCCACATGCTTGTTATTTAATTAAACAGAGAGGGGGAGATGCTGAGAGCCACAGCCGAAGCGGCCCCAGAAAACTTCCAGCTGATTGGCTCACTGTGGCCCCAGAAAACTTCCAGCTGATTGGCTCCTCTGCAGTGACACTCATTGGGCTGTTTCCCTGCCCTTTCAGACCACGGAGCTGCTCATTAGGGGACTCTTTTGGCTCTGCCCACACGACCCAGCCAATCGGCCTCAAGGGCAGGAAGAGTGCCAGTTGAGTGTGCTCGCCAGAGGAGCCAGTGGTGGCAGTTGGGCTCTGAGGGAATTCCTGGAGAGCTCGCGTGGTGCGGTGTGTGTTCTAAAAATAAATTTCGTTCCTGCTTGACAAGTGACTCGTGAATTGTGCCCAGCCAGACTGCGGCAGTATAGTGGAGGAGGGTTGACAGGTACACACAGGTGGCTTTGGGCTCCCCCAAAACTTCAAGGCTAGGCTGCTCTACATATAGCTACTTCAGCACTTCCTGAAGTCCCCAGCCCCTTCTCTAGGTTGTTTACCCACATGGCAGAATGTTTTTTAAATTTCGTGTGTGTGTGTGTGTGTGTGTGTGTGTGTGTGTGCGTGCGTAATTCAAAATGTACATTTTTAAATACATATATATACACACACATATATGTACATATTATGATACTTTTCTGTATATTATGATCCTTTAACAGCCTTTAAATTTTTTTTAAATCTTTCTGGCTGGAAAGTACCCCCTCCTCAGCCTAGCCAATTTTTTGAGGGCCAATCCCTGGACCCACCCATCTATCTCAGGTGGCAGTGTTCCTCTGCCTTCACCATTCCAAGCCTAGGTGCCAGGCAGCTAGGGACCACCCCTATAATGCTCAGAGCATTCCTAATTTACTCAAACTAGCCCATCCTGAGTGGTTCACCCTGCTTTGCCAGCCCTTCCCATGGAGGCCCCCATAAAGGCTTCCCCCTGGCTGCTGTCTTCCGCTTCCTGACCACCCTGGTGTCTTTCCCAGGTGACCCTGCACGGCATGCTATGCCTCCCACCCCGGAATCTGTAAGTATACGTTTTGTTTTCCTGAGCATCTTTCCTCTCTTTGGACACACCTGACTGACCATCACCTAAAAGGATACAGACTACTTTCTACACTACCAATAAGGACATTCTTAAAGTTAGTGAGATCAGAGCCCTTTGAAATACCTTTCAAGTTGGCAGGAATGACTTTGTTAGGGCCAGTTGGTGACAGACACTCAACCAGCCTCCAAGCCTCTTACTTACACCATGGCTTATCTCACCCTGTCAACTGTGCTCAGGGGGGATACTAGGGAGATTGCAGCACTGTTCTTTCCTGGCTTGCACCCAGAGAATGCAAAGAAAGCCAGGAACAGTGAGTTCAGGAAGACTGCAGATGAAATAAGGGAAGCTCACCAGGCCCAGATGGCCCAAGAGGCCAGTATCCAGCAACAACATCCACAAAGGGCCCCTGCCAACTGCAACTGGCATCCCAGGCACTGCAAATTGAAGGCGAAGAGGTAGGAGACCTCTGGCTGCCAGCAGGCTCCATTTCCCCACTCTGTAGGTCCCATTCCTACCATAAAGGCAATTTCCAAGCTACCTTCCTGCAGAGCAGCAATGTTAACAGGCTGAGCTCTGGCCCTGCCATCCTCATTCTTCATTTGAAGCACATGCTCATTATAGACTTTCTTTCAAGTAAATCACAACGCTGATTCTAAAGAATCTTTCTCTGGGCTCAAATGACAACTCAAGATATGACAACAGCACCCCAGTGTCCATCCCATGCCAGGCACTAGGACTTTACTGTCAAAAGCTGGAGAGTGCCTAGAATTATAATTGTGTTCCTACTGTGCTCATAAAATAAGGACCACAGATCCACGAGTGCACATTCTAGGGAATATTAGTTTACATTCATCTACCCTGCTTGAAAGGAGACTAGAACACCAAGGACAGAAACTCTGGCCCCAGTCTGGGCCATTGTCCCAAGCAAAGGTGACATGGATGATCCTTTTACCTAAAGACCCCCAATCCCAGCATGCTGCCTAAAGGAAAGTATAGCTTTCAACATGAGGCTATCTAAAGTCACATTAGCCAAAGTCTTCATTTATGTAATTGTCTCAATTAAAGGAATGGAACAGAAAATGGTCACAGATTGATCAGAATTCCATGAAATAAACCCTGGCCATGTTTCATTAGTGGGCAGAGTTACTGGGCCTTAAAAGTCAGCCCCTGTGTACTTGCTTATGCACACATACCCTGATCCCCAGGAAGCTCAACTGGACCAGGGACAGCTTAGCTAGGGCTCCCTCTCCCACCTCCACTACGCCTGTAACTGAGTGGAAAATGTAGGCTAACGTCCTAAATTTTCTGGAAGTGGGAGTGAACTCTCTCTCTTGAATCTCCTTTCTCTGCCTTGGGTGTTGTTGCTTCTGGCAATCAATGAAGAGGCACCTGATTTCCATTTAGCTTGAGGATAAACCATTCACCTGGTAACCACACTGGATGTTTTAGTCAGTGTTTTCACTGCTCTGACTAAAAGACCCAACCAGAACAACCCAGAGAAGGAAAAGTTTATTTGGGAGCTCACAGTTGCAGAGGTCTCAATCCATAGGCAGCAGGTTCCCCTCCTCAGGGATTGAGGCGAGACTGAACATCATGGAGGAAGGGTGTGGCAGAGGGAAACAGCTCATGTGATGATCAGAAAGCAGAAAGAGAGACTCCATGATCCAGATACAAATATATACTCCAAATCCATGCCCCTAATGCCCCACCTCCTCCAGCCACATCCCACCTGCCTTCAGTTACCATTCAGTTAATCCCATCAGGGGATCAGTTCACTGATTAGGTTAAGGCTCTCATAACTCAATCATTTCTTCCCTAGAGCTTCTTGCATTATCTCACAGGTGAGCTTTGAGGGGGGGACACCTTATCTCTAAACCATAACAAACACAGAGTGAAGCTTTCTTGGATCTCTTATCTCTGCATTGGAAGTTACTGCATCTGGCACATGAAGAGGCTCATGATTTTCATTTAGCTTGTGGCTAAACCCCGCACCTGATAACCACACTGGGAGGCAGGGTCATTGGACCCAGAGCCTCTAATGGCTCCTATATCCCAGAAAATCCTGCGGTCAGTGCTCATCCAGCAGGCGTTGGTCAGTGAGCACCACTAAATATAGAGGAAGGAAATAAGAATCCTGAGTGCTCCACACATAATCCTGTTGAGATTATATCATGTTATGCTGATATTATTAGAATGACTTGAATATTCGTCTTGATAATGATGGCACATTATTTTGATTTTTGGATTGTGTTGTGGCCAGAACTGGAATGACAAGGGCAGGGCCTCTGAGGTAGGCAAAATAATTGCCCCCAAAGATGCTCAAAGGCTAGTCCCTGGAACCTATCAACATGTTAGGCTACATGGCACAAACAATTTTAGGTCACAGGCTGCTTATCTTACCTGGAGATAGTAGAAAATCGGATGGCCTGAAAATATCTGGGTACACTCAATGTAATCACAAAGGTTCATGTAAATTAAAGGAGGAGGAGGAGGAGAAGGAGAGCCAGAATGATGGTGGCTTCCAAGGGATTTGACATTGAAGCTAAGGAGGGAGCCACAAACTGAGCAAGGTAAATGGCCTATATAAGCTAGAAAAGGAGAGGTAGGGTGTCCCTCAGAGCCATTGGGAGGAGTGCAGCTCTGCTGACACCTTGATTTTTAGCCCAGTGAAACCTGCTTCAGATTGCTGACCCCCCAGAACAATACAGAAACAAACGTGCTTTGTTTCAAGCCATTGTGTTTATGAAAATTTATTACAGTAGCAACAGGAAACTAATATTCCCTCTCAACCTAGGTTTCTTAGATTCAGCAACATTTATATTTTGCTCAGGAAATTCTTTGTTGCAGGGACTGTCCTATGGATCTTTAATAGGGTTCTTCACCTTTTCCTACTAAATTCCAGTAAAACCTTCTTATCCAAGTTGTAACAATAAATGCATCTCTAAATAGTGCACCAGAACAGGGTAGGAGAGGAAAGAAGGGGAAATCACCCCTTGTTCAGGGTCAGTACCCTAAACTCACCATGGATATCCATTTTAATATATACTTTCCCTCACACACATGGATTTCTGTTGCTGCCATTTTATATGTGGATATCTTCTGAAGTTTTTGATATTGACTAAAAATGAAGTGCGTAGGGAGATAACACACAAAGTTCTCATCAATCTTTGATGGCTCAGAGTGAGTTTCTATCATTTCAAACAAGCTACTTGAACAGGGAGAATGTGCTATTAAGTAAAAAGGACATAGAACTGAGATCTAGAAAGATCTGACCACTTTGTGCAATATTCTTTATCCCATCTGCCGTGTGCACAAGGTCTAAGCTGGGCTCTGGGCTGCAGTATGTAAATTTAAAAATTTGATATCTGTATTGGAGGACCTCACTGCCTCATGGAGGAGATTTGTCCATAATTTGGGGGAAAAGTCTTTTATCAGATATTAAAAGGGCCTATAAAGACACCATGGTCATATATTCCAAATAAAGAATCCACAAGGAGATCACAAGCTGTGAAAAAGTTTAACCATGGGGCCAAATGTTTGAAATCAAGACTGCCTTCAAAAATGTGGCCATGTTGCCTGGAAGAAGAACAGGCAACTTGATTCTGACAGCATCCCAGAGCAGGGGTCATGGTGAACCAGAACTTGCACAGGTGAAGAAGGGGAGGAGGGAACTACAGTTTGTTAATTCATGCAAGAGAAACATATGCATGAAGACATATGTTTTCAGATGTCTTCACAGGAAGACATATGAAAGGAATTGTGTGCCATATGCCACTTAATTTAGAATTAATCAACAATTCCAGATCGATGTGACCACTCGAAAATAATTCCAAATATGTCACTAAACTTTTAAAAACAGAAAAAACAAAATGTCAATTATCTTTACCTAAAAACAATAGCATTGAATAAGGGATTGTTCAAGAGTAGGTGCTTCCAAGAATTTATCCTAGGTTCCCCTCTCTAACACCCCCACCATGTGGTCTTGTGCGAGGTACTCCTCTGCACGTCTCCCCATTTTTGAAATGAAACAATAATGTCTGTCCCCAAATTCATTGAAGAAGGCATGTATACATGTAAAGCCTTTGACAGCATGCCTGGAATATGCTAAGTAATTTATAACTGTTCTATCACTATTCGTAAAAATATTATGAACAGTGTTTTGAAATGGGAGAGACCACAGTTACGCTGCAGGACTTCTTGTTATAGGGTAGAGAGTTTGGTTTAATTCCACCAAGGCACAAGCACACACTGGTTGGGGGGAGGTACAGGAAGAGGGAGGAGAACAACCATGTCTGTGAGTATGCCTGGGGCAGGTGTCTGGTGGAGCTCCAAGGAGGAAATCCAAGCCTCCTTTGCAAACAGGAAAGGATAATGTTTGTTTACTGTCTCATCTGTGTACTTCCAGCTCTCAGTCTGTGATGTCCCTCCCCTTCACACACAACAGACCTCCTACAGTGTAGAAGGACTTGTTAATCTGCAACTGAGATGGACACTGGGGAGTGGCAAGACTTGTGATGAACCAGGGGTTCAGATGCCTTTGAAAGAAGTCATCTCTCAATTCCAGCCAATTGTTGCCATATTGAAATATTAGAAGGTCTTCTCATTTTTCAGGAAAGGATAGCAATCAGACATTGTGTGGGGAAATTTCCCAGGTTGAAAACACAGGTTAAATTAGATTTAGATTGTGGGTCTACAAGCCAATTACAGCCTATAGGCCACAGTTGTGTGACCCTGGCTTAGAGACTTACGAAATAATCCTCTTGTGGTGCCCTTTGATGTGAGAACAACATTGGCAAGAAGTCTGGGTACTTTTCTCATAAGATTCTAGTAAGTCCCAGTGGAAGAAATTATTTCTGACTTTTCTCTAGGAAAAAAATCTATATATTGATTTAAAAAGTGTTACTACCTTAACACCACTCTTCCGCCACTCTGGCTGGCTCAATCGGAAGCTCATCGATTTCTTCAAAGCCAGGAACTTAGGAGTCATTGGCTGTCTGCTTCTCTTTGCCTTCACAGGCATTCTGCAACCAAGTCCTAGAGTTGGCTTCAATATCTCATAGATCTATTGCTCCCACTGACACTCCAGGCAATGCCACCTTGTTACTTGCTGGCCAGCCCTCATGTTTCCAACTGACCAGACCCTCCTGCATACTCTACTCAGCAAAGTCACTATCCAAGGCATGTATCAGGTACAACTGTCCCTATCATGTTTAGAACTCAAACCTCCCTATCACAGGTCAGAATCAGAGCTCCTTGGCACAGCACACATACCCTGGTTTTGTTGAGTAATTAGCTGTGCCTGGAGTACTGGGGTTGTCTGAGGCCAGGAACACTGGGCATGATTCACATTGTAAAGACCCTTGAATGCCACATTAAGGACTTGGGGTCACATTATATAGGCAATGGGGAGCTGTGGGAGGTTTGATGCATAGAAGAACTTTGTCTGATCTAAATTCTGTAAATTTTACCACTCTTGTTTCCTTCATAGCACCTCTTACAGTTTGTAATTATTTCATTGACTTTTTCTCCCATATCTTCCACTAAATTTTGAGCTATGCGAGGAAAGGAACTTTGTCTCTTTTGTTCATGTTTATTTCTCTACTGCCCTAAACATGCCTGGAACACAGTAGGATTCAATAAAAGGTTATTGAATAAATGAGTAAATAAATGATGAATGTAGTAATGGATGAATAGAATCACACAAAATTAACTCTGGGTCCCCTCCAACCTATTTCTCATCATTTCTCTTTGTGTTTAAGATCCTTCTGAAATATATCATGATAAAATGCATATTACTGTGAAGCTCTGAAGCAGTAAGATACCGGCGGCATTAGTGACTGGATGTCAATTATATGCCTCTTATTGAATGAAGCACGATGCAGGGCAGTAACTAGTAAGTAATTAGAGAAATAAGACCTTCAAAAGTGCACACATACCATAATTAATTGCAAAATATGTTCAGCATTACTGGGAGCATAAATGCCAAGATTTTGTATTCAACTTTGTCTATGAGCATGAAAGATAAAGAGGACTAGCAGTCTTTATTCAGGTGTGATTTCTTTTAAGTCAAATCAAGCAAGTTCTTAAACAATTTGGGCAAACATTAAAATATTATTGGGGTCTTCTATGTGTAGTAGGATTTTTCTCAATTATCCAAGTTTTTCTTAAGCATGCATTACTTTAAAAATCACAAACACAAGAAAATTTTAAGAAATGATTCCCAAGAAGAGAATCAATTTATTATGTGTTGTATGGAGCCCTATAATTAATATTTTAAAAAATCTTTCCAATACCCATTTGGTTTTTAAATCCATGAATTTTTATTTGTTTTGTTCTTTCTTTCTTTCTTTTTTTTTTAGAAACACAACTATTCAAAGTAGGTGGGTATCTTGCAAGATCATCTGGTATAGCTCCCTCCTGTTCCACAAGCAGATTTTTTTTCATTTACCCAGAGTCCCTCTCTCACTGCATGTGATTCTCATAACTGTCAATCCTGAGGATGGGCAGAGTGTGGGGATAAGAGAGACTGAAGGACAAGATCCAAACTAAACACTTAACTCAGAGTAACTTAAATACTTTGTTCTTCTGGAAATGCTGATTAATTCAAATGTATTCACATCATTCAAACAGGACCAGTCAGATTGCTTCTGTTGGAGATGGGATTATTCCTTTTATCTTGAACTTCAAGTTGTGAGAAGATGTTGGTTTGGAACTGTCATTAAAATCTTGAGTGATAGATTTGCCTGACTCAACTGCTTAGACTTCCCCAAAGAGCATTAAGCCAATAAATTACCCTTTTTTTGCTAAAGGTTTTGATTTATTTTCTGTCATAATGCATCAAAAAGAATTCTTAATAATTCTTAATAAATAACCACCCATAACTAATGCCACCTGTCCACTTTGTTAAGATCTCCTCCAGGCATGAGCACTCCACAATATTCTTGGATCTACCATTTCAAGGACTTTTCAAAAAATAAAACTGAAAGCAGAACAATCATTCCTTATATTAAACTTAAATTTTCTACTATAGTTTAAAGATGTCTGTTTCTAGCTGAGATAGAATAACAGGAATTGATATATCTACCTACCTAAATCGGCAAGAAAAGCAGACAGAACATGAAACAAGGATTTCCAAATCAATAGGTATTAGGTAACAAAGGACAGTGAGCCCTTAAATGGTTAAGTAATGAGGTGAGCTCTATCACACCCCCAAATTATCACCTTCTGAGAGTTTATAGGCTATAGCATAAAGAGAGAGAATGAAGGCAGGGCACAATAAATTCTCTGAAGTGAGAAAATATAGCTGAGCGTCTGGAGAGATGAAGAGAGACAGAGCTTGCAAGACAGAGAACTGCACAGGGAGTGAACTGCAGAGGTTCCCTGTTAAGTATTCAGCAGAGTGCTGAGTAGCATATGTGTTTAAGGAAACCACCCAGGGCTGGGGGAACCATCTGGCAGATTTAGAGAACAGTGCCCAGTACACACACAGAACTGTGAGCAGAGCCTATTCCTACCAGTCACACTGGCAAAACACGTAATTCATGGCCTACTGGCAGAGTGCTCAGGAAAGCCATGCCTCAGTCGTAGAGGATAGATACCCCTAGGCTGATCACCTCTCTGGAGCCACCTAAAAAAAAGAATCATAAAATCAAGACCTAAAAGGACCAAAGGGTTTCAAGGTAACTTAACTGCATCCCAAAGCCAAGTTCATCTCTAAAGTTATATTTGTTATATTTCTATAATATTTATAGACATATAACAAAAAATCAGCACCAAACAGAGTAATATTCACAATGTCTGGCATCTAATCAAAGATTATCAGATGTGCAAATAAACAGGAAAATATGATCCATAATTAGAAGAACAATCAATCAAAAGAATGGCACAGATGGTAGAATAAGCAGGGAAGCACAGTAGAACATTTAATAGAAGGCATTCCAATACATTCACAAAGGTAGGAAAAGACATGGCAATATATAAAAGACCCAAATAGAACTTCAGGAATGAAAAATGTAACTTTAGAGATGACAACTATACTAGTTCTAGTTGGCATCCACAGTGGATTAGACCTTTCAATGGAAAATATTAATAAACTTAAAGATACAGCAATAGGAAGTATTTGAAATGAAACAGAATGTAAAAATAATCCTGCTCACCTGATCCCACCCTCATGAAAGAAGCATCATCGAGCCACAGGACAATGAGAAGCAGTTAACAACTATGCAGAATCTCAAGAAGAGACAAGAAAGAGAGGGATGCAGGCAGAAGATACATTTGAAGCTGGGCACAGTGGTGCATGCCTGTAATCCCATCAGTTCAGGAGGCTGAGGCAGGAGGATCACAAATTCAAAAAGGGGGTGGGGGGCAGGCAATATGTGTCTTGTGGTTAAGCACCTCTCCATTCAATCCCCAGTACAGTACCAAAAAAAAAAAAAAAGGAAAGAAAACACATTTGAAGAATAATGACTGAAATTTTTCAAAATTTGATGAAAATGTAACTCCACAGATCAAAGAAACTCAATGAAATAAATCCAAGCATACGAAACATGAAGAAAAGTTTACGAAGGCACATCATAACCAAATGGGTTAAAAATTGGAAAAAAAATGGCAATTTTATAGCAGAAGAGCAAAGAGAAGAAATACAGCAGACTTCTCCTAGGAAATAGGGAAAGCAAGAAGAAGCTAGAGCAATATTTTTAAAGTATTAGAAGGGAAAAAAAACTGTAAACCTTGAATTCTAAAGCCACTAAAAACATATCCCAAAACAAGGACAAAATAAGATATTTTCAGTGATACAGATACCATAAGAATTCATCACCAGCAAATATTCACTATGAAGAAATGTTAAAGGAATTCCTTGATATGCTTTCAGTATGAGGTGTCCTTCCTAAAACTTCTCTGTTAATACAGAAACGTTCAGAGGTTAAACAATTGGCTGTGAGAACTGTAACCTAATCTGTCCATTCTAGTTTGAATGGACTAACTGGGTGATAACTGTAGGCAGGTAGGGTGTGGCTGGAGGAGGAATATCATTGGGGACATACGTGGCTTTTTCCCTGTGGTCCCTCCCCCTGTTTTCCTCTCTCTACTGCCTTGCTTCCCTCCTCCATAGTCTTCTACTATATTATTCCACCTCACCTCAGATATAAAGCAATGGAATCAGTTGACCGTAGACTAAATCTCTGAAACCATGAGCCAAAATAAGTTCCCCTCTAAGTTGTTCTCGTGGTGTATTTTAATCACAGTGATGAAAACCTGGCTAACAGTCCTTTTATGTAGAATTAGAATGATACCAGAGAAAATGTTTATCTACAAAAAGTAATATACAGCATTGGAAAATAACAACATGAGCAAGTCTATAAGTTTCTTTTATTTAGCATTTAAGTCACTCTTCTTTCTACCTGCCCTCCAAGACCTTCAATTCTTCATGAAAGCCTTTCATGTAAGTTGAGATCAGCCAAATTTCCTTTCACCCATTTCTTTTTCTAATTTAACAACCTTGTAATTACTGAGGTTTTGTTCTTGTGAACTCACTTTCTGCAACTTCTGAACTTGTGCTGTTTTTCTTTATACCTCTTTTAGCTTCTCCACACTGTTTTGAATTTTGTAGCCATATGTCCAGAACAAACATCATTTGTACTAATAAACCCATTAAGTGGCACAAATGACACCTGCTCCATTGGAAGACTTCTGGCTGCTTATGACATTTGCATGTTATCCTTACCCTAGAAATTCTTGGTGCACTTTTACCTACTAAAGTTTTTCAGAAGGTCATTACTGAAGCATTCGATTTTAAGTTATTTATTCCAGCATTTCCCCAGCTTATTGACTATAAGATCCTTGGAACACTATTTAAAAATTTTCTATCCCATTCAATGTCCTCACTCCACAAATGAGAAAACTGAAGTCGAGAATAGTGATTTTCCCCCAAGATCACACAGGATGTTACACGTCAAAGTAGAGACCAATACCTGAGACTCTGGAATAAGTCCAGTGTTCTTTCCTCAGCATTCACCCCCAAATTTTGGAATTCCCTTTCGAAATTTCATAACTCTTTGTGTTAGTCAGCTTTCCATTACCATGACAATCATCTGAGACAAATTCACTCAAAAAGAGGAAAGATCTATTTGGGCTCACAGTTTCAAGGTCCCAGTCCACGGTTAGTTGGCTTTATTGCTTTGGGCCTGTGGAGAGGCAGCATGTCACAGTGGGAGCATGTGGTGGAGCAAAACTGCTGACCTCATAGTAACCAGGTAGCAAAGAGGTGGGTGGGCAGCGTCCCAATATCCCCTTGAATGGCTCACCCCTGTAGGACATAAAACTTCATATCAGGTCCCACCTCCTAAAGGTTTCTGCCACTTTCCAATAGCACCAAGCTGAGAACCAAGCCTTTAACTCATGGGACTTTGGGGAACATTCCAGCTCTCATATCAGCCTCATAGCCTATAATTTTGCCTTTTACTCTCCAGTTTGGATGTGGTTACTCTCCCCCACCCCATAGCACAAACCTTTACAATTCTATGAATCTGTGCATGTGTGGGCATTTGAACAAAATTTAAATCTTTAGATCATCAGTCTGCAGATCATTGCAGGGAGAGCAAGCTCATTGTGAAATTGTCATCTGAAAAGACAATGCTCAGAGGTGGCAGTTCTACTTGGAATTGGCAGCCATTTCCCTGTCATCACTTCGTCACTTCCCAGCTCAGCTCAGAAGGCAGCCCTGGCTCTGCTGGAGTGACAGATGCTGTGCTGAGCAGAGCCCCCAGCCCACCCCACCCTGCCAGCTCACTTCAAGTGAAGGCTGAGTGAAAGGGGCAGATGTGGAGCCCAGACTATTTTGACAGGAGGTTCACTGGCTCTTTCTCTCCCTCCCCCTCACCCCGCCCCAAGATTTCCATGTGTTTGGGTGAATTATTTCTGTTCTCAATGAAAAGCAAAGAGGAACAACAAGAAATGATTCTGGGTGGGTTGTCAAGGCACCTGGGAGGAAATATACAAAAAGAAAACCTTGGGAGGTTTTCAGTATTAGAAATGGTTAGTAATCAGACCCTCCCAGCTCTGATTTGCTCATCTGCACTGGGCATTGTGATTAAGGAGAGGCAGTGGTGAGATGTGATTTTTAAAAGATGCCTGCTGATTAAGCTTGATGGTCAGAAAAATTCATCTTTAAAAGAATCCTGATCCTTTAGTTGGGGGGAAAAATAAACCCTAAAGACACATTTGATTATAAACAGGAAGTCCCCTAGGAACAGATAGCCCAGATAAGAAGGTTGAGCAAGGAGGAAATAAATTGCTCTGCAGAAAGAAGGGGAGTTTAGGATTTGGTCAGAAATGGCTCCCTAGGAGATGGAAGTGGGGAGGGGGCTGTTGACCACAGGAGGAATGAGATTGAGGGGGAGGAAATGACAGCATTCAACAGAAGGGCAGGAGCTAAGGAAGGATGCTTGACCAGTGAGAAATTTCCACTGTAGAAATGACAACATAATGGCACTGCTGTAATGGTTTGGATGTAAGGTGTTCCCCAAAAGCTCACAGGTGAGACAATGCAAGAGGTTCAGAGGAGATATGATCAGGTTGTCTTAACCCAATCAGTGATTTAATCCCCTGATAAGGATTAACTGAGTGGTAACTGAGGTAGTATGATGTGGCTGAAGGAGGTAAGCATTGGGGGGTGCTTTGGGGTATATATATATATATATATATATATATATATATATATATTTATTTATTAGTTTTCGGTGGACACAACATCTTTATTTTATTTTTATTTGGTGCTGAGGATCGAACCCAGTGCTCCACACATGCCAGGAGAGCGCACTACTGCTTGAGCCACATCCCCAGCCCATGGGGCATATATTTGTATATAGAGAGTGGAGTCTCTTTCTGCTTCCAGATCATCATGTGAGCTGCTTCCCTCCGCCTCACTCTTTCACCATGATGTCCTGCCTCACCTTGAGCCCTGAGGAATGGAGCCAGCTTCTAATGGATTGAGACCTCAGAAACCCAGAGCCCCTAAATAAACCTTACCTCCTCTACAGTTGTGCTGACTGGATCTTTAAGTTGCAGCAGCAAAAAAAAAAAAAACTGACTAAAACATGTGACCTGTCCCTTCTCTCACCCCAAACCTCAATGGAAGTCTGTGACCTGCAGCATCCCAAGTTAGCAGTACTTGAAAGGCTTACAGGCAAACAGGCTGCCTGTTCGGCTCACAGAAAGAGAGAACAGTAATAGAAAGAGGTGACCATGAAGTCAAAAGCCAGCTGGACCACACAGTAGCACATGTCCTGTCTCTAAACTGCTTTTATTTTTATGTTAAAATGGAAAACTAAGACCTGAGAACTGGTGGTAACTTGGTCATGAAAATGGTATCTCTTTTAATTTTCATACCAAGGTACTGCAGAATCATTATTCTTATGTTATGAACATGGAAATATCACTTTAGAAAGGTCACTGCGTCTTTGAAGACTGCTTAGCCTTTTTAAGAGAATGGCCAAGCCAGATGGCATGCCCTGCTCCAGCCCACTCCAATATGTGTGCTTTTAACCAGTCTGCTTGTATACCCCCAGACTGAATTCTGGGTCTCCTTGCTGGTAAGAAGTGTGACTTCTTTATTCTATAATGCTTGCCCAATACCTGGCATGTAGCAGGTACTCAATGTGTATGTGCTAAGTTGGAACATAAAAATGAAATTAGATTCTACAATTTTTTTTTCATGCAGATAGCTCAAAAGTAAATTGATATGCCTGTAGTCATATAGATCTGTAGTCAGATAGAAAGAATGTAATGCACTGTGATGTGACTCCTATGTGCTCCACTATGTGTCTACTATATGCCAGCTTGAGCGAATCGGGTGAATAGCCAAGTCAAAAGCTAATGACAACCCAGACATCTCCTGGTGCCAGGGGAGCACAGAGCAGGGTACCCCTTTGAGTGAGAGGAAGAAAAGGTAAGGATAGATTCTTGGCAGGTAACACCTGACAATTGACAGATGAATGAAAGGCACTCAGCCCCAAGTCTTGTAAAAGCCAAGGCTGAAGCAGGGAGGGATGGGAGGAAGCACTGACTTTTTTCTCCAGCTAATGTGGGTCAAGTCTTTGTTAGAAAAGAGAAGCACAGAAGTCCTTCTCCACTGGTCAAGATCTCCCTGTCTGAGCTTGGGTCTTGGGAACCAGCCATCCTCACTCTATGGAATATAATCAAATCAAGAGACTCAGCTTCTTGAAAGTTTTGAGCAGCCAGACAATGAAGGCTGGACTGTCCAATATGGTTGCCACTAGCCACATGAGGCTATTTAAATTTTAACTAAAATTTTAAAAAAATTTAAGTGTATTTCCTTGACGACATTGGCCATGCTTCAAGTGTTTGACAGCTCCTTGTGCAAGTAGCCACCCTGGTTGGACAGCACAGATACAGAGTATTTTCATCCCTGCAAAAACAACTATTGGACTCTGCTCCCCTGGGGCTCATTTACCCTTCCAGGATAGCCTGAACTCTGACCAGGAGGTATATTGGTATTTCCTCTCTGGAAATCTTGCTGTTCCAATCTGCTTTTCAGTTTTGTCTGATTTCCCATCCGGGAAGTTTGAGTCTGGACTGCACCTTCCTGAATCATCAGATTGGCTATCTCCATCACTCTGAACCCTTGTAGGTGGTATCAAGCTCCCACACGATGTTCTAGCTCTCCTCCCCACCTATGTTCCTGCACATGGCTGTTCTTCCCCAGCTGGGCAGTCTACACAGCAGATCTTCCAATGAAACCTATGCTTTTCCTAATTACCTTTTTGAGGTAATCCTAGGAACTCTGAGCAAGTCACATAACCCCTTAGCAAAGAGCAAAAATACACTGAGAGAAATGACAAAAGTTTTAAAATCCTACCAATGCACCTTGGTGATGTTCTTTTCCAGTGAGATGGTAATCAGAAATCCTCCTGGCGACTTTTACCTCCAAGGTTCATCTTGCCAACATGCCAGCCTTAGTGAAGGCATGCCACATCCTACAGAGGGCTCCAGCTACCAAATCCTTCCTTTCCCTTCACTCTGCCTCATTCTCAGCATCCTGATGCCTGAAGACTGACCCTTGTCTCATGTATATTGTGTTAGCTTTTCGTTGCTGTAACAAACAGCCAAGATAAACAACTTATAAAGAGAAAAGATTTATTTTAGCTCAGAGTTTTGGAAGTTTCAGTCCATGACTGGTTGGTCCCGTTGCTTTTGGGCCTGTGACAAGGCAGCACATCACGTATGTGGCAGAGCAAAACTGCTCACTTCACAGCCAGAAGCAAAAGAGGGAAAGGAGGTGGCCCAGGGTCCCACAAGCCCCTTCAAGATCACACTTCCAATGACCTGAAGACCTGTCACTAAGACCCAAACCTTAAAGTTTCCACTGCCTTCCAATAGCATCAAGCTGGGGACTAAGTCTTTAAAACAAGAAGAGACTCTTGCCAAATTGCTTAGGGCCTCGCTTAGTTGCTAAGGCTGACCTTGAACTTGTGTTCCTCCTGTGTTAGTCTCCCAAGTTGCTGAGATTACACTTGGGTACCAGCATGCCTGGCTCCATCCAGCTTTCATAAGAAGGAGGCTTTCCATCCAGATGCAATAATGATGGTATCTATAGAATGTCCTTGTTTGAGTGTTGGGCATCATGTGGGTGCCTTGGCACTACCTCTTACAACAACTCTGCAAGGCAAGTAGTGTTAGTTCCACACTTTCTGATGAGGAAACTGAGGCTCACATAAGTTAAAGATTTTAGGTAGCAAAAAGCAAAGCTGGAATGAGAATCTGGAAGCATCTGGCTCAAGACTGACCTTTCCCAGACTCTCTACATTACTGACTCAGAGAGGTTTAATGTGTTAGAACTGCAGGGGCAGGTTTGCTTTCTTTTTCATAAAATTCTGGAAATAAATGTTAATTCAAAGACCATCTTTCTTTTGGTGGATTTATAGACACCTGGATAGGCAGAGGAGTCATATTTGGGATCAGAAATCTACCTGGTACCCCTCAGCCAACCCCTGAGTGGCCCTGTGTAGGTACGCAATGCCCCAGCCTTACACACCTCTCCCTTGAGTCAAGTGAAGGGGATTAAATGGGATTAGGATGGTGTCATATAGGCCCCCCCCTCCCTCCAGAGTAGGAATGGCATTCCAATTCTTTTCCACCCAGGGTAAAATTCCAAAATCAGGGAAAGATAGCAGTCAGTGAGAGCCAGGTTGAAGGAAAAGCAATTAAAAAGTTAGTTATCCTTCCAAAAAGAAAATGCTTTGCCCACAGACTTGAAGGACAAAGCCTCCCAGTTTTAGGAAAATGGGTTTTGAGCAGAAAATCTTTGTTCAACCAGAATCTTTTGGTTCTCATAGAGATCTTTAGGTGATAACAAAATCTTTGTGTGTCTGGAGTAAACAGAGAATACTGTAATTACTTTCATATATGCAAAGGGAATAGTCTGCTCACCTGGATCCAGAAATAAAATCAGTATGAATATTAACAACATAGAAAAGGGGTATCAAGAAGACATTGTATTAGAAACATCGGTGTGCTGTATCAGCAAGCATGCACACAGAAGTCCAGGACTCTATCTCTCATGCCAGCATGTGCTTTCCTGCCTGGGGATGTGTTGGGCTGATGATGTCACATCATTTAAGCCCCCTCATTTGCTGCTCTCATGGGTGGGATATAAGAAAGGAGGTAATATTTATATTTTTAAATATAAATTTTTGAATATTTATATATAAAAATTTTGCATAAGATACTTTAGAAAAACTTTGAAATAGCCTTGCTTTATTAAGACGGACCTTATTTCTTATCCACACTTTATCTAGGAGGAAATGGGTTTTGGGGAATAGAACTGATTTGTGCTAGTTCATATGACTAAGTGTCAGAGGCGGGACTTTAATCCAGATTCAATGTATTTCTAAGCCCATGTTCTTCCCTCCCATACTATGGTGAAGGGGATGTTTTTAGCTGAAATATAAGAATCAACTTTCAAACTTCAGCTTCACTACTAATTACCAGTGTGGGATGAGCTAAATCTCTCCTCCTAGAGCCTATTTCTTCATTATTTAAAAGTTGATGGCCTCAATCTTATCTGTAAATACTTTCTTCTAATGGCCCGTGATTTTATTACCTTAAGCGGCTGCTGCTTAAGGATGACTGTTTCCTTCGTTTGGCTTTCCCTTCACACTGAACTGAGGGTCCATCAAGGAAACAAGGGAAATACTGGTTCTACTTGGGATTTCTTAGCTTTATGATGGTGCAAAAATGATGTGCATTTGTACAAAGAAACTTCACTTTTGATCTTCTCCCAGGCTGTAAGTATGCAGCGAAAACTCTTCTTTCATGTTGCTGGGCAGCCACAGCAAGCTGCAGCCCCATGAGCTCCTCAATCCCAAGAGGGAACAGCTAACACTGCAGTGCACTGTGCTGCTAACACTGCATTTTCAAGTCATTCTCACCTTATGATGGGTTTATCAAGATATAGCCCCTTGTAAGTCTGAGAGCAAACGTGCGATGTAATCACATACCCACTACTCAAGTTCAAGAACGTGACCTTTAACTTCAAAGACCTCCATATGCCACTTTCCATCTCCTCCTCTAATCTGTGCCCACTAACCAAGTTTGGTGTTTATCATTCAGCAAATAGCTTCTATAGGTCTCCTGGTGCACATGTGTAGGGAGTCTCTGAGCAACCTGCGTGGAGTGAATACGCTGGTTCACAGTATGTGAACCTAAATTTACTGGATAAAGCCACTTAATTCAAAGTGCTGTTCTGTATCTCAGTACTAAAATTTTACCAATGCTATGAGCTAAAAATGATAGCATTATGCTTTTACTTTGCATTTCCATGACTATGAGTAGCTTGGATATTTTTGGAAGTTATGAGTAATTTTAATTTTGTTTTCAATATCCATGTCTTGGTTTTTAGCATTTTTTCCCCTAGTTTGTGGTTCTCTACTCAGGTTCTAGTCCCTTGTCAGGTAGAAGAGTGATAAATATCTTCTGCACATCATGGTGTGCTTTATTCCCTTTATGATGTCTTTAGTGACCATGAATTATTACCCTAGCAGCAAATTGAATAATCCTTTACAGATAATGGTTTTTTTTGGGTCGGGGGGGGGGGTGCTCTTAAGACATCTTTCTTTGAGGAACTCTTTGTTAAGGAGGTAAAGATATTTATTCTATATTGTCTTCTAAGTTTTATAGTATTGTCACTTATGTTTAGATATTTAATCCATCTGGAATTTTATTTTTATGTATGATGTGAGGTAGAGATTCAGTATTACTGTTTCCTGAGTAGTCATTTATTGCAGCCTCATTTATTAAATGCATGCAGAGATTTGCTCCTCAGATATGTGTTATATTAAACAATTGTTTATATGCTTGTACAGCTGACATAATAAATCTTGCTATCTGGTGGGAAAACACTTGTTTTTCTAAGGACTTCTATTTCTTGTTTTAGTGTTGTATAATTTTCATTGTAGAGGTCCTTCAACTCTTTTGATTCCCAAGGTTTTTTAATGGCTATTTGTGAATGGAATAGTTTTCCTAATTTCTTTTTCAGCAGATTCATCATTGGAATATAGTAATGTGATTGATTGATGAATGCTGATCCTGTTTCCTGCTACTTTGCTGAATTCATTTATGGGTTCTATAAGTCTTCTGGTGAGTTTTTGGGTCTTCAAAACATAGGATCATATCATCAGCAAACAGAAAATTTGAGCTCTTCTTTTCCTATTTGTATTCCTTTAATTTTTTTTTTTTTTTTTTTGCCTGATTTCTCTGGCTAGTTTCAAGAACTGTGTTGAATAGGAGTAGTAAAAGTGAGAATCCTCAGCTTGTTCCTGTTTTTTAGAGAAAATGCTTTCAGTTTTTCTCCATTCAGAACAATGTTGGCCTTGGGTTTGTCACATACAGCCCTTACAATGTTGAGATAACTTTCTTCTATGTCTAGTTTTTCTAGTGTTTCAAACATGAAACTGTGCTGTACTTTATCAAGTGCTTTTCCTACTTTTATTGAGACAATTGGTGATTCTTGTCTTTAACTGTATTTATGTGGTGAATTAAATTTATTGATTTGCATATGTTGAAGCAATCTTTCATTCCTGGGGAGGAAACCCACTTGATCATGGTGCACTGTTTTATTAAATGTGTTTTTGTATGCTGTTTGCCAATACTTTATTAAAAATTTTTGCATCTATGTTCATCAAGGATATTGATCTGAAGTTTTCTTTCCTTGATATGTCTTTGTCTGGTCTTGGTACTAGGATGATACTGGCTTCATAGAATGAGTATGGCAGTGTTCCCTCCTTTTCTATTTCATAGAGGAATTTGAGGAGGATTGATATTAGTTCTTCTTTAAAAGTCTAATAGAACTCAGTTGAGAATCCATTTGATCCTGGGCTTTTCTTTGTTTGAAAGCTTTCAATAGCTGCTTCAATTTCATTATTTGAAATTGATGTGCTGAAGTTTCTATATCCTCCTACTTCAATTTTGGTGGGTCATATGTCTCTAGAAATTTGTCAATATCTTCAAGATTTTCTAGCTTCTTGGAGTATAAATTCTTAAAATAGTTTCTGATGGTCTTCTGGATTTAAATAGTATCTGTGGTGACATTTCCTTGTTCATCCTGGATTTTGATCATTCAAAATTTTCCCTCTTTCTTTTTGGTTAGTTTGGCTAAGGACTTAGTAATTTTGCTTATCCTTTTTTTTTTTTTTTAAAAAAAACTCTTTCATTGATCTTTTGTATTTTTTAACTCTCTCAATGTCACTGGCTTCAGTTCTGATTTTATTATTTCCTGTTTTCTACTGATTTTGGGGTTGGCTTATTCTTCTTTTTCTAGGACCTTGTTATGAAATGTTAAATTACTTATTTGGTATATTTCTATTCTTCTAATGTATGAGCTCAATGCTATGAACTTTCCTCTTATAATAGTGTTTGAACTGTCCCAGAGATTTTGATATGTTGTATCACTATTCTTATTTACCACTAAGTATTAAGTTCTTTCCTGATTTCTTTTGCTATACATTCATTATTCAAAAGTGTATTATTTAACCTCCAGGTGTTGGAGTGATTTATATTAATTTCTAATGTCATTCTATGATCTGATAGAATGCATAGTATTGAATCTAGTTTTTTGGAGTGCAAAGAATTGCTTTGTGGCTTAAGATGTGGTCTACTTCAGAAAATGTTCCATGAGCTGCTGAGAAGAAAGTGAATGGAGGAAATATTCTATAGATGTCTGTTAGATCCAAATTATTAATTGTATTGTTTTATTTATGTAGACTCTTAGTTTAGGTTTGGATGATTACACAGTGGGTGACAGAGGCATGTTAAAATCACCCACTATTACTGTATTGTGTTCTATTTGATTCTTAAGAAGGGTTTGTCTGATATGCATAGATACTCAATTATTTGGGGCATAATATTTATGAACATTTCTCTTGCTGATGTATGATTCTCTTAAGCAGTGTGAAATGACCTTGTCTCTTCTGTTTAATTTTGACTTGAAGTCCACTGTATCTGAGAATAGCTACCTCTGCTTGTTTATGAGTCCCATTTGAATGATGTTTTTTTTCCATCCTTTCACCTTCAGTCTATTGAAGTCTTTGTGAGAAAAGTCTTGCAGACAGCATACTGTTGCATTTATTTTTAAATCCTGTCAATCTATATCTTTTGATTGAAGAATTTAGACTATTAATATTCAATGTAATTGTTCAGAGATCATTTTTATTTCCTGTTATTTTGATTTATTTATGTTTATATTGGACTTGATTCTCCTTTAATTGACTGTTTTCTAGTGCACTTCTTCCCTATACTGTTTTTTCTTTTATTTTTTTTTTCATTTCTTCACAAATTATTCTATTATGTTTTATACTGTAGATTTTCTAGTTATAAATTGTTTTCACTTTTGTTTATCATGGGAGGTTTTTGTGTCATCTTCAGTTCTGAAGCTTAATTTTGCTGGGTATAGTAACCTTGATTGGTACCTATTCTTTTTCAGATAATGATGTACACTATTTCAGAATATTGGTATACAATAATCCAAGTCCTCTCACTTTTAGAATCTAGATTGAGCAGTCAGTTGAAATTCAGATGGGTTTACTCCTAAATGAGACAAGTTGTTTTTTTCTTAAAGCTTTTAAAACTCAATCCTTATTCTGTATGTTAAAGCATTTTCATAATAACATATCTTGAAGTAAATCTATTGTGATTTTGTATATTTGAAGTTCCATCTCATTCTTAAGGTTTAGAAATTATCCTGATATTTCATTCATCTAAAAGATTGTTCATTCCTTTATTTTGTGTTTCAAAGCCTTCATCTATCTTATTGAATGCTGTTTGTTTTTTTAATGTTATCTCAGATTTCGTGAATATTCTGTTGATGGCCTCAGTATCTTTTCTTTATGGTTGACTTTATTTTCATGATTATATATTTTGTCTTTGTGGCCTGAAAAATCTATTTTTAATGTAGTATCTGTTGGTGATACTCTTCATTGATTTTTAAATTTGGTTTATTCTTTTGAGGATTTCCATTTGGTTTCTTTTCAGAATCTCTCTTTATTGAAGTGATATTTCACTTCCTGTATGTTCTTTGATGTCACTTCTTACATATTTTAGCTTATAGAACAGTTTATCTCTGAACTTTCTAAATCCCTCCTCTTACATATTCTCCACTATGTTGTCAATGAATCTGTTGTTGGAGCATTATGAGCTGTTTGGGATGGTTTGTTTCTTTGTTCTTTCATATTTTTTGTATGTCTATCCATCTTTTAATATAGCTTTCCCTTCTTTTAAGTAAAGGATTACTTTGTAAGCTTCTTTCTCTTAAAAGCCTTGGGTCAGGTGAATATCCAGATAATGATATTTAAGTCAGTGTGTGACCTCTACTGATGTAAATATCAGCACCACTTTAGGAGACACCACTGAGTCCTGTTTACTATAACCACTTCATAGCCAAGATTCAATCTATTCAATCTTATAAGAAACAAAAACTTGTTGCAATTGTTCTCCATGGTTTCTTAAATTTAGGTATGAACTTGTAATAAAGTTCTCTCAATTCTGCTTTTTCTTTGCTGCCTCCTTTCTGAGTTGTGAGGAGAACAGAACTTGCTGCCCAATTCACTTCCACCATCTTCAAATCTGTCTACATTTATTTTTAGCCTTGAGAGGATGCCATGGTTTGGGGAACATTCACCCCTCTTCAACACCTTCTGGAAGTAGTGAGTGAGGGAACAAGCAGGTATGGGGGTCTGTATCCAAATTTATTTGCATTGTTTGTAATATTCTCCTCTTCTCTGTTTATTCTCTGTAGCTTCTGTTATTTGCCATTAGCTAGTTTCCTATGCCTTCTCACTTTGCTCTTGATAATTTCAAACAGTCAATTTCGATGTTCTTGATCTCTATTTAATCAATTTTTACTCCTTATTTCCTTCAATGAGGAGTGTTTGTAGTTATTCCATTATTATTTACATACCTGATGCAGACATTTTTGACCTAATGTGTGCATTTTAGAATTAAAGGGGGGGGGCAAAACCCCCTTAGATCTCTAGACCTGCTTTAACCATGCTCCCTATGCTATTTGTGGTATATTTTTGTCTTATTTTTTCTCAGATTATCATAAGTATTTTGGCTCATGGATTATTTAAAATAGTGTTTTCTTCATTTTGTATTGATTTCCAGTTTTAGGGTATGCAAAGTACACTAGAGTTTGTGTTATATTGGTGAACAAAGCACAGAAAAAAGTTTTCCTTCCCTAGAGCTCGTTTTATTATCAATCCTCAGAAATGACCTATGTGTGAATAAAATGTATATTCTATATTTGTGGGGTATAGTTGTCCTATATCTGAGCATTAAGTCAAGATTGCTTTTCTAATTACTCAAATCATGCATTTTCTTACTTATTATATCAGTTTTGAAGGGAGATGAGTTAAAATTCCCTCCTGTGGTTTGGGTTCATCTCTTCCTCATATTTCTATTTCCTACACTAAAAGGCATATTCTTTTGAAAGACAACTAATGCTCAAATGAAGAAACAGTCCTGTCTCACATAGTATGTAAAGGATGAATCCAGAATTCCAATCTAGTTGCTTATTATCTATTATGATAATAGTAACTTAACTGTGCAACTGCTGTCATCTGTTTTACCTAACATCTTCACCTAATAACAACACACCAATCTTCTTCCCCTCCTTCAGGAAATCCCGACTACCACTTTCACCAAATTACCAGGGCTCTCTGCTCCCTGATCAGTAGCAAATGTGCCCAGGGCTGGCCATCATAGTTTGTCAAACAACCAAACCCAGGTCAATGAAGACCTGCTTCACTGACCAGTAGTCAGATATACCTTTTTGCCATATTGTTTTCCAATGTTCCTCGCCAAGGTATGTTATGGGGTCAATCTGTGCCTAGATGTTTGTCAAGAACATTTTCTTCTATGGTATTAATCTCATCTGAAAACCCTCTGTGTTTTCTTTTCCTCTATGGCTAGAATACATTAACGTCTATTTCATCTAGTTTTAAAAATATTTTTTTAGTGCCATCTGGAATTTACCACGTTGTAGTATAAAGTGTGGCTTATTTCAAAAATCATTAAGCAGTATCACTTGCCAGGAACTGTGTTAGGAGGCATTGTGGATTTGGGATGGAATAAGACATATGTTCCATCTGTAAAGATACAATACAGTAGGAAGAAAATGTCAATGATTGTGCATGTGTGTAATGTAGGGGAGGGGGGAGCATAGGTAGTTTGGGGTGGGGGGGATTTCACTCAGTCAAGGGGTAGGTATTTGGGGCAGGCTTCACATAGGAGGTGACATTTGAGTTACATCTTGAAGTAGACACTGATCAAGAAAAGCATATTCTAGGAAAAAGAAGAAAGCAACTCCATAGAGAAGAAATGTGTGTTGTCCTCCACATTTTTTTTCTATTTTGGATTTCTCATTGACACTCCAATCAGGGCTCGCAAATAAGTGTTACGAACAGAGAATTAAAGTGAACAAATTCTTTCCTTAATAAATCTACTCAACACTAGGTTCCATAATTAGTATAATGTAAACATTAGCTGTCATTCACCAATAACAAAAGAATATATAGCTGAGAGACTTGCTCACCATTTGTGCTTTGATTGGACAGCTTTGGGAAGGAGTGACTACAGGGAGGTGAAGCAGGCAGGGAAGGTTCTAAAATGTTAGCACTGTGCATCAGAATCACTGGAGACATAAAAAATTCCAAATCACAGAGCAAACCCCTCTGAGGGTGGGAAACTTCAGGATCTTTTAAATTCCCAAGTAATTTCATTGTGCAAACAAATTTGAGAATAACTGCCATAGAGACTTTTGATAGAAAATGCCAAATTCATTATCCATGTAAAGGGCTGAAGGGTAATCTATATTGCATCTCCTGGGAAAAAGATTTTCCTGGGCAACAGGAAATATCTGAAGATGAAGTCTGGTGAATAAGAGATACCAAAAGGGAAGACCTAAACGGTCAACACAGAACCTCACATTCCAGGACAGCTCAGCCAATAAAGATGGGCTCAAGAGTCAGCTGCAACTTTTTTTCTCCTTTAATCAGTTTCCACAGCATGGTGCCAAATCCATCCAGAAAACGTCATTTTTTAATATTCATTTCCACTTTTAAAATAAATGGATAAGGATTACAGCTGTCAAAGCAATCAGTATAACAATTAAGTGAGCTTAATTTTAATTCAATTCTTTCCCCTAATTATTAAATATGCAGACAACAAATAAAAAACAGCACCTAGGTATTAAAAATCAATGAGATGATATTACACTGTATTAAAGAGAGCATGCCTAGGTAAACAGAATATTGTGTATCATTACCATTTATTTGAAAGTCATTTTGACAACATTGTGTTTAGAGTAATTAGAGTTTCCAGTTAGAGGGAACTGAGCACAGAAAACATCTGCTTTGAAAGCAATGCCAATACAATACTATCCTGATCTCTTAATTAAAAAAAGAAAAATCTTATCTCTTAGTTATACAACAATGACTCAAAATCTTAAGAGAAAAAGTCTTCAACTCTCGAATTCATTCAAAATTCTAAAATCCCTCTCATGAGATAAATATAAAAGGAGTTTCCAAGACCATTCTGTACCATAATATTCCTTCCAACTTGGAATGCAAAAACTTATTTGTCCTGATATAGTGCTTTGAAATAAAAAACAATTCAAGAGTGGAATGAAGTTTAAAAGTAGCTCCTCCTTTTCTGCTCTAAGAGCAATTTTACTGATTTACATTAGGAACTTGTAGTTCCAGAGAAAGGGAAGGCAGAAAAGAGAAGTAGGTACTCTGTGACCTCATACTGATTCTCAGCTGCCCTTTAATAGAGGGAGAAGACTGAAAATTTCTCAGGTCAAAACAAAAATAATAAAGTGGAAAAAAATGTTTGTTTGTTTTTAGTAACCACACATAACTAAGTGTACCTGTTTTCTCTTAGGCAAAGTAACATTACAAAAGAAAGTTGTATTTCAAAACATCTCACCTCTAAACTGAAAAGAAACAAGGACTAATTTACAACTTCAAAATATTTAAATGACAGTCAGTTGTGGTGGTGAATGCCTATAATCCCAGCAGCTTGGGAGGCTGAGGCAGGAAGATACAGAATTCAAAGCTAACCTCAACAACCGAGCAAAACTTTAAGCAACTTAAGAGACCCTATCTCAATATAAAAAATTAAAAAGGGTTGGAAATGTGGCTTAGCAGTTAAGTACCACTGGGTTCAGTCCTGGTATGTATGTATGTATGTATGTATGTATGTATGTATGAATGTATGTATGAATGTATGAATGAATGAATGAATGAATGAATGAATAAATAAATAAATAAATAAATAATAAACACTCCATAACCCCAAAGTACTCTAGTTAAAAATTACCATTTGACCCAGCTATCCCACTCCTCGGTCTATACCAAAGGACTTAAAATCAGCATACTATAATGACACAGCCACATCAATGCTTACAGCAGCTCTATTCACAATAGATCAACTGTGGAACCAACCTAGATGCCCTTCAACAGATGAAAGGATAAAGTAACTGTGGTATATATATACAACAGAATATTACTGAGCATTTAAAGAGAATAAAATTATGGCATTTGCAGGTAAATGGATGGAGTTTGAAGATTATCATGCTGAGCAAAGTAAGTCAATCCTAAAAAACCAAAGGCCAAATGTTCTCTCTGATAAGTGAATGCTAATCCATAATGGGGGGGTCAGGGTGGGAAAAAATGGAGGAACTTTGGGCAAAGGGGAAGAGGGAAAGGGGGGGAGGAGGCATGGGGACAGGAAAGATGGTGGAATGAGATGAACATCATTACCTAGATGTATGTATGACTGCACATATGATATGATGCTACATCATGTACAACCAGAGTAATGAAAAATTGTGTTCCATTTGTGTATAATGAATCAAAAGGCATTCTGATGTCCTACATACCTAATTAGAATAAAAAAATTTTAAAAATAAAAAGTTTAAAAATAAAAAGTTTTATGTTTGCTCCTTGCAAGACCAACTGAAGAAATGCCTTCCAAGAGTTAAAACAGGAACTAAGAATAATTAGTTCCAGACATTGAAATAACCCAAATGTGCATGAGTAGGATGTCATGTTAGGAATGGAATGTGCCTTCGAGGCCAGCCTTTCAGGTATGGAGCAGCTGTTCTCAAGTGTCATACTAAGACAATGCCACCTAAGAAATGCAAATTCTGTGATCCCCATCTTAGGCCAAGGGAATCAGAACTTTTGTGGGAGGGCCAACAATGTGGATTTTCCAGGTGATTCTGATGCCTGCTTATTTTGAGAAGAACTGGGTTAGAAAATCTCATGTCCCAAAGTTGTCAGAATTAAGGTGTCCCTGTTACGAAATTAGTTATGCAGGAATGAACAAAGCTAAACTGACTTTCCTCCAAAGGGGGAAAAAAATAATGCAAAAACATGGAGTTACAATTTAGACACCAAAGCATGATACCAAATTGCAGTTTAATATATATAATATATTGCAGTTTAATATATATATATAAACTTTCAGCCACTATGTATTTATCCCTAATGCTTATGTCCCTTCCTGAAAATGATATAAAGAAGTACCAGTGACTCTTGCCATAAATATAAGAAACGTCTGATAATCCCCGTGCCCATCATCACCAATGAAGAACAGGAGTCTCATGGAACACACTAAAGTTTCTTCCTATTTTTAAAAACTGCAATCTGAGTCAAACCAGTTCATAGTTATCTGACTATAAAAGAAGACTGCACATGTTCACTGTCAAGGTAGAAATGAAAATAGAGGCAAGAAAACCACTTTCTACATTTTCATGATCTTTTTTATTTAACATAGATAGTACATGTAAACAAGTGGCATAAAATTCATAAAAATACAATACTCCTACACAATATCAATTTATTCCTGATACATCCTTTCATTTTCTCCTTAATGTCACTGGCCTACTTTAAACAGCACTTTTTCTGCCAAGCATTTTTAGAGGCTTATCTTTTTATGGAAACACTGCCCCAGCTTTGTTTTTTTTAAATATCATAGCAATAGCATTTTCAATCTCCTCTTTGCCCATCTTTCCTTTTCCCATACTAAAGCAAAAATATTTTTAAGTGCTAAAAATATGTAAAATACTGAGTTTTAATACTGCTTTGTCATGTATACTGAACCTACTACTACTCCATGTTACCATAAAGGTATTTAATATCCTACAGCACCGGCTGCTACTGGAGGTGCTCAAGGCTGAGTGTGCCATGGTCCCTCAGGCTTCTGCTCTAAACAGACTCACCCAAAATAGAAGCAGAGATTGCTGGTGGAGTTACATTAAGAAATATTGTTACAAAAGAATTCTTCTGGAAAAAACTAATTTAGACTGCTTTTAATGTTTCCCAGCATATGAAACAATTCGTAACAGTATTTTAATGTGCTTTTGTGTGTGTGTGTGTGTGTGTGTGTGTGTACAGAATTTCCAATCATTACATGTGAACTTACTAGGAAGGGAATTGTTAGAGGGTGAGAAGAACAGAGAATGACTTTAAAAGTACGGTTGAAAAACTATCCTGAACTGCTAGATATGCAACAGCAGGTGCACTTGTTGAGGAACAACTGCAGATAATGCAGCACACACCTGTCCTCTCCCACCCATGTTGACTCTCCTCTTCAGCCCCAAATGCCTTCTTCCCATTTTTCTGGATTGCTGCATTATTGATTAAATGTTACTGCTAATCCAAAAATTCCCCACCTGCTTCCCTACTTTTGGGCAACTGGCAAAGCCTAAGAAATAAGATGGTCAAGTAACAAATGAAAAAGAGTGACTGTACATCTTCAGAACACTGACAGAACCAATCTCTTGAGCTGACTCCAGGTAAGGAGAAGCCCTAGGAGGTGCCGGCTCTGGGGCAAGGCTGGAGATGGTGCCCCTCTCGGAGGGTACACTCAGCTGTGCATGCTCTCTTTGCAGCTGATCAATACAAGCAAACTAGTGCTTCCCCCAGACCAGGCTTGTCCTTGGGCTCTGGTAAGAAGGCAGAAAGAGAACAGCTCTTCTGTGGCTCCCAGGAGTGGGCACCGGAAACCATCCCTGAGGACTCAGGTCTCAAGGACAATCCACAATGAGGTTAATCTGCCTGTGGTTAATAAAGAGAACACTGTATAATTAAATGTGTAGTCAGCCATAATCATGGTTTGCTTAGAATTTAAAATCTGAAAACCCTTTCTCAAAATAATGAAGATTCATCATTTTGAACAATTTCACTTCACACAAATTAATTTTTAAGAAACAAAAATTTCTATGAGGAATTCAAAGCAGGTTTGGAAAATTTTCAAAATAAAAATAGAAAAGGATAAAGAAGAAGATGGAACCTACTTATTCCTCATACTCAAATGATGGTTTTTAGAACCAAAATTATAACATAAGGCTTAAGGCTTTGTCTTAATAAAGACAGGCAATCTGAAAGTAAAACAGAAAAATTCCATTCGTTTTTCATTATTCATTTACTTTTTTGACAGAAAAAATTAGTCATGATTGTATCTTAGTAGTAAAAGAAGAATTACCATATGCTACAGTCTACTATATGTCAACCTGAATATACATTAGTTTGTAGATGCAATATATTTGGGGTTGTTCAAAATAGTTTGTTTTTTTTTTTTTTAACTAGAATTAAACATGAAAAAATTTTAAAGTGGTTTAAAGTCATTAAAATATAAACATTTGAATAATACTAAAAAATGAGAAAAATACAGTTACCATTATTATTATTATTATTATTATTATTATTATTTACTAAGAATAAGTACTTGATAAGCAACTTGGGTAAATAGCACTTATTTGAAAAAACCTTGTGAGTGGTATAGACACAAGAATGCCATATGGTTGGAAGTTAGAGGGATTTGGTCCTAACCATTAGCTTCAAGAGTCTGGATTAAAAATGGGCAGAAAAGGCCTCATTCACAAGAGCAATAGAGAACAAAATGAACACGAGGAAATGAGATGAACAGATAATTCCACAAAGCAAATACCCACATTTGTGCCATTTACTAGAACTCAAGTAATGAGAGGGCTGGCAGGACTAAAAACCTACATGAACACTGCACTGTCCAAAGACAAGAGC